>NC_141716.1:13884827-14265827 GCF_971803275.1 Cyanistes caeruleus | reverse complement strand
CCAGCCTATCCTTACCATACCCAAGGACTTGTTTATCTTCTAGGCTGGTCAAGTTTGAGGGTCTGATACGGCCAAATTTTTCTGGCAGCTACAGCATTGTGACACAAGGAATGTAGGAATGTGCATTCTCCAAAAACCTATGGCACCTAGGAAGGCTTACGTTTGCTTCTTGTTGGTCGGTGGAGACACTGTTTTGAGCTCGTTGATTGCCTCAGTGGTATCTGGCTTTATCTGCCTTGCCACTTTACTCCCAGGTGTGGTGGCCTACAGCTGGCCTGGAGGCCCTACAGTTATAAATAATCCCAACTCTATAGCTGACATGTGGTTCATTACTAACTCCCTTGCTTATAAAACTCAACCAGTAACGTCCGTTGGAGAGCAGGCCCAGGCCGTTGGGGATTCAGGCCGCTATTGGCTGGTTGTCCGGGTGGCAGCTGGCTCAACCAATGAGGATTGGCCATGCGTGCCTTCTGATCTATATAAGCTGAAGAGGTCTCAATAAAGTTGGCTGTTGTGCGTGAGCTTTGGTGCATTTATTTCATGTCCTTGTCTCCAACATCAAAGTGGCACCCAGGAACTGGATCTCTCGGGCAGATCCCTTGATTTTGCTCTTCTTGATGGCAAAGTTTGCTTCCAGGAGAATCTGGATGATTTTTTCTCCTGTCTCCAATACTTGCATTGCTGTGTTCCCCCACACAATGATGTCATCGATGTACTGCCGATTCAGCCTTTTCCAGTGCAGCCTGGATCAGTCCATGGCAGATGGTGGGGCTGTGCTTCCACCCCTGGGGGCAGTCGGTTCCAGGTGTACTGCACTCCCCTCCAGGTGAAGGCAAACTGAGGCCTGCATTCTGCTGCCAGGGGAATGGAGAAAAATGCATTAGCAATGTCAATAGTGGCGTACCACTTCACTGCCTTGGACTCCAGCTCGTACTGGAGCTCCAGCATGTCCGGCACAGCAGCGCTCAGAGGTGGAGTCACTTCATTCAATGCACGATAGTCCACAGTCAATCTCCATTCTCTGTCAGACTTGCACATAGACCAGATAGGGCTGTTGAAGGGTGAGTGGGCCTTGCTGATCACCCCTTGACTTTTCAGCTCACAGATCATCTTTTCGATGGGGATCACGGAACCTCAATGTGTCTGATACTGCTGGCAATGCACCGTTGAGGTGGCAATTAGTACTAATTGTTCTTCAGCCTTCAAGAGTCTGACAGCAGAAGTATTTTCCGACAGCCCAGGCAAGGACTCTCAATTGCTTAATACCCTCTGCCTCCACAGCAGCGATTCCAAAAGCCCACCTGAATCCTTTTGTGTCTTTGAAATAACTACTTAAGAGGAAATCTATGCCCAGAATACTCGGGGCCTCTGGACCAGTCACAGGAGGGTGTTTCTTCCACTCTTTCCCAGTCAAATTCACCTCAGCTTCCAGCAGGATCAACTGCTGCGATCCCCCTGCCGCCCCAGCAATAGAAATGGGTTCTGCCCCCACAGGTCCCAATGGGATTAGAGTACACTGTTTCACCAGTGTTGACAAAAGCCTCATATTTCTATGGTTCTGATGTGCCAGGCCATGGGATCCACACAGCCCAAATGACACAATTTTCCCTGGCCTCCACCTGGCTAGAAGCAGGGCCTCTCTAGTCCTGGCTACTGTTCCCTCCCTGGATGTTTTATTCATCTATTCTGGATGTTCCTTTTAGGGGATCTAACATATCATCCTCCCTTTCTATTATACCTGGCAGCTTGGTCAGGGGAAGCTGGGGCTACATTCATTTTGGTGGAACTCCCTCTGTTAGTTTCCTCCCTTGGCTTGCATAGCCATGCTGCTAGGACAGAGGTGGGTTTTCCATTCCTCCTCCTCACGTCTTCCCCATGTTCACACAGGAAGAACCACAAGTCAGCTCGTGGGGTGTACTCCCTCTCCCTAGTTGGGGGATGTTGGGCTCTGATGTTGGGGCCTCTGGTTTGAACTGGTGCCACATGGGAACTGTTCTTCCTCATCTCCTTCCTCATCTTCTCTCGAAATTTTTCCTGGTCATCATTGAGACTCAAACACAGCAGAGACATGAATGTACATCAGGCCATGGACCATGGTCTCATAATTCCTAAATTTGCTTGGTACTGAGAAGAATGACAGATTTGTCTTTACAGACAAGCTGTGGGTCTGCTGGTAGATAAAACTAGCACTGAGAGATAAAAGAAGCAATGGGAAGGATTCCACCAATTGATGAATGGAAAAAAAGATATTTGCCTTTATGAACAAACTGTAGGTTTGCTGAGAAATGAAATTGGGTGTTGAAAGATGAGAGAAACAATGGGGGAAAAAACATAAATTCCATAAGAATTAAAAATTAAAAGAGATGTTTATATATTAGAGGGGAATCTTAGGTATCAGGTGTTCCAGGAAGTCTCTACCTCTCAAGTACCTTAGACAATGGGGAAAGAGAGAGGGAAATGTGGTCGGGAAATTAGGATAAAAAGGAGGCTGTGTCCTCCAAAAATTTGAGAGACCCCAGGAGTATGCCCCATGGCCTCTCCCTTTATTTGAAAAAGGTAAAAGGACTCCTCTGTCTCCTTTTTGGAAATAAACCTGGCATTTGTGGATTGATTTCCCTTACACACTGAAGCCTTAACATTCACTACAGAGGGGCTGGGCAGTGGCTGGAGCTGTGGGGATCGCTGTGATTGTGGTGCCTGGAGATGGGCACGAGGCTTCTCCCAGCCAGGAAGCACCGTCTGTGTCCTGCAGCCTGTGGGTTGCTGGCGGGATTGCTGAGGGCTCTGAGGCTCTCTCAATCCGGCTCCTCTGGAGCTCCATCGGGGCTGCGCCGCTGCCGGGCAGGTTGGCCGGGCTGGGGGAGACCAGAGGGGCTGGGGTGGAGGGAGGCCTGGAAGGAATGCGGTGCTGCAGAGGCCTTGATGGGACAAGGCAGTGGGAAGGCACAAGGGGCAGGTGTGAGGGAGGAGGTGGCAGGAGGCTCCAAGGGCACAGGAGGCCCCTGAGGGGCCGGGGTGGTGGAAGCCCTGAGGAATTGGGTGTCAGAGGCCACGAGCAGCCCCCGGGCAGTCACCTTGTTCCTGTCACCCGCTGCTCTGGTGCTTCCCCTGAGAGACTGCCATGCCTGCAGCAGAAGCCCTCGAGGCTGGGCCTCAGCAGCCCCGAGGTGCCCAGGCTGGGCTGGCTGGCGACAAGGAGGGCAAGGAGGCCCTGGCAGGGCACAGCCACTGGGTGCTGCCAGGGCAGCGGGCAGAGGCAGGGCTGGCGGCCAGCCCGGGCCCCCGCGCCTGCCCAGGCCACGGTGCTGAGACCGAGGCTCCCCTGACACAGAGCTCTGCGTCTGCACAGCTTCTGCCTCCATGGGGAGGGTGGTGATGTCTCCTCGAGCAGCGCTGCTGAGTCGCTGCTGCTGAAGCGGCTCTGGACAGAGCAGAAACGGCACCAGAGCGTGCACAGGAACAGCATCACCCTGAATGTCAGCACCTGCTCAATGAGGTGTCTGCACCAGCCGTGATGCCAAAAGGAGAGACACTGTGGCACCATTGCACATGGTTTGGCAAAAGGCTTCAGCAGAATTGGCCACAATGGTTTCTCTTGACTTGCCAGCCTCACAGCAATGCTTGGCAGCTGCAGCTGCAGCCTGTGCCCCTGACTGGCTTCAATGGCAGGGCTTGAGGGCAGACTCGCCTCCCAAGGCAGCAGCATTGGTGCCATTGCTGCAGGTGCTGTCCCTCGCCTCCATGCAGGTACCTTAAAGACACGTGATTGGTCTTACAAACTAAATCCTGGACTGGCTTAGAACAAAGGAATAATCAGCAGGCGCTGCTGCTAGAAGATCCTGCTTTATTCTTGCTGGAGGCCATCCCCTACCAATGCATGGCCCTCCATTATTCCTGGATCAGGTCTGGTGGACCTTTGACAACAAGTCTGTCCCGCGTGCATGTGACAGCACAAAACGGCAGGACATGTCAGCTTCCAGCACTTGTCTTGGCTGGCAGCATCTTCAGAGAGAGACACAGAACAGCTTCTCCTCCCAGAGTTATCCCTGGCCTCTGCACTTCCCCAGGTGTCTGCCTCGATGTTCACTGGGGACCTCCCTGTTTGTGGCCGTCCATTGCCGTGCTCAGCAGGCCGCCAGCTGTGTTTGCACATGAGCTGCCACAGGCAGACACACAGCAACTGCAGCAGATGCTGGGCCAATTCTTTTTTTTTCCAGACTGGAAGCACCACCCCTGTCCTGCCCTGCACTTGCTTTGTCCCACGCAAGCCCCATCCCAGTGCCTGGCGCTCGGCTCCCAGCCCCAGCTGGGCTCAGTGCTGGTGGCAGAGTCCCACTGTGCCAGTGTGTGCCAGCCTGGGGGCACAGGGAACAGCCCTCAGGACCACACTGGAGTGACCCTGCTGCTTCCTTTTCTTCCAGTACTGACCAATATGATGGACACCTATAGGTGTTTTATCAATTGTTGTTGTTATAATTTTCTTTCAGTACATTTATTATGTTACTGTTTCTAGATAGGTCCTTCTACTATAAATATATTTCACAGATTGTTCTTCTTATAAGGATTCTCATAATGTTTGGGAGAGACATATATAGTATTTAGCTAAGAAACTTAATAATACTGAATTTTATAAGGAGTAGTATTGAAATTATTTAAGAAATATGTCTTTCTGTGATTTTGCTTTCTTCATTTTTTTTTTAATCTTATTGCTTTAGCTTCTCTTAGTTCTAGTTAAGGATATCTTCTTTCTAATATAGTAAAATATTACGGTGAAGAACAGGGAGTAACTCAGGCTTAGACTTGGATGAATGTGTCACCGCTGTGGGAAGGAAAGCAGCTAAACCCGTGAAGTTTAAGTCAAAAGAGTATTGTTTTACCGAAAGGAGTCTTGGAAGTATTTTATAATGAGAGATATAAATCTAAATTTATAAATTAGATGTCTAAGAAAGAAATTAAAACAATCAAATAATAAATGGATTATCACAAGCAGAAAAAGCACATGTGGGAGGCTTGAAATGTCATCTGGAGGACAGCATGACAAAGATGATGATGATGATGATGATGACGACGATGATGATGATGACGATGACGATGAAGTAAGAGGGGATATCCCCCAATCTCTTCTCAAGATTACCATAAAAGAACATTGGATGACAATATTGCTTCACAGAAACGCTGCAAGAAGAAACATGATACACCTGTGTCTGGGGAAATCATAGGCTGATCTCAGCAAAAGGGGGATAAACGTTTACAGAAACTCCTGAAAGTCTTTGTTTTGCAGGCAAATAATGGTGAATAAATGACTGTTGGTCTCTGATACTGACCAGCATTGCAGTTAGGAATGTTACTTCAACAGCACCCAAGGTGTTGAAGTTTAAACTTTTGGGTCTCTCCTTTGATTCAGTTAATATGTTCTGTAGTTCATTGTTGTTGCTCTTCTAGAAATAAATTGCCCTTTTAAAAATAAAAATAAATTTAAAATAGAAATAAATTGCCTGGGGTTTACCACACCCCAGCTCTATTTGAAATTCTTTCAGACACAGGCAGCGTTTGCACAGTTTGCAGAGAGCCTGGGCCAGGGTTCCTTCCCCCTGTTCCAGACAAGGGTTGAGATCACTTAAAAAATCCCCTGGCAAGGGGATCAGTACAACCCAGAAGTGATATAAAGCACCAGCACAACAAAGTTCATTGGCAAGGTTCACTTTGCTGCTGATGAGATGGTTAAGACACACCTAGCACACCTAGGGATAAAAAGCAACAATAAACTAAACCCAGTCCATCCAAACAGAAATGAAGTGAGAACTTTCCGTGTGTGTTGAGTACATGTGTGTGTTCAAATGTGTGTGACAAAGGCAATACGGCCAAAAAAGCTTAATAGCACTGAAACTGAGCAGGCCTTAAACTTCACTTCTACCTTAAGATTTAAGCAAGGAACAACACTTAACAGCAGTTAGCTTATCATAGAACTGACTGAGATATCCAAGGTACTTAAACACCCAAGAGAACAGCATTTCTCCCCCCTTTGCCAGAGCACAGGTACACGTGTGTGTATGTTGGAACTCTGGACACAGAGAATTCCATGCTTTCTGTGCTGACAGGCACAGACTCACAAGAAAACACCGTGTTTGACCTGAGGCCATGGAAAAGGCTTCCAAAATTAATAGATAGAACTGAAACTGTAAATGTGTAGTTTAAGCAGAAGTGTGTTATATTCCTTATATAAGAAAATTTAGACTTTAAGGTTTTAGAATATAATAATATGTATGCAAAAGACAGAGGGTTTAGGGCCTTAACCTGCCCTGTTCATTCTTCCTTCTTTTTCATGGTTTTGGATGGTATTGGGTGACTGGGCAGTAAAGTATGCACTGCGGAACACAGGTGTTTGGTTATTGGGCTATAAGTGAAAATAAGTTACTTGGCATTTCATTTTTGAGCAAGCTGACACTTAAAACACCTTGAAGAGATACTTCACTCTCCATTTTGCAGCTTGTTAGCCTAGTGTACCTAGCTCCTCACTGTCTGTAAAGATGTAATACAGATAAGGAAGAAGAAACAACTGAGCTCAAACAAGAAAACAGTCTCTCTCTCATTCTCTCTCTCTCTCTCTCTCTCTCTTTCGTTATCTTGGTGCTGAGGAAAAGAGCTGAGCTATCAGTATCGCATCCCGACATGTGCACACAGCCAGAAAGAGTCAGAGCAGTGTCCCTGGGAGAAATTCCCCTCAGAGGCAATCAAATGCTTACTTTGGTTGATTTTGCATCTTCCCAAGGCTTGAGCCACGAGCAGTGTGGGGACCAGCCCCGGATCTGTCCTTGTTTGGGGCTCCTCCGAGTGCAGCAAGCAGGAGAGATCCTGGCTTGGAGAGGCCCTGAGGCTCCGAGGGAGCTCGCTGGGCACTGCTGGGGCCCAGGAGAACTGCAAGGGGCTTGTTTGGGACCGCTGCTTTTGAGTCACAAGAGGTGGGCTTTAGTCATACCAGTGTTTCATCCTGGCCATAGATTGGCTCAGCAACTTTCTCTGCAAGTGTGAGAGCAGGGATGTTGTGCCACTCAGGCAAGAGAAATAGTTCCCAAGACTGTTCTTAAGGTAGCCAAGAGCTCATCAGACATCAGCAGTTCCTGGAAGCAGACAGTGTTTCTGATAAAGCCCAGCAGAGCTGAGCCAGGGGCTGTTCATCAAGGCCCAGGCCTAAGGACCATTTCTCAGATCTCAGAGTGGCCTGGAAACAGGCTGGAGGCGATGGTGGTAGTGCAGCAGTGCCCGGCTGCTGGCATTTC
Organism: Cyanistes caeruleus; assembly: GCF_971803275.1. Taxonomy (NCBI): domain Eukaryota; kingdom Metazoa; phylum Chordata; class Aves; order Passeriformes; family Paridae; genus Cyanistes; species Cyanistes caeruleus. Next base: position 14,258,550 of record NC_141716.1, on the reverse strand, counting down.
CAGCCAGGAGCTGCTGAGAGGCTTTGGGAGGGCAGGGAGCAGCCCAGGGTGAGTGCTGAGGACAGGCAGGAGGCCACCAAAGGGACACCGGAGCAAGCTGTGTGACAGAGCCCAGAGACAAGTCCCAGAGAAAGGCTGCCCTGTTCCACACCAAGACAGGGCCTCTCACAGCCCCAGAAAACATAAAGTCTTTTGGCTTTTCCCTTGAGTGGGAGATGAAGTCAAAAGCCAAGGGATTCTGCTCACTTCCGTCTTTGCCTGGCCTGCTCCTGTGCTCCCAGCACCACATCTGGCCTGCTGCAGAGCCTGTACTCTCCCCACATAGAGGAGCCTGGCCTCCACCAGTAGCACAGCCCTGGAAAATAGGAAATCTCTGCTTTGGTCCTGGGAATGGGACCTACTGCATAAGAGGAGACTGTGCCTAGAAATGGCTGCCTGAAGGATGGTGTGGTTCCTGTTTCCAAGCAATCTTAATGCCTCCCCTCAGGGTCCTAGGACTACAAGCGCAAGGAGGAGTTAGGGCCAAGGGAACATTTGCCATCTGGGCAGTGCAGAAGGATCTGCAGTACAAGTCCTTGGATTTAGGAAAGCAGAAGTTTGTGAGTAACCCCATGCACTGCCTTGCACTATGGAGTTTATATTAACAAGATAAATGGATTCATGAAGTGTTAAAAATGAAGTTAGCATTTTGACAACTAGGTCCCTTGAGTTAATAACAGTTTAATTAAAAATGAGTACAATTTAGTAAATTGAATAGTAATCTGGTATAAAAGAATACAGTTTAGTAAAAGAATACAATTTAGTAAAAAATTATGATTTATATATATAATTTGCCAGTAATGAAGTATGATAAAAGCATAAGCAAAACCGACTGGGGTACAGGGAGGGCTTGTTACCCCGACCTCACGTATATGGATGCTAAATCTAAACCACAGTGCCTGTACAAATTACAGGCCGCCTGGCTCCTCGGGCTGCCTGAGAAAATAGCCTGGGAAAAATATGAGAAGGAATTAAAACAATTCTCAGAGATACTAAACAGCCTTGCAGGTGTTGTTTTGCAGTCTTGTTTTCTCTTGCGGGAGAAGGCCAGGGGGGTGATGGGCCACCCTGACCAATGATGGTGATGTAGCACTTTGTTAACCAATAAGAGTTTCTTTTCTGTATCTTTCACGTACCAGTCTATAAAACAGGCCTGAAGTAATAAACCAGAGAATTCTCGTGTTGTAACTCCCTTGAGAGTCCATTGTCGTTCTTTATCGCCGTTCCCAATCGGAGGGACACACGTACAAAACCAATGGGGGTACAGAGGCTTCAGAGTGCAGGGAGAGGCGTCGCTTGGCACTCAGAGGCCTTGTGGCGCTCGGCAAGAATTCCTCCATGGTGAGAAGGGGGCAGCGGCTGCCGGCGTGGGGCTGGGGAAGGCAGTGGCTTGCGCTTGGCTGGCTTTTGGGCACTGAGGCAGCTGCTGCCAGCTCTCCTGCCTCCTGCCTCTTGCCTCCTGCCCCAGGCCTTTGGCACAGGCCTTTGGCCTCTGGGCCCTGTGGCAGCAGGGTGGCATTTCACACACTTGTGTTCCACACAGGCCAAAAGAATGTGGGGCCTGCATGAAAGGCTCGTGGAGCTCCTGGGGGAAAATGACAGCCATGTGCTTGGGATGAGCATCGCTCTCCTCAGCCGTTTGTTCCTGTACAATGGTGGCCCGATAACCATCCCCCTCGGCCTGCAGCTGGCTGAGGCGCTCCTGCCGCTCTTTGACAATGTAAGGCTCTGTGTCTCCAGCCATGGCTGCTGCCTGGGCACTGTGCCCTGGGCATTTGCAGGCCTGTGCCCAGGTGGGCCTGAAGCAGCTGATGCTGAGGTCTTTATTTCTTCCTTTCGTACAGGACGATAGCCAGGTGCAGCTGTGCTCCATGTTCATCTTTCGAGAGATGATGGATTTTCTACCAAAGGAGGGAAAAAAGGCCTTGAAGTCCCACGTGCAGCAGAGCCTGCTCCCACTCTCCTTGCACTGCCATGACGAGAACCAGCGCGTGGTTGATGTGAGGACTCGGCAGCTGCCGTGGCTCCCTGGCAGGGCGCTCGGCTGCCTCCTGCTCTGCTGCCTTGCAGGCTGCAGCTCCCTCCTGGTCTTGGCCCAGGGACGTGGGTCCTGTGCCCTGGGCTGTGGTGCCATCTCTGGGTCTCTGCTGCTCTCCAGGCCTCCCGGGAAACGCTGCTCTGTTCCGCCCGATTCCTGAAGAGGAAGGATCTCCAGCAGATGCTGCGGGTGGATCAGACCTGGAGGTTCGGCGAGGGCCTGGTAAGGGCGGGCTGGAAGCCCCAGCCCCAGGCTGGAGAAGCTCAGTGTGTGTGGCTGGCAGCTGTGCCCTGCCCAGTGCCGCACCCAGGGCCGCCAGCCTGTGCCCCACACGCTGCTCCCTTCCCTGGGCCCCGCGGGCTCTACTCCAGCCCCCTGTGGCCCCGAGCCGTGTGCCCATGGAGCCCCGGCACCGCTGCTCTGTCGGGCAGGCCAGCACCGCGGCTCCCCGGGCAGCAGCCGGCCCTCTGCCCCCTCCAGAGCCCGGCGCCAGCGGCTGCTGCCCGGTGCCTCAGGGCTGGGCGGGCACGGGAGGCCGGGGCTGGCCGCAGGCAGCAGTGCCCGGCCGAGGGGCAGAGCCCGCACCAACCCTTCCCTCCCGCCGCTCTCTGCAGCTGGCACAGGACAGGAGCCGAGCGGCTGAGCACCTGCACCGGGCCCTGCTGTACCTGGACAGCCCACAGGAGTCCCTGCGAGCGGCGGCCATCAGGTTCATTGGTGAGCCACGAACCGGGCTGGGCTCCCTCCCTGCCCCGCCGCAGCTCGGCCCCAGCCCCGGCTGCTGCCCCGGCCCTGGAGCCCCGGCTGCCCTCGGGGCTGCTGCTGCCGGCCTCTGGCAGCCGGGCCCTTGGGCTGAGTCAGGATGCGGCAAGGGCCGGGGCTGAGCCCTGCCGGGGCAGGAGGCCGTGTGGCCCCAGGGCTGGCAGCGCCGCTGGCAGGGAGCTGTGCTGCTGGGACCCTGACAGGCTCTGTGTTCCCAGGGATGGCCGGGTGGCACCTCCGGGGGAACAAACGAGAGCTCCAGAGCATCTGTCAGAGTGAGTGAGGGCAGCGGGCTGCCAGCCCCGGCTGCCAAGGAGAGCTGCAATCCCTGCCCCGGCTGCCCAGGGCTCTGCTCCCTGTGCGGACCAGGCCTGGTGTGGCCAGGGCACACACAGAGATTTCAGGGGCACGAGTGCCAATAGTGTCCAGTGGCTTTGGGCTGATCCCTTTGGTCCCTGCTCCCTCCTGGCCATGGCCAGAGCCACCTGGGTTGGCCCTTGCACGGGGCTCTCCTCGGGTCCCTGCAGATGCAGATCTGACCATGGCTCTGTTCCTCTCTCTTGCAGCCCTTGATGACAAGGCACAGGACATCAGCCCTGCCATCAGAATGCTGGCTCTGGAAACAGCCTTTGTCCCCCGGGCAGCTCAAGGCTCCATCTTGCAGAAGTGGCAAGATGGATTCCGCAGGGCACGCAAGAACCGCCCTTGTCTGTGGGCCCGTGGCTGGCTGTGCTGCTGGAGCTCTGAGGAGAGCTGAATTGAGAGGCTCTCTGTCTGCCGGGGCCATCTGAGCCGGGCAGGATTTTTCTTTAGGATTTTTTTTTATTCCTTCTTCGTTGTTCTTTATAGTATAGAAATATAGAATTAGAAATATATAGAATATAGGTATAGAATTATATATAGAAATATAGAATGTGTTCTCATAACCAGTGTCTCAGGTGCTTTCTCTGGTGCCCAGTGCGCAGGGCATAGGGGGAGAGGGGAAAAGGGTACTTGTGCTCAGCAAGCTGCCCAGGTGTGCAGTGGGGAAGGGAAAATGGCCAGAAGGCCCTCGGCCTTGGGTGGTTATGCTGAAGCCTTAACGCTGCCCACAGAGGAGCTGGGCAGGGGCTGGAGTTGTGGGGATCGCTGTGATTGTGGTGCCTGGAGATGGGCATGAGGCTTCTCCCAGCCAGGAAGCACCGTCTGTGTCCTGCAGCCCGTGGGTTGCTGGCGGGATTGCTGAGGGCTCTGAGGCTCTCTCAATCCGGCTCCTCTGGAGCTCCATCGGGGCTGCGCCGCTGCCGGGCAGGTTGGCCGGGCTGGGGGAGACCAGAGGGGCTGGGGTGGAGGGACGCCTGGAAGGAATGCGGTGCTGCAGAGGCCTTGATGGGACAAGGCAGTGGGAAGGCACAAGGGGCAGGTGTGAGGGAGGAGGTGGCAGGAGGCTCCAAGGGCACAGGAGGCCCCTGTGGGGCCGGGGTGGTGGAAGCCCTGAGGAATTGGGTGTCAGAGGCCACGAGCAGCCCCCGGGCAGTCACCTTGTTCCTGTCACCCGCTGCTCTGGTGCTTCCCCTGAGAGACTGCCATGCCTGCAGCAGAAGCCCTCGAGGCTGGGCCTCAGCAGCCCCGAGGTGCCCAGGCTGGGCTGTCTCGGGACAAGGAGGGCAAGGAGGCCCTGGCAGGGCACAGCCACTGGGTGCTGCCAGGGCAACGGGCAGAGGCAGGGCTGGCGGCCAGCCCGGGCCCCCGCGCCTGCCCAGGCCACGGTGCTGAGACCGAGGCTCCCCTGACACAGAGCTCTGTGTCTGCACAGCTTCTGCCTCCATGGGGAGGGTGGTGATGTCTCCTCGAGCAGCGCTGCTGAGTCGCTGCTGCTGAAGCGGCTCTGGACAGAGCAGAAACGGCACCAGAGCGTGCACAGGAACAGCCCTCAGGGCTGGGCTGGAGTGGCCAAGATGCCTCCTTCTCTTGCAGGAATAACAGAGATGGTGGACACAGTCCCTTCAGTATATATGTTCTATAGGCTGTAGTTAGGTTCTTTATTGCAATTGCTATAGAGGTCCTTTCATTGTAAATACATTTTATAGATTGTTGCTATGAAGATTCTTATAACATAAATACATTCTGTAGTTCATTGGTGGTGGTGGTGCTGTTGTGTAAATAAATTGTCCTTGTTTGTCACAGGCTGTCTGTCTTTGCATTTGCTTTGGGCACAGGCAGCATTTGCACAGCTGTGGTTTCCCCTTGCCCTGGGTTCCTGAGGCTGGAGGTCCCTGGGGGTGCTGGCACAGCCACCCTGGGGCTGGGGTCCCCGTGCACAGGGGGGAACCACTGGTGGCACTCCCGGCACTGGGCACCGCTCGTGTTCCTGGGCTGCTGCAGAGCGGTGTCCCCAAGAGCAAAGCTGTCACCAGCAGAGAGGGGGCTCTGACAGGAGCAGCCCCTGCAGCAATGCAAAGCAGGCAGGAAACCTCCTGCCACCCTTCCTGCTGCAGCCACAGGTTTGAGCTGTTCCTAAAGATCCTGTTGGGCTGTCTGAGACACTTGGGCCAAGGCATTGCTTCCAAGCTGGGCCACTTTGGCCGGGCTGGGTGGAGCCCCAGGGCAGGGGGCAGCGTGTGCAACGGCCCTTGGTGACACGGTGCAGCATGGTAACCGTGGAATGGAACGGGACAGGGTGTCCAAGGGCCCTTTGTGACATGGGGTGACATTAGTGTTGGTGGTGACACAGCCACACCACAGTGCCTGGTGCACGTGACAGGGCAGGACGGGACAGAGTGGTGCTGTGAGGAGCCCCCGCACGGCACACTCACTCCTTGCTGACCCAGAGCCTTTCTGAGGCGTTACTCCTGCAGGTCACCTCGAGGCCAGACCACAGCACTCGGTGACCTGCAGCCTTCCCGAGGCTTCACTTCTGGTGAGGTGAAGCACCACACTTCTCAGGTGTGCTCGAGCCCAGACCGTGGCATTTCCTCACCGCGGTCCTTGACGACGAGTCTCCTGTCCTTGTGGCACGAGCCCCTGAGACCCAAGTGCAGGACTGGCTGTCCTGCAGCCTTGCCAAGACTTCACTCCTGCAGGTGCCTTCCAGGCACAGCTGCAGGACTTGCCAACTCAGACCTTTTCTGAGCCACCTCTGCTGCAAGTAGCCATGAATCCAGGCAGTGATGTTGAGCAGAGACCTCCGAGTGTCCCCAAGATGACCTGGGTGAAGGAGGAGAAAGAAGGCCCTGGGACTGCCCCAGCACAGCAGCCTGGAGAGCTGGAGCAATTCCAGCCACCGCAGCAGGGTGAGCGGCAGACCTGGGCCTGCAGCCAGCTTGGCCTCGCCCCATCCCATCCCATCCCATCCCATCCCATCCCATCCCATCCCATCCCATCCCATCCCATCCCATCCCATCCCCCGGGGACACGTCCATGGACAGGACAGAAGTGGGGCTGGGTCAGACGCCCTGGAACTGTACTCTGTGCCCTGGGGCCTCCTGGGGCTGTCCCTGCCTGGGGAGTGCAGGGCTGGGCTGTGTTCTCCGGCCTTTCCTGCAGCCCCTCAGCTCAAGCTGCTCTCTCTCTTTGCCAGGAGCAGCCATGGAGCGCACTCGAGAGCAGGAACGCAGCCGTGGCCTCTTCCGCACAACAGCGCAGGTACCTGCAGCCATCCCCTCTCCTGCTCAGCCCAGCACCACGCTTGGAGCACTCCATGCAGTGTCGCTCATTTCTTGCCCTTCTGCTGCAGATGATTTGCAAATTCATGAAGAGAATTCGGGAGGAAGAGACCAGTGCCATGGGCACTGTGGTCAGAGCATACTCTCCCATCTTCAAAACCAAGGCCAGTGCTGCCCTGCTGGACATGCTTGTGGAGGAGGGTTCTTCCAGTCCAAAGCAAGTAAGCAGCCTGTGGCCTGGCTTCGATCCTCCCAGGAATTGCTTGGCCACGCCAGCTGCTCACTGTGAGCCTTTGAGGCCGTGGCAGTGCGGTGGGAAGGGAAGCACTTCTCTGGGAAGCTGGGCACATTACTCCTGCTGGCAGCTTTCCAAGTTTCCCTGTGCCTTCTCCAGGTGCTCCCCATGGTGAGGTTCATCTACCAGTGGCTCAAGGCTAATGAGTTTCCTGAGTACAATCTGTACAGGCCCCTTCTGGATATGACAGAGGCACAGCCTGCTGACGTGGTGATGGCTCTCCTGCGTGTGGCCCCATGGTGTGACAGGTACAGGGCCCACGTGCCCAGAGGGCTCAGGGCATCCCCCTGCACACCTGGCCCAGGTGTCTGACAAACAGAGGATTCCGGGGCCCTGTGGCTCCTCCCTTTGTCAGCCCTGGCACAGCAGCCCCCGAGCCTGCTGCCCTCAGGGGCCAGTCCCCACAGGGCTGGGCTGCCACAGAGGGGCAGTGGGCAGAGGCAGGGCTGGCAGCCAGCTCAGCTCCCTGCTGCTGCCCAGGCCATGGTGATGTGTCCCAGACCCCCCTGACACAGAACTCTGTCCCCACAGAGCTGCTACCACCATGTGGAAGAGCATCATGTGCTCGTGCAGGGCTGCAGAGCCGGCCATGCTGATACTCCTGGATGTGCTGGGCACCTGGCCAGAGCTCAGCATGTGCACCTCCGACGGGGACCACACGGCTGTCCTTGCCCTGGCTGTGAGTTTCTGCAGCTGACCTTTGCTCACCCCAAGGTCACCTCTCCCTCAGGTCTCCATCCTCCCTCCTCCCATGGCATCTCCCTGCCTCAGGCACTGGGCTCCAACCTGGCCTAGGAGCAGCTCCAGGACCACCAGGCCGGCTGCTGTCCCTACATCTCCACTGGCCTCTCCCTGCCATGCTCGGGCCCTGCCACATGGACACCTGGGCACTGAGCGCTGACTCGGGCTGCTCTGTCCTTCACAGGCAACTGTGGTGATATGGAAGATGCTCCAGCTGCCCTGTGTCCCACATGCAGTGACAGTGTATTTCCCCCGTCTCTTGGTGCATCTGCTCTTGCAAGTGCTGTTCAGCACATTGGATATGCCAGAGAAGGTCGATACTTTCTGGAAGAGATGCCAGCAGCAACACGGCCTTGCCATCAGCCCCAACAGGTGCTCCATGCCAGTCCTCCTGTCCCTGCCATGTCCCCAGGGCAGCAGCCCGTGCTCCCAGCATCACCTGGGCTTTGCTGTGCACACAGGTTTGCAGTGCAGACCCTGAAGGCCCTGCTCTGCCGACTGCACTATGAGGATGTGGTGGCAGCAGTGGAAGACGAGTGTGGCTGGGACACGCTGCTGTGTGCTGGCACGCACCACTGTGCTGTGGGTGTGCTGGCCAGGTGAGCTGCCACCAAACAGCGCTTGTGCCCCGTGCCTGGGGTGCCCCACACAGTCCCCGTGGTCAGGGGCCAGAGGGCCTTGTCACCAAGGGATGGCCAAGGACACTGCACAAGCCTGGGAGAGGAGGGTGCCCAAGGGCAGCTTGGCCCCCAAAGGACCCCAGGTCCCCTTGCAGGGTGGTGGAGAAGGGCCAAGCTCCTCCTGGGAGTCAGTCCATGGAGAGGTTTGTCCCGCTGGCTCAGGGTCTTGGTTCCTTTTTCCTCCCGTCAGAGCAATGCGTCACGTGTCCCTACCCTTGTGTTCTGCGATTGCATTCTACCTGCTCGGGCTGCTCAGCAAAGACACGGCACACGGGGATTTGGCCACCATGGCGTTCCTTGTGGAGGTGAGCCTGAAGGGCAGCGCTGTCTCGCTGAGCTGTCTCCCAGCTCTCTGCCCTCTCGGTGCCGCAGCCGCCCGGGACGGTGCCCACGCCCTGTGCTGCTGCCTGGGCCCAGCCCTGTGCGCTGCTGCCCCATCACCGGCCTGTGCCCTTCAGATGTTGGAGTGCCTGGACTCGAGTGAATACCGTGACAGCGTCCTGGAGATCACATCAAACAAACTGCAGAGCGAGTGCAGGGAGAGGCGTCGCTTGGCACTCAGAGGCCTTGTGGTGCTCGGCAAGAATTCCTCCATGGTGAGAAGGGGGCAGCGGCTGCCGGCATGGGGCTGGGGAAGGCAGTGGCTTGCGCTTGGCTGGCCTTTGGCCACTGAGGCAGCTGCTGCCAGCTCTCCTGCCTCCTGCCTCTTGCCTCCTGCCCCAGGCCTTTGGCACAGGCCTTTGGCCTCTGGGCCCTGTGGCAGCAGGGTGGCATTTCACACACTTGTGTTCCACACAGGCCAAAAGAATGTGGGGCCTGCATGAAAGGCTCGTGGAGCTCCTGGGGGAAAATGACAGCCATGTGCTTGGGATGAGCATCGCTCTCCTCAGCCGTTTGTTCCTGTACAATGGTGGCCCGATAACCATCCCCCTCGGCCTGCAGCTGGCTGAGGCGCTCCTGCCGCTCTTTGACAATGTAAGGCTCTGTGTCTCCAGCCATGGCTGCTGCCTGGGCACTGTGCCCTGGGCATTTGCAGGCCTGTGCCCAGGTGGGCCTGAAGCAGCTGATGCTGAGGTCTTTATTTCTTCCTTTCGTACAGGACGATAGCCAGGTGCAGCTGTGCTCCATGTTCATCTTTCGAGAGATGATGGATTTTCTACCAAAGGAGGGAAAAAAGGCCTTGAAGTCCCACGTGCAGCAGAGCCTGCTCCCACTCTCCTTGCACTGCCATGACGAGAACCAGCGCGTGGTTGATGTGAGGACTCGGCAGCTGCCGTGGCTCCCTGGCAGGGCGCTCGGCTGCCTCCTGCTCTGCTGCCTTGCAGGCTGCAGCTCCCTCCTGGTCTTGGCCCAGGGACGTGGGTCCTGTGCCCTGGGCTGTGGTGCCATCTCTGGGTCTCTGCTGCTCTCCAGGCCTCCCGGGAAACGCTGCTCTGTTCCGCCCGATTCCTGAAGAGGAAGGATCTCCAGCAGATGCTGCGGGTGGATCAGACCTGGAGGTTCGGCGAGGGCCTGGTAAGGGCGGGCTGGAAGCCCCAGCCCCAGGCTGGAGAAGCTCAGTGTGTGCGGCTGGCAGCTGTGCCCTGCCCAGTGCCGCACCCAGGGCCGCCAGCCTGTGCCCCACACGCTGCTCCCTTCCCTGGGCCCCGCGGGCTCTACTCCAGCCCCCTGTGGCCCCGAGCCGTGTGCCCATGGAGCCCCGGCACCGCTGCTCTGTCGGGCAGGCCAGCACCGCGGCTCCCCGGGCAGCAGCCGGCCCTCTGCCCCCTCCAGAGCCCGGCGCCAGCGGCTGCTGCCCGGTGCCTCAGGGCTGGGCGGGCACGGGAGGCCGGGGCTGGCCGCAGGCAGCAGTGCCCGGCCGAGGGGCAGAGCCCGCACCAACCCTTCCCTCCCGCCGCTCTCTGCAGCTGGCACAGGACAGGAGCCGAGCGGCTGAGCACCTGCACCGGGTCCTGCTGTACCTGGACAGCCCGCAGGAGTCCCTGCGAGCGGCGGCCATCAGGTTCATTGGTGAGCCACGAACCGGGCTGGGCTCCCTCCCTGCCCCGCCGCAGCTCGGCCCCAGCCCCGGCTGCTGCCCCGGCCCTGGAGCCCCGGCTGCCCTCGGGGCTGCTGCTGCCGGCCTCTGGCAGCCGGGCCCTTGGGCTGAGTCAGGATGCGGCAAGGGCCGGGGCTGAGCCCTGCCGGGGCAGGAGGCCGTGTGGCCCCAGGGCTGGCAGCGCCGCTGGCAGGGAGCTTTGCTGCTGGGACCCTGACAGGCTCTGTGTTCCCAGGGATGGCCGGGCAGCACCTCCGGGGGAACAAACGAGAGCTCCAGAGCATCTGTCAGGGTGAGTGAGGGCAGCGGGCTGCCAGCCCCGGCTGCCAAGGGGAGCTGCAATCCCTGCCCCGGCTGCCGAGGGCTCTGCTCCCTGTGCGGACCAGGCCTGGTGTGGCCAGGGCACACACAGAGATTTCAGGGGCACGAGTGCCAATAGTGTCCAGTGGCTTTGGGCTGATCCCTTTGGTCCCTGCTCCCTCCTGGCCATGGCCAGAGCCACCTGCGTTGGCCCTTGCACGGGGCTCTCCTCGGGTCCCTGCAGATCCAGATCTGACCATGGAGATCTGTTCCTCTCTCTTGCAGCCCTTGATGACAAGGCACAGGACATCAGCCCTGCCATCAGAAGGCTGGCTCTGGAAACAGCCTTTGTCCTCCAGGCAGCTCCAGGCTCCATCTTACAGAGGTGGCAAGATGGATTCCGCAGGGCACGCAAGAACCGCCCTTGTCTGTGGGCCCGTGGCTGGCTGTGCTGCTGGAGCTCTGAGGAGAGCTGATTTGAGAGGCTCTCTGTCTGCCGGGGCCATCTGAGCCGGGCAGGATTTTTCTTTAAGATGTTTTTTTTTTTCCTTCTTCTTTTTTGTTCTTTAATATAGAAATATAGAAATAGAAATATATAGAATAGATACAGAATTATATATAGAAATATAGAATGTGTTCTCATACCCAGTGTCTCAGGTGCTTTCTCTGGTGCCCAGTGTGTGCAGGGCATAGGGGGAGAGGGGAAAAGGGTGCTTGTGCTCAGCAAGCCGCCCAGGCGTGCAGTGGGGAAGGGAAAATGGCCAGAAGGCCCTCGGCCTTTGGTGCTTCTGCTGAAGCCTTAACGCTGCCCACAGAGGAGCTGGGCAGGGGCTGGAGCTGTGGGGATCGCTGTGATTGTGGTGCCTGGAGATGGGCATGAGGCTTCTCCCAGCCAGGAAGCGCCGTCTGTGTCCTCCAGCCTGTGGGTTGCTGGCGGGATTGCTGAGGGCTCCGAGGCTCTCTCTATTCGGTTCCTCCGGAGCTCCCCAGAAGGGAGCCCTGGGGCCTCTGAGCCTGGGCTCAGGCTCCAGGAAGCCTTGGGGACAGTCTGGGCTGTGTGGGTACCCCAAGGTGCTGCAGGCTCGGCCTCAGCTGCAGGGTGCCAGTGTTGCACGGCTGCTGTGTCCCCATGGACAGGGTTTGCTTTGGAGCCTGTGCTTGTGGTGGCACAGGGAGCTCCGGACTGAGCTGGGCACGGACCCGCAGCCCAGCCCTGCCATCCTTGCAGCTGCTTTGGGCTGGGGGCCGGAGCAAGGGGAGCCCTGGGATCTGCCCCTGACAGATCCCTTCAGACTGCACAAGGAAATGCTGGTGCTGGTGGCAACCCTGCCCAGGGCAGGCTTGATTCCTTTCATTTTATCCCTCAACACCAGAGTGCATTTAGTTCCTCTCCAGGGATAACACAAAATTCCCTGCTGGTGCCCATGAAGCTGCAGCCCCTCCCGGGCTCACCCCTGCCCCAGCTCTGGGGTCCTGAGCACAGAAGGAGCTGGAGCTGTTGGAGGCAAGGCAGTGGAGGCCCCAGAGATGCTGCAGGCTGGAGCCCCTCTGCTCTGAGGAAAGGCTGAGAGAGCTGGGGCTGCTCAGCCAGGAGGAGAGAAGACCTTGAGGAGGCTTCACTGCGGCCTCCCTGGCTGGGGGCTGGACATGGGGGTGTTCCTGAACACTCATGAATCTCAGCCCAGCCCTCTCCTCAAGCAGAAAATAGAAAGAAAAAAATATTAAATGGACAAAGAAAAGGGGGAAGTGTGTTTATTTGTGTATCAAGAACTTGGGGTGAAAAAATTAGCCAGGTGTCCTCAGATCCTTTGTGTGATGCAATGGATAGGTACAATAAATCCAGTGGAATCCCAGTGTTTCCTTGGCTGAGGACAGCCAGCTGCCCCTGATGGGGACACCAGCCCAGGAGGCTCCAGGGCTTTCTGGGATTTGGGAGCATTTTTCCTCCAGCTTGTTTTCCTGCTGACAGGTGCACAGCTTCCAGGCCACTTCCACTCTCCCAGGCAAGGCATCAGAGGGGTTTAATGCAAGCTGTGATAAAATGTCTCTGTCTTTCCTCACAGCTATAAACTAACCAAGGAAAGCCGTACTCCTGGTAAAAATCACTGGATCACTTTGGACTTCAGGCTTTAATTTTTACCAAGCTTTGATTTTCATCAGGATTTAATTTTACTCAGATCATCTGACTTTCAGGACATACATTAATCTTTCATTTTCATCAGTGAAAAGCTGTCTGATTGGTAAAAACCCATTGGTGAAAGCTCAATGGGTTCTGGTTAGGGTGGTGGGCCTGAGCTTTGTGGGTGTCTCACTGCATTCCCTGGCTTGGACAAGCTGCTCTTGGTCCAAGTGTCCCGAGCCAGAAGCCTGATGAGGAGAAAGGCATATGGGAAAACAAGTTTCAATAAAACCTTTGAGCTCTTGTTAGAAATGTTGGGAAGAGATGCTGACTATTCCTTGCTCACCAGGTAAAGCTAAGGAGTTTTTAAGCATGGAGCTGAGAATAGCAGATTGGCTGGAGAAGAGGGTGATGCCCAGACGTGCACACTGCCCACCAAGGCAGGAGAGGACTGTGCCCTCACACCCCATGAGACAGCCCTGGTGGTTGTGCTGACCCTGTGCCAGGATTCCCTGGGGCTGCTCTGCCTGAGCCCCCCTCAGCTGGCTGTGCTTGTCCTGCCTCCCTCCTCCTGTGGTTGTGCTCCCAGAGGGGTGTTTGTGAGGGGCTGTTGGAAAAGCAGATTAATGAGCGAGACATTGAGAATTAAACCAATCCAAATCCACACAGTAAATAGGGCTGCTGTCAAGTGCTGTTCCCGAGGGAGATAATATCCCTTCCCCCTTAATTTCTTAGTAAATCCATTATGATTAATGTTATTACAGTGGGAACACTGTTATTATAAATACATGGGTGATGGCAGAGCTGCAGCATTAATAACACTGGGTATTACTTAACTTATTAGCTGCTGGTTTTGGTAGGACTCTTACCCTGCTGCATTAAGCTGAGCCTTGCATTGCAGCCTTCTCTGGGCTGTCTCTGCTGCAAGGACACAAAGTGAGAAGCATCTCCTTCCTTCTGGCCAAAAGCCACCCCCCCCACCCCCCGTGGCACTGGCACTCAGCTGAGCTCCCAGTGGGTTGGTGGCACCTGTGGAAAGCCTGGGACACTGCTGATGGAGTCTTGTGGTGTTGGAGACTAGCAACAAGTGAAGGAGGGAATGGAAGCAGGACCTGGCACCTCCAGGTGAACCTCAGCCCTTGGGGACCAGGGGACATGAGAGGACACTGCAGCCCATGGGGACCTGACACCCTGAAAACTCAGCTTCTGAGCTTGCTAACATAGTTTTCTAATGACTTTCCTAGGACAGTAACTGTAAACATAGATATGTGTACATTCTTTCTGTTACACGTCTTCTGATGGGCATTTCTCATGGCCAGTGCAGTGAGAAAGTGTTATCCTGAGCATCCAATCCCTGGCCATGGTAAGAAGCCAATAAATCCTGGGAGGAAAAATAAACTCTGCTCTTTCTTCACCACACCTCAACCTGTGTCCGCGTGATCTATTGATCTTCAGCGGTAACAGGGACCAGGGCCAGCTTGGCAATATTCTTGTCCCTCCTTGTGGCCTCACGGCGTCAGAGCTTCTCTGAAGGATTTTCCAACACCTTTTTTGCTGTATTTCATAGATCTGTGGAATCATTAAGGTTGGAAAAGTGCTCTATGATCATTGACTGCCAGCTGTTCTCCCAGCACTGCTAAACTAAACCATGTTCCCAAGTGCCACATCAACAGGGGTTTGAAATTCCTCCAGGGATGGAGGATCCACCACTGCCCTGGGCAGCTGTTCCAGTGTTTGACAGCCCTTTCCATGAAGAAATTTTCCCTAACATCCAACCTAAACTTCCTCTGGTGTAACTGGAGGCCCTACTCCTTTTGTCACTTGTTGGGAGAAAAGCCTGACTCCCACCTGGCTCCACTCTCCTGCAGGAATGGAATCAGCAGGAGCCCTCCTTAGCTGGGGGGTGGCTCTGCCTTTTGCTGCTCCTGCCTTAGCGCCCTGCCCCTGCTCCCCAGGGACCCCAGGTGCTGCAGAGGGCCCTTCCCCTCCTCCATCCCCATCCCCTGCTGCTCCTCACACAAGCAGGCTGCACGGCTCTTTTTCATCCCTTCAAATTAACACCTACTTAAAATTCCAAAGCAAATACATTTTTAATTTCCTTAATTAAAATGATTTCCTCGTTAGAGCTGAATAATGGGATTTGAAGCACTGAAGTAATGGGGTGTGCCAGGCTGCATGGGAGCTGAGGCACTGGTGAGCACAGTGAGGTCTTGGGAGTGATGGGATCATGTCCCACCTTAGGGAGCCAGAATGAGCCAGAGCTCAGCATCCTTTGCACCTCTAGGGAGTAAAATTCAGCCAAGTGGCAGCTTAAAATGATATCCCAGCAGTCACTGGTTTTCCAAAGGTTGAGGGTGATGGATTGCTCCCACTGCCTCCCCTACAGCCCAAAATGACACCCAAAGGGCATGCTGAGGGGGCTGGCCCCTTCTCACTGTGGGGGGCTTTGGGGGGGATCAGGGTCTGGGGTGAATGTGGAGGAAAATCATACCAGGACCCCAAGATGAGATGGGGTGACCTCCTCTCCGTGTGCTGCTTTAGCCCAAGATGCCTGTGCCCAGAATAACTCTGGGGTTTGGCTTTGCAGGGGTTTCTCAGCCTGGAAGTTGTGTCGGTGGGATACCAGAGAGCCGTGTGCTGGGGCTCTGGTGAACATGTGACAGGGGAGGAAAAGGGAGAATACATGATGATAATGAGTTAAAATGCATTTAACGAGCTCCTGCTGCCCTTACACACCCCAGTGCTGGGGCTCATGGATGGGAGGTTCTGCAGCAAAGGGATGGATTAGTCCCACTTGGATCTGACTGAAAGACTGCTCAAAGCACAGATTTCCAGCTCCAAACCTCCAAACCCTCTCTGCTGTTTCTGTCTGGATGCCTCCTTCCCCTTCCCAAACTCTCTCCTCTGATGTATTTGGGAGTTTTTCATGTATTTATTTAAATTAATAATAATTTACCCATTAAAATGCTGCAGATCAGTGGGTTCTTCCTGAAGGAGGAGTGTGTTTGGCTCCGGAGGGTTCATTAGCCGCATGTTGGGATTGGGGGGTGCTGTGCATGGAATGATTTATGCACATCCCTGCCACTCGAGCCAATCCAGCCTAGAATAATTCAAAACCAATTCCATAAATCACTTATTAGTTATTACTGAAATATTTATGCAGCAGAGGTGTCTTCCTGTGAATTGTTGGGGGTTTTTGCCAGCTTTTTCTTCACGGACAAAAAAAAAAATGTTGACTCTTGGTGCATCTTGAGTGCAAGAAGATCCAAAGTTTTGGAGTTGCCTTGCTCTGCCTGGCTGGGGTTTGAGCAGAGCCTCTCACTACAGCCCCAAGCCTGACCACAGTGTGTGTGCCTGCTCTGTGAGTAACAAGCAGGTATCCTAATTAATCCTCATTTCCAGCAGCAGCCCGAAGGAGCTGCACGATGAGCATGGTGCTGTTTGATGCAGATGAACTGTGCTTTGGTGGGAATTCAATTACCCAGCTTTTCCTTGCTGAACATCATGCATTTGGACGATACAGTAGTTCCGGTGTTAATGAGATGCATTTTCACTGCTCTGAAGTCTGTATTTCTCCCTGTACTTAGTGCACAGCATCCACATTAATTACAGTTCCAGTGGAGAAAAACCCGCAGAGTTACTACCTGCATTTTCCTCCTGGTAATAGCAGTTTCCTTACATGGCCAGGAACATTATGGATTCACTCCTCAGCCACATTTTATACCAAACAACTTGATTGTGATAGCAGGGAGAGAACAACTCTGCTTCCCTTCAGCTGCTCAGGCTGTGCTGTAAAAGGGTCATTGGGGGGGAGGGGGGGATGAATCAGATGCATTCAAGTCAGAACATCCTCGGAATAAAAGCATTTCTGGAAGTTGTTTAAAGAGGGTTTTGTGAGACATGTGGAACTCACGGCCAAATTAAACCAGCAGCTGATGGGCCCACACAAAACGGAGAATCCCCTGGGATGGGGGGCTGCAGCCAGCATGGGAAACCACAGGTATTTTATTCCAAGGAACAAACACATTTGTGCTTTGATTTCTTTTTTGGTTTTGAGAGTTTTCAAACTCCCAAGCCTGGCAGCATGGAGTTTCCCTGAGATTTCTCCAGCAGGAGTTGTGCATTAGGGGATATCCCACTGTTGGCTCCAAACCATCACATTTTGGCCACAGATGTTGTTGTCACCATCCCTGGAAGTGTTCAAAAGCCAAGTATTCGTGGCACGTGGCAATACAGTTTAGTGGGAATGCTGGTGTTTGGTTAAAAATTGGACTTGATGATCTTAGAGGGCTTTTCCAACCTTAATGATCCTGTGATTTCATGGAAAGCTGAGCAGTTTTAAATTGTGTAAAACAGGAATTCCCAGGGAATAGCACTGCAGAGACATTTAATAAAAAAGTGAGCAGAAGTGTTGTAGCACATTGTATAAATCACTCTTTGACCTTCATTGAACACCACTGCCTCCTCACCTGTTAATAGCTGGAAATCCCTTGTAGCCTCTACTGCATCTTGGCAATTGGCATGGAAACAATTAACAGTTATTAACAGTTATTTCTCTTAATCATTCATGTCTTTATTCAGGTATTTACACATCTCTCTTTGTTTAAATCTCCCCTCCCTCTCAGGAGTTGAAAGTGCCTGAATAGCGGGTGTGGTTAAAAATATAATGAGGTGCACAAAGTCTTGGCTTCCCTGAGGAGCAGCTGTGCAGGAGGAGGGGAGAACACTGGGATCTGGGGCTGTTGTGGTGGCCATGGATGGCAGAGGGGCTTTAGGAAAAGGATTTTCACTGGGGAGAGAAATCCTCAGTCTCTGTGTCCAGCTCAGTGTATCTGGCGAAAAAGAAATGAGAAGGATCTTACCCCATTTTTTCTTTTCTAATTCCTTTGAAAATTAACATTTCTGTTTTTCCAAATAGGCCTCTTTATTTTTATGTTTTCTCCCCCCTTTTTGATACTGGTGTTTAAAATAAAACCAGGAGCTCACCCTCTCACGCTCATGGTGTGGTTCCCTGTTTGCTGGCAGCTCCCAGCAAGATTTTCAGGGGAAACCACCTTTTTCTGAAGCTCTGAGCCCTTCTGGTGTGGTGGAGGCTTTCAAAGACAATGGAGGAGTCAAGACGTGAAAAGTCGGAATCCTTCTGAAAACCAGAGCTGTGTTTGAGCCACCTGAGCCCTGCTGCTGCTCTGCTCTTTCAGAGGTTGCAGAGCTTGTGAACAACACTTTTTGCAGCCCCAAGTACTTCCAAGTTGAAAACTAACCAGAGGATTTAAAAGAAGAGAGAATCCCTGTCCTTTTGGTACCTTCCTGGCTGTAAATGCACCTGAACTGTGTTTTTATGGTGTCACCAGCAGCAGCAACAGCTGCAAATGGGGGGAATCGTGAAGCGCAAAGTCTCTGGAAATCCTGTGGCTCCAGGAGCTTCCCCAAATGTGGAGACAGGATAAATCCAGGGTGCCTTGCACTAGATGGAGCTCCAGGACAGCTGGCTCTCCTCAGTGCCCAGCTCCTGCTCCTGCCCAGCACTGGACACAGGGAGCTGCTGGACGTGACCTGCACATCAGTGACCACCCTGCCCATCCCAGCAAAACCCTCAGGATGCCTTTAGCTGATGTTGTTTGGTGCCTCCAGGCTGGCTTGGCTGCCTGCAAAACAAAACAAAAAAAGTCTCAAAAATGTGAAATACCAACTCCTCTTTTCCTCTTCCATCCCTTTGGTCAGCCCCATGCTTGAGGCAGGAGCATCCCATCCCATCCTCCTGGGAATGAGGACAGAGAAGTGCTAGCAGACCTTGCCCTCAGCTCTCCTGCTGCTGGCTGAATCTGGAGACATTTACTTGAGGGTAGAGACTTCTCTGCTTCTTTAAATAAAATTTGCTGGCAAATTCTTGTGGTTCAAATTTCCCTTAAATCTGGCTTAGAAGACGCCTATGGAGGTTTAATTGGAGCTAAGAGGAAGGGCTGGGTTTGATAATTAGGGGAGAATGAATGAAAATTCAAAATTTAAAATGCAGCAGGTGAATGGTTGTGGTGGAGCTTTTCAATACTTCTGAAGTTCTTGGGCTCTCAGTGAGATCCTGCTCTCCAGGCAGGAGTGGTTTACTACAAATTCCACTTATAAATGGTACTAAAGCCTCTGTTAAGACTCCAGAATATTGACTGTGATTATTTTTGTAGCTCTTCTGAGTACAGTGCTACTGAAGGGCTCTAGAAATGGAAGCATTATATATTAGGGAAAGGTGTTGCGCTGTACAGAGGCTGCCCAGATATCTGCTGCTGGAATGGGGAATCTCTCTGGTTTAAGGAGATACTGTCTGGTATTCAGTATGGCCCCTCAGCAGGAGAGCAGGGCTGGATAAAGCAGCTTTTGTTCTCTAATTGATCAGAGACTCCCCATGGGAATTCCACAGGGAATTGTGTCTCAACCAAAGCTCTGCTTCCAGGGAAGGCTCCAAGCCCAGCTCTGGGTTATTTTTTAGATGAAACTTTGCTGATTTTGTGGCTGTTTTTGTGGGCCACTGAAAACTTTCATGGGAACTATGCCCTGGCTGAGGATGGGGGAGGAGGGAGCTGCTCTTTGGGGTGAGGGCTGGTCACCCCTGGAGCTGGCTCTGAGCAGGGGATGGTCCCTCTGGGTGATCTCCCTTTGGCTGCTGGGGAGCAAGAGACAGAGGGGTTTTTGAATTTGGACCAAAAGCTGAGTGCCTGGGCTGGGACTTTGGCTGAGGTCCTGCTGCTCAGATCCCATCCTGCTGCAGGTGGAGGTAGGGATGAGGGAGGGCTGGAGCACCTCTGATGTGTAGAGACAGACCTGGAGAGCTGGGGAGGTTCAGCCTGGAGAAGAGAAGGTTTTGGGAAGTCCTCAGAGCCACTTCCCATGCCTGAAGTGGCCTATGAAACAGAGGAAGAGAGGCTTTTCATATGGGCAGACAGTGTCAGGACAAGGGGAATGGTTCTAAACTGAAGGAGGACAAACTTAGATTGGATAATGGCAAAGAAATCTTTTACTCTGGGTGGGCAGGCCCTGGCACAGGGTGCCCAGAGCAGCTGGGGCTGCCCCTGGATCCCTGGAAGTGTCCAAGGCCAGTCTGGACAGGGCTTGGAGCAGCTGGGACAGTGGAAGGTGTCCCTGCCATGGCAGGGGTGGGACTGGGTGACCTTTAAGGTCCCTCCCAACCCAAACCAGTCTGAGATTCCAAGAGCAGTTTCTTAATTGTGAGCACATCTGCCTTTATTGAGCTTTTGCTGGGAATTAAGTGTGAAGCTTGGCTCTGTGTCCTAAATCATCCCAGGCTTCTCTAATGCCTCCCACCTTTCTTCCCCCAAATTTAGGTCTTCAGGGTCTGTTACAAAGAGACCCCAGCTCTCTGCCCTGCCTGAGCTTTTCTGTTCATTCTCCTGCCCTCAGCTAGGAGGAGACAGCACCTTGCAAATGCCAGATGCCCAGGATTGTGCCCTTGTGCTTTCCCACAAGCACTAAAATCTCATAAGCAACCTGCTCAGACAGGATTGCCAGCCCTGCCTCACTCACCAGAGGGGAATGGAGATTTGCATCTATTTCAGAGAGGCAGCCATGATTTTGATTCTTTTTGTGAGATTAATTGAACCATGACGAGTTTTCTGCTTCACCAACTCCAGAGCTGTGGCTGCAGGAATTCTTCCTCCTCACCTTCTTGGAAGCAGATGGTGATTCATTCCATAGTCATGTTGGGATAATGTCTGTTTCTTTGTGTTTGGATGGTCAATAGGGAGCACTCCATCTCCATGGGATTTTAAATATCTTGGAGGACCCAAAAGCACAGAGCTGCACGTGGGGACTTTGTGTAGATTTGTGATTTTTTTTAGAGGAGCTGAGGCCATATACTAGTGACTGAAATTCAGGGGGCCATAAAGAGCATATTTCCATCTGTGGCAGCTCTGACTTGGCTTGACTGTTGTTCCTGTTACTTAGAGGGAATATGGACACTTTGGGTTATTTAAACAGTCTGGAAGCTCCAAGATGGGATGGAGGAAGGAGTTCTGATAATGGAATAAACTGCCCAGAGCTTGGAAAGCAGCTGAATGTCCTCTGGAAGAAAAAGAAACAGTTATTTTTAGGCTTTTCTAGTGGTTTATTTATGGAGGGAGCTCCTGCACTCTGGAGTGGGGCTTGGTTGGTGGGAAGAGCATCTCTGCCTTCATGGGAAAGTCATGTGCCATGTTTTAATGATTTTTGGTGGCGGCTGTGGGTGAAAGTCAGGTTTTCCATAGTTCAGAGCTGGAAATCTGTTTTGTGTAGTCCCAGAGATGGGAAAGAGATGGAAATCGTGGGGTGGGTCTAAGATAAGCCCAGCTTTAGCACTTCCTGCTCCTCAGCAAGGTCAGCTCTCCAGTTTGGGTTTTCCAGGAGTCAAATCATACATATGAATTACTTCTTGTACAAAGTTTTCGATTGTCAACAGAGTGATTTGTGAATAAATGTTTTCATTACTTGGCTGGCTCCATGGATGGATGAATAATATCCGTCAAATAAATTATTCATCCCTTTCTCTCCTTGCCATCATCAGATAAATTCCTTGTGATTTATATTTGTTCCTTATTCATCTGGCTACGAGGAGCAGACATATTAGAGATGGGTTAGGAGCTAAATCTGCTTTATGGAACCCAAGAAGGGAGCTCTGGTTGCTGTTGTTGGGGTCTGTATCCACACAAACCTCATCCCATGGAGTGCCAGTGCCCTCTGCATGCTTGGGGTGGCTCCATGGGGAGTCCCCAAGTGCTGAGCTGAGGGCAGAGCCCTCATTCCTGACAGAAATCTGTGTTTAACAGAGGGGAGGGGGGCTTTGGTCAGTCTTCAGGGCAGTTTTTGCAGCATTTTACACAGCACAGAGGCTGCAGACCTTCCATCCTTTCCCAGGCTCCCACTTTGCACCTTCCTCAGACTGCTTTTACCCCTGACAAAGCCACACCAGCCTCCTGCAGAGCACTCCAGCAGGGATGGGAGAAGATTTTCCACCGGTGCCAGAAGGGGAGTGGAGGGGAAAGGAATTAGTTTGGCTCCTCTACAGAAAGAAGCAAAGAAAAGCATCACACAGAAGCTGACTGAAGGGACAGAGATCAGCTGCTCCTGCTCAGAAGTGACCTGATTTATTAATCTGATTTTCAAGTGTTTCACTTGAAACTGTTGATTGTGCTTTTTTTGTTTTTTTTTTTTAAACTGGTGTTATTCCAGTTCTGAAAAATGCATCTATGCTTATTTTCCTTTCAAATCACTGGGGAAAGCATCTTTCAATTCCCAAAAAAACCCCAAAAAAGACACAATATTCTTCAAACCATTTTCCTTCTCAAACAGTTCAGGCAGACACAAACCACAGAAGGTTTCACCTTTAAATAGTAAAAGTTGGAAATGGAAAAGGAAAAGTTACCTGGATGTGAAAAGCAGAGGTAAGAACAGATCTTATTTGGAGCTTTAACTCGAGGATGCTGTGTCAGACCTGGCTGATCCCTGTGAGGATCCCTTTCCTGGAACACCAGGAAAGCTTTGATTTTTCATTCCCAGTATCAAATCCAAACACAAGCACTGGGATGCAGCTGAAGAGAAGAAATGACAATGGAGGGAAAAGCCCTGTGGCTCAGGGGATGAGGAAGGAGCATCCTCTGCAGGGAGGGAAGAGGAAGGAAAGTGGCTCAGGGGTTTCTCCCAGTGCTCCCCAGCCCTTGCTGGTTTTCTCAGTGTGTTGTGCTGCAGAAATGAGCCCAGAGATGCTCTGGAACGATCCCATCCCTCCCAGAACACCTCACAGCGATGCCCCACACACATTTTGTGTCTGTTATATGCAGGATCCACTTAAATGATCCACTCAGCTGCTGCAATCCGTGTGTTCCCTAAAGAAAGCAAATCCCAAAGAAAGAGAATACAGCACCAAAGCAGGGACCTTCCTGCCTGAAGGACGTATTGGAGTATAATTTGTGGAGTGATTGATGTATTTTATTTTTAATAATATTTTCCCCCTCTTGTCAGCTTTCTCGTTCAGGGGACACAATCTTGGGGCCCTTTCCAATTGAGAGCTGTATTTCAGCAGGAATGGTTTGCCTTGCCCACCTGGCTGGGAGGGGGAAGGGGAAGGAGCAGGGTTTGCTCTGCTTGTTTTGTTTGGCTTTGGCCTTGGAATTCAGGGTGCCAGGGAATGCAGGAGTTCTCACTCAGCCTGTGAAGAGATCTTCCCTTTGCCCCCAAAGTAAATCCAAGCTAGCTCTGTCGAATGGAGGGGTCAGGGAGATCCTTCGAGACCAAGAAAAGACCAAAAAAGTGCTGCTTCTCCCTCCAGGGGATCGGAGGATGTTTATTCTGGCTAGCTTCCAGAAGAGAGAAGAGGCTGGGTGCCTCTTTCCCGGACTCTTTCAAACCTCGGGAGAGGGGCGGGGGGACACACAACACCAAGCCATGGGATAACGTTTCAGGGACAGGGAGGGGAGGGGAAAGACACGTCACAGAGAAACAAAGTAACTCCCAGAAATATGCTCCACCACATC
This sequence comes from Cyanistes caeruleus, assembly GCF_971803275.1. Taxonomy (NCBI): domain Eukaryota; kingdom Metazoa; phylum Chordata; class Aves; order Passeriformes; family Paridae; genus Cyanistes; species Cyanistes caeruleus. The sequence goes on along the minus strand of NC_141716.1, from coordinate 14,235,383 downwards.
TGCCCCTACTTTGATATATGTAATTGAATGAAAGGTAATGAGCTTATACTACTTACTGACCTGAAGTGGCCCACCAATCCCCATTTGCAGGCTGGTGAGGGTTACTCTGGTCTGCCAACTCTATATGGTTGACATCTGAGGTAGCTGAGATTAGCTTAACTATGCTTCTGTACAGTATTTTGCTTAGCACTCCAAACACTAACACCGTCAGCAAAACAATGACTAGCAGTGACAGAATAGTTTTCACTACTGAAGCCCACCACCCCGAGAGTCCCCAGTTTTTAAACAGTCCATTGAACCAGTCATCTGCTTCTTGCTTGACTTGTCTGATCATGCTTTTCATCTCTCGGAGCGTGGCATGGATGTTAGGAGCTTTCGATGTTAGATCCATACAGCAAAGACCCTCGAACTCCTGGCACTCGTGCCCGTGGAGCAACAGGAGAAAGTCTATTGCAGCACGGTTTTGAAGTGTTGCCTGCCTGGTAATTTCCTCATCTTCTAGGAGGGCACTTATGGCATTAGATGTTAAATTCGCTTGTTTTACCACCCAGCATTCCAGGTGTCCCAATTCACCTAGAGCCTTAGCTGCAGCTACCCAGGGAAGGAAAATGGATGCAGCAATCCTTTTTTGATTTTGACCAATGGAAAATCTCTGAGTCACAATTTTCATCATCTGATTTTGTAGCACTTCTCTTTTGAATTCTTTTTGTCAAATTGTTTTTATGGGTCCACTCGCCAATTAATGTTTGATTGGGCGCTAACAGTGATAGACGCCCTATGGTACACGGCCCTCCGAGGAGACGGGATGGAATTCCTGCCCATGCACGGTCCCAACAAATGAGGAACAGTCCTTTGGGGAGGCTTTTGGGATGTGTATGAGCTGAAGAGTGCACTTTGATGTAGCTTAGTACACGGCACCACCTTTTTGCTGTGAACTCTTCTCGATGTTGTACTATATGGTGGAATGTTTCTTTATGAGTTGGAGGACTGACCCTAAAGTGTACACAGTATGATGCTGGGGAGGAACCCAGTAGCTCTAACTCCTGGGGTTCCTGGGTTGCCTTAGGAAAATGGGGCAGCCACTCTTCTACTGGGTTTCTTAACTCTGCTTCTACATGAGTGCTGTGTAGTTTATTATCTGCCTCAGGAGTCAGTGTACTAAAGCTGTGTGTGAATTCATCATGCTGCAAGGGAATTCCTACCAGGCAGGTAGACATAGGGTTTTTTGCTGCTGCAGTCGATAGACATATGTTTTCCTGTTGGAGTGTTTGTGCCAGGGTAACCCAGATGTTCTGGTGTGGCTGTGGGACGATCCAGGCTGCTGTCAGGCTGCTCAGTGCGAGCAGGATGACAGCAGGGTTAAGGCTCATCATGGATTTGAGTAAGAGGTAGGTTATTTCTAAAAAAAAGGAAACAGACATTCTTTAAAACATATTCACAGTTATAGTATGCAGGTCAGAGGCTAGAGAGGTTTCTTCTTGCTCTCTTCAGCGGCGTCTTCTCTTGGAAGTGACAGCCACTTGCTTCTCTTCTCTTCTTGCTGGTGCTGGATTCTTTGGAACAAAAGGTTTTACCCATTTCTGAGGGATCCATCGGGGGCCTGAAGGGGTGGATACACACGCGTAACCTCGCCCCCAGGTGACAAGTTCATAGGGACCCTTGGTTTGCCAAGTTTCAGGATCCCTGATTAACACCGGTGGATGCTGTGACAATTTAAACTGATCACCACTGTTAAAATGCCGAGTTACAGGAGGATTCATGTTTTCAAATGAGCAGTTTAGGAAATTATTAGCAAACAGAGCTTTACAGAGTTTCTGCTGGGGAGACATCCACACTGCTTTGCTACCTTGCCTGGCTAGGACTTGTTTGAGCGTCTGGTGTGTACGCTCGATTACAGCCTGACCTGTGGGGGAGTGGGGGATGCCAGTTTTATGTTCCACTCCCCACTGCTGGACAAATTCCAGGAACTCCTTGGATTTATATGCTGGGCCATTATCTATTTTAATTTCTTTAGGGATTCCCAATACAGAAAAGGCCTGTACTAAGTGTTGTTTAGCATGCACAGACTTTTCTCCTGCATGAGCAGAGGCATACACCGCTCCTGAGTATGTATCAATACTCACATGTACATACTTAAGGCGACCAAAACTGGGAATATGAGTGATATCTGTTTGCCACACCTCACAGCTCTTAAAGCCTCTGGGATTAACCCCGATGCCTAATGATGGCACTGCCTGAAGCTGACAATTGGGACAGGTAGCCACGATGGCTTTGGCCTGATTCCGTGTCAGCTGGAACTGACGAATCAGTCCTGGCACATTTTGATGATATTGCTGGTGACTTATTTTTGCCTGCTGAAACACATCAGGGAGACATACCTTTTCGGCTGGGGCAGCAAGGGAGTCAGCCTTCCGGTTCCCCTCAGCGATTTCACCTTGCAATGGGGTGTGCGATCTTATATGCATCACATAGAAAGGTTGTTCTCTATTCGAGACCAAGTAAATCAGTTTTGAAAGCAATCTAAAGAGATGCTTGTTCTCAATGTCCTTGACAACTGCCTGTTCCGCTCTGGACACCACTCCTGCTACGCAGGCTGAGTCAGTAACTAAATTAATTGGTTCTGAAAATTTTTCAAAGGCTCTCACGACCGCAGCTAGTTCAGCTATCTGGGGTGACCCCTCTACAAACTCAACATCAGCTTCCCAAAGCTGAGTCTGTGGATTTCTCCAAGTCATCACCGACTTGTGGGATGTCCCAGATGCATCAGTGAACACTGTGAGAGCCTTGAGTGGCCTCCGGCTCCTTTTCTCACGAGGAATGAGATGGAATTCCTCACGAAACAATTTGTGTGATGGTGCATGAACTGAAATTTGCCCACTATAGCTGTCCAGAGCTAACTGGAGGTTAGCATTGCTCTGCAGCAGATGCTCAAACATCTCTTTGGTCAGTCTCTCAGGGGAGTTTTTGCCTTCTCCAGAGAGCCTGACTGGGAGGTGAATACACATAAAGTCACAACCTGCCAGTTCTTGCACCCTTACTCTGGCCTTTTGAATCAGCTGAGCCATCAGCTCTTGTGGCTTGGTGATAGTCCTGGGTCTTTGATAAGAGAAGAAAACCCATTCTATTATTAAGAGTGGGTCCCTCTGCCCCTCGGCCCACTGGAATATTAACCCATGTAGGTGTGGCAATTTCCCCAGGACAATAAATTTGAAAGGCAGCTCAGGTTTGAAGCGGTGTGCCTGTCTTTCTTTCAAGGTCCTTTGTGCCTTTTCAATTACAGTTTTTGCTTCTGGAGTCAGCTTCCTAGGAGACAGTAACTCTCTCTCCCCTTTTAATCAATTGAGTAGGGGGCCCAGGTCCTCATTGGTGAGACCTAGCCAGGGTCTGACCCAGTTTAGTGACCCGCATAGGGAATGGAGATCTGCTAGAGTTTTAGGATTACCAATAATTTCCAATTTTTGTGGAATAACAGTCCATGCTGTAATTTCCAGGCCCAGGTATTTCCAAGGTGGCATCCTTTGAACTTTGTCTTCCTGCAATTGGAATCCAGCAGAGGCTAAAACTTTAACCACTAGGTCAAGGGTATCTTTCAGTATGTTGTTATTGGGACAGCATATTAAAATATCGTCCATATAATACAAAATGATAGCCTCTCTCTTTTCAGCACGCACTGAGGACAGCAATGACCCCACATACCACTGGCAGATGAAGGGGCTTGCTTTCATCCCCTGAGGTAGAACTGTCCAGTGGTACCGTTTCATTGGAGCTTCCCTGTTAATGGTAGGAATGGAAAAGGCAAACCTTGGTGCATCCTCTGGATGCAGGGGAATTTGAAAAAAGCAATCTTTAATATCCAGTACTGCTAGTAGCCAATCTTGTGGTAGCATGGTTGGGGAGGGCATTCCTGGTTGGAGAGATCCCATGTCTTGTATTTTTTTGTTTATTTCTCTTAAATCTTGAAGGAGACGCCATTTATCTTTCCCTGGCTTTTTTATTACAAACACCGGGGAATTCCGAGGGCTGGTTGTTTCTACTATGTGTCCCTTAGCCAATTCTTCTTCCACTAATTTTTCTAGCGCCCCAAGTTTTTGTTTGCTGAGAGGCCACTGGTTCACCCAAATTGGATCATTATCTAGCCAAGATAATTTTTGGACAGGACGCTCTACAGTGGCCTCTATCAAAGATCCTGAGGTGTCTCAGGAATAGTGAGTTTCACCCCCCACTGAGACATGGTATCTCTCCCCCACAAGGGGCACTTGTAGTCAATAACAAAAGGTCGGACACTAGCTATCCTACCGTCCGGACCTTCGATCTGGACGATATCTCTAGCAATTTTTGCCAGTTTCATCCCTCCAACACCCTGTATTTTTCCTGCCACTGGTTGTAGTTCCCAGTGTGAGGGCCACACCTTTTCCGGTATGATGGTCACATCTGCCCCAGTGTCAATTAACCCTTCTACATGGAGATGTTCTGATTTATGTGTTAAGTTACATCCCATAATGGGCTTGTTTTCACCCACTACTTCTGCCCAGTAGACTCCTGGTGCTTTGTCATCTACTGGGACTTCTGTTGGAACAGGGATTACCTGGGCTATTACCTGCCCTTTATCTATATAGTAAGGTGGTTGGGGGCACCTAGCTAAGAGAATGAGGTGTGTTAGGTCTCCCTTAATTGTCATGGGAGCCACCCATGGGAGCCACCTCAATCTCTATTGGTGTGTGTGCTGTGTCTCCAATAACAAAATACCTGCTATCCAGTCCAGCCAGGTCTTGTGAATTATCCTGCAAATCTACTCCCACGACAGTCCAGCAGTCAGATCTGAAACAAAAAGCTTTAGAAGTTATAAGTCTGAATCGCTTTTGCGGTTGCCAGACCTTATTAGGCAAACGTTTTTCACAATTATATTTTTGCAGTTTTTCACCCCCCTTCCCCCTTTTTATTAAAGGACAGAGATTCGTTTCCACTTCATTTATGTCTGCACGCTGAGTGGATAAGCGCTGTGATGTAAGTTTTTTGGCAAGCTGGTATCCGTGTGTTTCTGTTGTTTTAAAGGACAGTTTTTAGCAAAATGTCCCGGTTTTCTGCAGTAAAAACAAATTCCCTGTTGCTGGTCAGATGTCATCTGTTCATTCCTTGTCTCAGATGAAACTGCAGCAACAGATCTTGGGGTGGTCCAGGGAGGTCTCTTTTCCTGCAAAAACATCTCTGCTTTCCTTGCACAGGCTGCTGACATCTGTGCAAGAGTCGGAGGGGGATCCACAGGCAAACCTAAAATAATTCTACGGCAAGATTCATTAGCATTTCTCTGAGCAAGTTCCTTGACTAACTCTGTCTGTACCACGGGGCCTTCTACCTGACAGGAGACTTGTTCTCTTAATCGGTCTAAGAATTGCAGGAATCCTTCTGAGGGCATTTGTTTTACATTAATATAACTGCCCTTAGTGTCAGCTGTAGGTAGCTGTGTGAAAGCCTTTTCTGCAGCTGTAGTGATTTTATCTATCACAGCTTTTGGCAATGCCCTAGTTTGGTCCTCAGGTTTTTCCCATACTCCTTCACCACATAAATGCTCTAAAGTAATAGGATTATTTAATAAATCTACATATTGGTGATTAGTTTTTAATAATTCCACCAGTATGTTTTTTAGAAATCGCTTCCATGTGTTTTCCCATAATTCAAATTCAGATGGTGTAAGCAAACACCTAAAAAGATCTTTAATATCTGTAGGAACTAAATCATTTGAGGTTAATGTTGTTTTAACAATGCTTTTAAATATTTCACTATTACGGCCAAATTCTCTTTGTACTTTGCAAATTTCCTTTTTGTCTTGGTATGAAAACGGCTTGTAATGCCGATTCTGTGGTCTTGTTCCAGTAAAAGTCACCGGAGCAGCAGTAGGGAAAAAGGCTGAGTCACAACCATTTTGTTCTCCATTCCCAGGAGTTGCATTGAACCGGCAGGGGGGAGAGGCTTGTCCTGCCCGGATATCGAGAAGGCTCGCATTCCCCCATCCCCCAGGGGCACCATGTGGCTCCACACTGGGAGCAGGCTGAGAGGATTCACCCTTCCATTCCCCGGGGCATCCCCCGGGGCCATCAGGGCAATTTGCAGCAGCGCAACCACACCCGCCTTTGGAATGTGGTGAGGCAACCTCACCTCCCTGCTCGGTCTCGGGCCCGCCCCCCGGACCGTGGGAACTGGGAGGGGCTCCGCCCCTCACCCCCCACTCGGCCCAGCCCCCAGCCCCGCCCCCAGCTCCCACCCCATCCCCGCCCCCAGCCCCGCCCCCACAGGAGCTGGGCGGGGGGGCCCTCACCCCCATGCCGGGCCCTGGGGTCCCGCACACCCCCATGCCGGGTCCCGGGGGTTTCATTCCCTCATCGGGTCTGTGGAGAGACTCAGCCCCACCCCTGCAGGAGCCAGGAGAGAGCCCGCAACCCCCCATGCCGGGCCCGGGAGGCTCGCAGCCTCCCATCGGGGGGCAGGGCCGGGACACCCCTCCCCCTGCCCCTCTGCAGGAGCAAGGGGTGTAACTCCCTCCCTCCCCGTTCCTCCTCCCCACGGGACAGGGGCCGGAGGGACAGGGGATAGGGTTACAGCCTCGGGGGACAGGGTCATAGGGTGGGGCCAGGCAGGGCTGGCGGGTGGTGCAGGGTGGAATGTCAGGGGGAACAAAGGGGTTGTGATAAGGGTTGGGGGCAGGAACCGGTGGGTGGGAGGGATTATGGGTAGGAGAAAGGGGATACACAGGGGGATTCACCATGTGGCCAGGTAACACGCGGCCGGCGCCATTTTGGCTCTGCACATGTTCTTGAGTAAGTTCAGCAGAGCTCTCTCCTCCTTGCAGGGAGGATTTAAAGCTATGTTTTTCGGGGTTTTCTGCGGGGAGGGAAGGGTACAGGCAGTTTCTGTCTGCCTGTAATGCCTGGGACAAGCCCTCTGACGGAGGTGCTGAGGGAAGGTGAGGGAAAGAGCAAGCCAGAGGCTTTTGCCTCTGTAGGATGGTTTTCCGAATTAAAAGGAAAAGGGGGAGGTATTTGCCAGCTGTGCTGTCCCCCAATTCAACTTGCATAGTAAGGGCTTGTCCAGCCTTGTCCCAGTCAGGCAGGGAATCAACATTTAAATCCGGAAAATGCAAAAAAAACCCCTTTTACAGTCTTTTCATCAGTCTTTGTAGAGAAACAGAAGCCTCTTTCTGTTAGCTTACGGAGTTTCTCACGAGAAAACTATTTTCGTCATAGTTTTTTATTTCTCTAATGCCAGCTGCCCGGAAATCTGTCATTAGATCTTCTCCTCCCATCTCACATCTCTCCGAGGTGTGTATGGGTCACTGAGATTAGGGATTTTATTTTTAAGGATAAGTCATTCAAAGGCAGAAGTCTTCTTCATTTGTTTCTGAGAGCCTTCCTGGAAAACAGTTTTCTCTTTGCCCCCCAAAGCTTCAAAATCTTCACTCAACTCAATTCCAGCAACTCACAGTATCACAAGTACTCTCTCTCTTTTGCTCAAAACTTACACTTTGAATACTCTATTCCTCCCAACACTCATCATGAATTAAAGGAGTCTTTTTATACTATTATTGTCTATCTCCATAGCTTTAACAGAAAGATATTTCAGCTGTAAAGCATCTCCTTATTCTCTCTTTCTTATTTAAACTTAACTCTTTTCTTCACTGTTTTTGGTGGTTCTATGATGTCTTCTCTATGTTGATTGTCTCTCTCTTTCTCTGTCTTTCTGAGAAAAGGAGTAATCTGTATGTTTATCCAGGTAGTAAAAGAATTAAAAGCTTTAGGAAAACTGCAAGAGTTCATGGTGTTAAGTTCCAGTCTAGCAGCAAAAACTGAAAACCAAGCTCGGCTGCTTCTCTTCCCCCCTTCCCCCCGCTCCACCCCGCGGCCTTGTCGGCCTGAGAGGGGGCGAGGAGGCCAAGACAGAGCCTTGTTACCTCTTCAGAAGCCGGAAACCAAAGAGAATAAGAGAATTCTGTCTGTACTTCTTAAGGGGGTGTTTACCAGTTGAATTCACTTTTTAATGGTCAGATCTGCTGTCAATTCTTGGAAATGACTGATAATTAGTCAGGAGGAAAAACTCCCATCAGCCACCAGCAGCTTCAACTTCCCCTCTTTCTAAGCTGTCTTAAAAGTAAAGCCACCCCATGACACTCGTGTACTCACCGAGCTACCAACTCGACCCCCGTCAGAAGAACTGCGAGGTAGGTGACAGTACCTAGGCTTGTTAAAACACCCATGGGGTGTTTTCCAGCCGTCCGGAGGGGTTCTAAAGCCCCCGCGATGGGCGCCACCTGAAGAGTCCTTCCCTTTGCCCCCCGGAAGTAAATCCAAGCTAGCTCTGTCGAATGGAGGGGTCAGGGAGATCCTTCGAGACCAAGAAAAGACCAAAAAGGTGCTGCTTCTCCCTCCGGGGGATCGCAGGATGTTTATTCTGGCTAGCTTCCAGAAGAGAGAAGAGGCTGGGTGCCTCTTTCCCGGACTCTTTCAAACCTCGGGAGAGGGGCGGGGGGACACACAACACCAAGCCATGGGATAACGTTTCAGGGACAGGGAGGGGAGGGGAAAGACACGTCACAGACAAACAAAGTAACTCCCAGAAATATGCACCACCACAAGCCTGGTGGGGATCCTGATGGCTGATCCACTAAAACTTGGTGCTGGAGAGGCTGTGAGAGACTTTGGCACAAAACTGAGCCTATTTCAGTGTCCTTTTTAAAGCTCAGCAGGTTTTGGGAGGAATCATGGGGGACAAGAGTGTCCTGACCCTCAGTCAGATCAACCCTTGCTTGGACATCCTCAGGTTGGCTTTTATTCTTTTATTGTTTTTCTGCATTTTTCCCCTCTATCCATAGCAAAGAAAGCCCTTTGACAGCAAGAACTTGGAGTTCTGTGGATGGAGGGGTGAGGAGTGTCCCAGTGGCTGCTGTGTGTCCAGGAGTGCCCATCTCACCAGCTGCAGTCATGGCAGGCCTGGCTGTGAGTGGCTGGACTTGGGGTTCTCTTTGTGCCGCCTCCCTGCTGCCCCAGATCCATTTGACAGCTGGGATTTGCTGGAGTTGAGGCACATCCCTGCTCTTCCCAGAGGCCACAGGAGCAGAGGTGTGTTGGGAGGGAGGGAAAGCACAGGTGAAACCAACACTGGTTGTGTTTGAGGTACCTGACGTGAGCACCCCTTCACAGAATCCCAGGATCACTGAGGCTGGAAAAGATCCCCAAGGTCACTGAGCCCAACCTGTGCCCAATGCCCACCTTGTCCCCAGCCCAGAGCTCTGAGTGCCACATCCAGACCTTCCTTGGACACCTCCAGGGATGGGGACTCCACCACTGCACTGGGCAGCCCCTGCCAGTGCCTGACAATGAAGAAATCAATTTCTTCCATGAAGAAATCCTTCCAGATCTCCCCCCTGAGCCTCCCCTGGCCCAGCCTGAGGCCATTCCCTCTCCTCCTGTGGCTGTTCCCTGGGAGCAGAGCCCGACCTCCCCGGCTGTCCCCTCCTGGCAGGGATTGTGCAGAGCCAGAAGGGCCCCCTGAGCCTCCTTTGCTCCAGGCTGAGCCCCTTTCCAGCTCCCTCAGCCCCTCCTGGGGCTCCAGACCCTTCCCCAGCTCCATTCCCACCTCTGGACATTCCAGCCCCTCGGTGCCTTTCTCGTGAGGGGCCCAGAACTGGGCCCAGCTCTGGGGGTGCCCCAGCAGTGCCAGCACAGGGGACAATCACTGTCCTGCTGCTCCTGCTCACTCTGTTTTGGATACAAGCCAGGATTGTTCTCCTTGCCCACCTGGGCTCGTGTCCAGCAGCCCAGGTCCCTTCCCAGCCACTGTGCAGGGGTGGTGGCCGAGGAGCAGGGACCCTTCCTGCTGTCCCTGTCAGCGATCCCACGCGGCAGAGCCGGGCAGACACCAGTGCCACGGAGCTGTGGTGGCTCCAGGAGCTCTGCTGTGTGCCCTGGAGCCGGGCACAGCCTGGGGACACGTGCAGGGCAGCACAGCTGGCGCTGCCTCCAGAGGTGCTGCTGCCTCCTGGCTCTGCTGGGCTCCATCACATCCCGGCTGGATCCTTGGGATGGGCTCAGCACACAGAGCTGGGGCTGGGATGGCAGCTGGGAGCCTGAATCCTGTTAGATCCACAAGGAAAAGGTGAGGAGGTGTGTCCCAGCCCTGCATAACCAGGGAGGCTTTTCCTGCAGATCCTGCAGCACTGCAGGTTAAACTCACCCTGCTCAGAACCTGCCTGTGCACAGGAATGTGTACAGTAATTGCCATTGCTGTAACAAATCAACTTGTTCTGCAGAGCTGAATTGTTGTTGTTGTTGTTGTTGTTTTTGGGTGAGGGGTTTTTGTTTGGTTGGGGTTTTTTTCGGTGGGGAATATCGAGTTCTCATCATTTTCAGTGTTTGTTCAAAACCATGGAAAATTCCATCCTCCCATGAAGTTGTGAGAGCACAGCACTCTGGCTTGTCCAGTATTTCCTAGAGCTGTCCTGGATTTTAGCAGGAGAGCTGCATCCTGCAGGCATTCCCTGCACTGAGCACATCCATTGTGATACCCTTGGGATATGTGATACACCCATTGTGTGGCCCTTGGGATACAGAGGTGGCACTGGGAAAATCACCATCTGCTCAGGGCTGCCTGCAGCCTTAGCCTGTGGCAGGGGTTTACTGGGATACATTTGATGCAAATCCCACTGCTCACCTCAAGTTAAGCAGCAGGCAGTTGCACTGCTGCATCTCCTGCACGTGTTTCAATGAGTCCTGTGGATGCAGGCTGGGAAGTGGGAGGATGGAGACTGCTAGGGCAGGTGTTCCATGTGTCCCTGCTGATGGAGAGGTGCAGATCTCTCTCCCCCAGAGAGCTGTGAGAGGGGCAGGGGTTGGTGTCTCTGGCAGAAGCAGGATTTTCCAGCCTGTTGCTTCCAGAGTCTCTTCACCTGCGAGTGCTTTGCAGGAATGTCACATCCCCTGTGTCAGAGCAAAGGGCATGATTGATATATTCCCTCTCCTGAAAGGGCAGCTGGTGTCTGGATGGGCTGGCTGGCCCTGGAAAGGTGACCTGGGGGCACTCAGACCTCCTGCTGCTGGCCCAGGCTGTAGGAATTGCCTTTGCACAGCTCTGGGTATGTGTGCAGGTCCTTAAACCAACGGATTGTTATTCCACCAGTCCTGTCCCCTCTCAGCAGCTCCCAGCCATCCCTTGGTGCCCTCCTGACACGGAATTCCCCAGGGCAGCGTGGATCTGAGGACAGCATGGATCTGGGGACAGCATGGATCTGGGGACAGCGTGGATCTGGGGACAGCATGGATCTGGGGACAGCGTGGATCTGGGGACAGCGTGGATTTGGGGGCTGGCACCTCTCCCCATGGGGCTGGGGGGTGGCTGGGCAGCCCATGGAGATGTTTCTCATTGAGGTTTGCAAGGCACAGGGCAGAGCTGCTGGGGTCACCTGCCCAGGGCTGCTTGCTCTGCCTCTGGATTACAAGATTTATTTATTTTTTTCCCCCAGGAAAGTGGCAGAGGCTGGACAGGCTGGTGGGGATGCTGAGGCAGCTTTCCCTCAGTCAGACCCCAGGGCTGCTCCTGGAAAAACATCATTTTCTTTTGGCTCCAAAGGGCTCTTCCCAAACAGAGCCCCACGGGGGCAGGGTCACTTTTACCAGGGATGCTTTGTCATTTTTCTTTTGCTAACAAGAGCTCCAGGAAGATTCTGCTGAGACTCCCCCTTCATGTGCAGCCCAGGTGTTTCCAGCTCAGCTGCTGGAGCTTCCAGTACCAGTTTCTCTAACACTTATTTCACCCAGAATATTCTGTAACTCGCTTAAAATGAAAAACGTAGGAGTTGGGTAAAACAAATTGTATTTAATATCAACTTAATTAGCCCAATGATATTGCACAGATGGCATTCTGGATTTTCATGTTTTATTCAAGAAACCTTTTGGGTTTGGGATAATATATCTGAAACTGGGACGGAATTCAACAGCCTCACCTTGGCATTTAAACCAAGTCTGCTGCAGAGCTCGGGAGGGCTGGGCTGGGCTCTCTGGTTTTGGGGTTCTGGTCTTGGGTGGGCAAGAGTAAATGTGGAGATTTCCAGCTGGACTCACAGGCAGGAATAAAGCTGGATGATGGAAGACAGCCTAATAGACAGCAAATGATAAACAGGCTTTGAAAGGGGAAAGAAAGGTGAAAAGCTGTGTTTCTTGGAGACCAGGCAGGAGCTCTGGGAGTTTCTGTGGGCAGAGCAACTGCTTGGGCCAGGAGAAATGAAGAGAAGGATCCAGGGAGAGCTCAGAGCCCCTTCCAGTGCTTAAAGGGGCTCCAGGAGAGCTGGAGAGGGACTGGGGACAAGGGATGGAGGGACAGGACACAGGGAATGGCTCCCAGTGCCAGAGAGTGGGTTGGATGGGGTATTGGGCAGGAATTGTTCCTTGGCAGGGTGGGCAGGCCCTGGCACAGGGTGCCCAGAGCAGCTGGGGCTGCCCCTGGATCCCTGGAAGTGTCCAAGGCCAGGCTGGACGGGGCTTGGAGCAGCCTGGGATAGTGGAAGGTGTCCCTGCCATGGCTGGGGGAGGAACAATACGAACTTTAAGGTCCCTTCCACCCCAAACATTTCTGTGATAATTTTTCCTCTTCAGCCCCAGTTATTGTCAGTGTTGTTTTTTTAAGTGAAGACCAAGTGGACCAATTTCCAGAGCTCTGTTCCTTTCCTTCTCTGTGATGTCCCTAAAAAGTGATGCCTTAGAGGCTCCCAGTGGTCCTGAGCTCTGAGAGAAAATCTTGTCTCCCTTTTTTTCTGAGGACACACCATGAGCCCCAGCCCTGGCCCTGCCTCTCAGCTGCCCTCTGTTCTCTGAGCCTCCTTCATCCACTGCTGACTGTCCTTGAAGAGCTCCTCAGGAGCAGCAGTTTTCCTTTGGAGCCCAGGCTGAGGCTCCTGGGAGCATCACAGCGGGATCACACGGTGTGCAATTCCCAAATTCCCTGTGTAGCCCTTGCCTGGGGCAGAGGAGCTGCGTGGCTGTGTCAGGCTGTGTCAGGCTGTGTCCCACCTCCCTGTCCCAGCTTCACTGAGCAGTTTCCTGCCTCAGAACATTCCAGTCCCCTTTTCTTGGTGACCCTGCTCTGCTCCCAGCCTTAGCAGCCAGCCCAGTTTCAGGGCCAGTAGCAGACTTTTCCAAAATCCTTCTGCTTTATTGAGCCAGCACCCCCAGGGTCCCCAGGGAAGGGCTGTGCCCAGGAATTCTGCTTCCACTTCAGTGTTTTGTCCTTGTGTGACCTTCTGGACCCTGGTGAGGCCTGATCTGAAGCTCCTGGATGAAGGAGGTGTCCATCCCCAGTGCGAGGGTCTCCAGTGCTAATCCCTGGCAGAAGCAGGCTTGGCTGCCAAAATTTTCTCTTCAGTGTCAGAGTGTGCTTCTGTTTTGCAAAGGAGTGAAATTTCCACGTGGGCAAAGTCCTGGGCTGATTTGGGTCCAGGACAAATCCCATTTGGACCATCCCACGTGAGCAGGTGAAGCTCCCTCAGTTCCCAGCAGGCTGTGTCCTGGAGGACAGGAGAGCTGCTGGGTGGCCAGGCTTTGAGGAGTGCTGGCCAGGAGGTGTGGGGAGACAATCCTGATGCACAGGACGTGCTCCAGGAAGAGCCCTGCGGCTGAAGGGGTCAGTAAGAGACAGCCAAGGCAGCTGGAGGGAGAATCAAACTGTGCTGCTCCCCCAGGGAAAGCACTTCACTCAGGGCCAGGAGGGCTGGCAAACACAGGCTGGGCTTGGGGTCTCCTGCAGCTGGGAAAAACCTTTCCTTGGAGCAGGCAGACTCCAGCCCTGCTCACCTGTGGCTCGGAGCTGGGAGGTTGTGATGTGCTGCTGGTGCTGGGAATCAGCTGGGAAGAGTGGGGCACCCTGCACCTCAGCAGATGTGACCAGAGGTGCCCAAACCCTTCACTGGTGTCCTCCTGTGTGCCTGAGGAGCGCTTGACAGACCTCAGCTTAGCCAGAAGTGGCTCATGGCCCTGCTGGGATGGATGTCTAAAGTTTAGATAGGTGGCAGGGGGTTCAGTATTTCCAGGGCCCTCTAGGCAGTACTGAATGTGACAAGCTAAAACTCCATTTTCATGCCTCAGTTACTCCACTTGTGCCCTTTCTCTCATCATTCCTGGTTGTTTTGAAGACTCCCTTGTTCTGTTTTTAGCTGTGGATCTTTTTCCAGAGACAGGAACGGGGAGAAAATGTGTGGGATTTTTGGTGGTGGTAGGTTTTTTAGCCTTTTGTAATAGAAATACACTTGTCTGACTCTGCACATGGTCATTTACCTGGGCAGGGATGGCACCAGCCCCCAGAGAGCCCATTTGTGCTGGTGTTGCTCTGCAGCCCCTGATTCCTGGTGGGATCTGTTCAGCCAGAGCACTTCAGCACGTCCTGTTCCACCTGGGGACACCTCTCCGTGTCAGTGCTGTGAGGAGGAGGAGGAGGAGGAGGCTGCAAGGAGCAGAAGAGCAGCTGTGACCTGCAGGGAGGCACAGGGTGAGGGGCAGGAACACAGATGGATACTCCAAGGCCCAGGAAAAGGGGATGTGCTGGTGCTGAAAGAGAAGGGAGCAGTTTGGGTGAACCCAGACAAGATCCCGCAGCCTCTGGCCCTGGCTTCTCCCAGGGCTGGGCTGGCATCTTGGGGACAACCCTGGGCTTGGTTTGGTGCCATGGAACCCTCAAAACTCTTCATTCTCAATCCCCAAACTCTTCAGGCCTGCAATTATCCTGTTAGATTAAGTCAAATCATCCTCTCTGTCCATGAAGGTCCATTTTTGCTGCTGACCCCATCCCCCAGCACAAAATGGTTCTGTTTTCATGCTCTGTCTAATTTGTAATTTTCATGGGTGTTTGAGCAGCCACTTCCACCTTTCTGGGTGCAGTGTGGAGTGCTGGAAGTCAGGAATGCCAGTGTGTATAACATTGTTAATTTTAGGCATTTCTCTAATCACTGCCTGCCTTTGCTGCTGCCGCCCCTCCAGAACCACAGCAAAAACATCTCTCAACATCCCTAAAGAGCAAACAAGATTTAAATTGTGCTTTGAATTCAGATATGTTCTCCTTCCAACACTCAGAGTGGCAGGCAAAGGGCTGATGAAACCCTGCAGCCACCCCTGCCACGTCCAGCCTCTTTCCTGGTGCTTCCTCAGTGTGTTGATCTGTGAGCTGCCAAATGTGGAGCAAGATTTGGGTGTAATCCTGATGGAAACCCCCAGCAATAACCAACTTTGGGGGTTTTACTGCTGCTTTGACACAGATGCTCAAACTGAAGCTGTGTCCTGTCCATGCCAACCCCCAGCTTATTCCAAGCTGCAGACTTACTTGGGAATCTTTGCCTTGGATTTGGCCCCTTGCTGCCTTCAGTGAATGAATCCCTTTGTGTGCTGGGTTCAGCTTCCAGCTGAAGCTGAGGCAGCTCCTGGGAGCAATTTGAATTATTTTTTATTTTGGCCACGGCAGTGGAGAGAGGTGGTGACCCCAGAGTGCAGCAGGACTAATTTGGAGGTTGGAGAGAGCTCAGTGGTGTCCCCACAGCCCCCAGGAGCTCATGGGGACTGAGGGAGGTTGGGTGGGGAGAGGAAATCTGCATCATCCAACTTTGTGTACCTCCAGTGTCTGAGCAAGTTATTCAGGCTTTCTTTGGAGCTGAGAGAGAGACACTGATTTTTCTGGAGTGCCATTCACCAGCCTGGGTTTCAATATCTGAAATGAGTGAGAATGGGTGTCCTGGAAAAGCCTTTTTTTAAAACATGGAACCTGCAAAAGCTGGCTTGGACAGAGCAGTTAACTACAAGAGTAGTTAATATCTAAATTCAGGCAACTTTAAATGTTTCTTCCCTGCCCAGGTATTTCCACCCAGCTAAGGCAGACCCAAGCTTGCTGCTCTTTCCAGTTCTCTTTCCTCTGCCCCCAAACACAATGTGAAACACTGCTTTAGAATGTTTTACCCTGTAAAACAACATATTGCACTGTTCCCTGTTCACTTTCAATTTTATGCAACTTTCTCTGCTGGAATAGGCTCAGTGATCCCAGGAAATAATTGGTGAGCTTGTTAGACTAATGGGATTTTTTATTTTCAAGGCTATAGATCAAACAAGTATGCCTGAAAATTCATTATACATGCAGTGAGCACAAAATAATTATTCCTTCCCATGGAAGTGCCGGAGGAGAGACTGTGATAAGGTGGGGCTTTAAAAAAACCTGCTTGATTTATCATTTGAGGCAAAGTTCCTGTGAGATGCACAAATTCAGTATTGAGTGACAGTCACCTGGCTGGCCAGGGGGCAGGGGACAGCCTGGAAAGGATTTTGACTTTGCTTTTTTGACTTTATTTTTGGTCTGGAGCTAAGCAGCCCCCGAGTTGTGCTCGTCCTTTGCAGCAAACAGCCCCAGGTGTTGTTTGGAACAGCAGAATTTTGTGTTGCTCCCAGGTGGTGAAAAAGGGATGGTTTCCCACCTCCCTCTTCTCCAGGGCTTTGGTTTTCCATCTCCTTCCCCTCTGGGGAAGCCAAGGAAATCTCAGCCAGGAGAGAGGATTTGTTCAGTCCTGCAGGTGGACACGTGAGAAAGGGGATGTCAGCAGTGGAGGATCTAGGCCAGAATAAAATGCTGGATATTGACTGAGATGTGGGCTGTGCTGCCTCATGTTCAGCCTCACCATCCCGAGCATTTTGGGTCTAAATTGCAGTGTCTGGGGTTGTCCTGGTTTGGGGCTGCTGGGATCTTGCCCACGAGCTCAGCCTGAGCAGTTCCATCAGTTGTGTCCCACGAGGAACCAGGAGGAGATGCTGGCAAGGGAACTGGAGCTCCTTCCCTGTGGGGACAGGCTGGGAAAGCTGAACCTGGAGAAGAGAAGGTTGTGAGGAGACCTCAGAGCTCCTTCCCAGGGTGTGAAGGGGCTGCAGGGAAGTGGGAGAGTGACTCTTCCTCAGGAGCTGCAGTGACAGGACAAGGGGGAATGGGATCAAACTGAAAGAGGGGAAATTTAAGTCAGAAATACACAAGAAATTCTCCCCTGTGAGGGTGGGCAGGCCCTGGCACAGGGTGCCCAGAGCAGCTGGGGCTGCCCCTGGATCCCTGGAAGTGGCCAAGGCCAGGCTGGACAGGGTTTGGAGCAGCCTGGGATAGTGGGAGGTGTCCCTGCCCATGGCTGGGGGAGGAATGAGATGATCTCTAAGGTCCCTTCCAACCCAACCCATTCTGGGGGGGAATTTTACCTTCAGTGTATTTGCAAATTGCAATTTATTTTTGCATCTTTGTTTGAAAATTAATTTGTCTTAAAGATATTTTGTGTGTTTCTTGAGTTTTCCACATATTGCTGCTCTTCAATCAAGTATTTTCCATTTGCAGAGCTGGCCAAAGAATTAATTGTTCACTGAGAAGTTCCATAGAAAACCCCTTTATAAAAAAGCACAAGTGGATACTGTCTTTGTGGGGAAAATTGGTGAATGTTTGGGATATGACAGGAGAGAGAAAAAAGGAAAAGAAGCAAAGACAAGTCATAAAAAGGCTCAAAAGCGCAAGCTGTGACATCTTGGAGAGAAAAATGCTTGCTATACCTTGGAAAAGCTCGAAAACAAATCTCCAACATAACTTAAAAATAGTTCTTCTCGTTCTGCAGGCACAAAGACTAATTGGAAGTGACACCATTTAAGAATGTCACTTCCAGTCGGTCTCATTGCCCTGGTGTTTGTGCCTCCCATCCTGTGCTGGGCTGGGATCGCTCCGTGAGCAGGGAGAGGGAATTTTGTCCCTCAGAAGAGACTGGGCTTGGTGGCCAGCTCCTTCTGGGCAAGCAGCTCCTGATCCCCATGGATGCACCCACAAGTGCAGGGATCTGGACTTGGCATCTCCAAGCCAGCATTTGCCTTTTTGATGGACACCTCTCACAGCCAGTGTGGTTGGGAAGGTGGTGACCTGACTATCCATTCTCTGGTGGTGGTCAAAAACTTATAAATACTGAGAGAATAAAGGACTCTGTTGCACCACACCTTGAGCTGTGTCCCTGTGACTCATTTTGTGTCCAGCAGTGACACCCATCCTGGTGCACTGAGTGAGGGGAGGATGGACAGGCCAGCAGCAGTTCTGGCTGGAGGATTCCTGCTGGGCTGAGGGCAGTGGCTGCGCCCATCCACTCAGGAAACATCAGTGTGTGTCCAACACCTCCTGAGGGAGCCCCTTAGGCACAGCTTCTGCCCAAGTTTTGCCAACATCTCCCTGGGCAAAGCATCCAGGGCAGTTCTTGCAAAGGCAGCACCTTTGAGGAACCCACAGTTGACAGCAAATTGCACACAATTACTCTGCAGTGCATAAGCAGTAAGTAATCAAGCATGCTAATGACCAGCAGCGTTAATTACTGGCCACTTCCCCCAGCTGTTCCTCACCTCTGGTCCCAGCTGCAAAACCAGCTCACAGTGTGCAACAGCTGCATTTGGAGGCCCAGAACAGCCCTGGCCTTTGGCTGACTGTGTAAAAGTTGGATGACAATTTGTAGCTCCACGTGGGAATTTTGGAGCTTCCCCAATTAACCCCTGAGTGCTGTGGGATTCTCTGCTGGAGGATCTGAGTGTGACAAGCTGCTGATATTGCCTGAGTTGGTGTTGGGGCATCACAAAGGAGCCTGGACACCTTCCCCTATCCCAGGCTGCTCCAAGCCCCATCCAGCCTGGCCTTGGACATTTCCAGGCATCCAGGGGCAGCCACAGGAAACCTGTGCCAGGGCCTCAGCAGCCTCACAGGGAAGAATTGACATAATTAATGTAACTAACATAGTTCCTTCTGAAGGTCCAATGGTGAAAAGCATCTCTGTAGCTTCAGCTGATGAATTTCAACACTGAAAGGCACAAAAAACCCCAGAAGAAATGGAGCTCAAGCTGGCCAGGAGGAACATTTCCTCTCCTGCTGCCAATTATGGGGCAAGGATTACATCACAGCGTGTTAGTAGAATTAAATATCTATTTGAACTTTGCTTCTCGTGTACTTTTTAATTTTAATATTATTTATTCTTTGACTTTCAATAATTCATCGAGGTGAGTCCATATCGGTAATTAAAACATGTACAGTAAGAAACAGAGCTCACATAAATTATTCCACGGCATTCATTATTTATTTGGCCACTTACAGCTGTGCAAAATTTACAGAGAAAATATGTACATTAATTAACATGTACATTACAATTTCATGAGTGCACTTTTTCGGTGAGTAAAGATACTCAGATATGGGTGTGTGAGCAGCTAGAGAGGTCTTGCTTGTGCCTTTTAAATTATTTAGGTTTAAGAAGAGGTCTGTGGTTGGAATCCAGGAGGAGCTGCTCGGGGGAAGCCTTTCTGCTGGCCTTACACGTGTGGTGGCAAAGTGGTTTTTTCCAAAGCTGCCAGGATTCCTGAGCCAAGCTCAGGGATGGATGTTTGGCTGTGTTGTACAGCCACGGGCACTGAGTAGAGCAAGGGACAAGAGAAAATCTGATATTTCACACCCTCTGGTGTAATTTCCTGTGGTTGAGTCTATCAGGGAGCGCTGGTGCCATGGTGGTCCCACTGCATTTCTTGGCTGGTGTGTCCTGGAGGGTGAGGCTCAGGACAAGGCCCTGCAGAAGACTCTCAGAGGGGTTCTGGAGGCACCACTGTTGATTTTTACCCCCACAGATTCCAGCTGAGGCTGCTGCAAAGTGACTCCAGTTCTAAAACCAGCTCTGGAAAAGGTCCTGTGCATCAGCACTGAGGCACAGCTCAAACAACGAGGAGTTTCTTTGTGCCAAGCGGATTAAAAATACCCAAACCAACCCAACCAAACAACTCACGGATTCTATCGTCGTCTGAAAGGGAAAAGAAACATTTTTATTCAGTGCCACAAAATTTGCATCAATAACAAGTCCAGTAGCACACCAGGAAATTTCCACATGAGTAAACTCCACTCACTGCAAAAAGGCTTGTATCCACTCCTGGAATTTAATGGTTCAGCTGGCATGTGAAAGCTGTTATTTGGAGGTTTAATTATTAAGATCAAATTAAATTTCAGCTATTGCAGCAATGAGCAGATGCCAGCTGAGGGATTCCTTGCTGGGGAATGCTGGAGAGGATTTTGGTGTATCCACATGGGAGCCTCCCTGCTAGGAGGATGCTCAGAAGGCATTGTGCCTTGGATAATGAACTATTCAGGAGTTCTGGGAGTCCCAGGGATGCCTTTTCCTGGTTATGAATTACTCCTGCTGAAATCTGGCAATGAACTGCCTCACGGTGTCCTGTGGAGTTCCTGGTCAATGAGGGGCTGCTGGAATGAAGGGAATGCTCCACTTCATGGCTATGGAGCTTTTCCTTCCCCCAGCAGGAGCTCTGGCTGGGACTTGTAATGGAAAGTGTGAAGACTTGTGCAGATGAAGAGCAAAGAGAACAAAGACCCTCCAAAACTCACTCTGTCTTTCCAACCAACCCCACAGAATTTGTCTGTGAGCTTTCATAGTTTTTGAATTGCCAGCCACAAAAAACTTTTAATTCTTTTTGGCCAGGCTGTGAGTGCACTCAGAGGGTGGAGCAGATGAGGAGACACAGGTTTGGGGAAGCAGAACACAGAACTATTTGCTTTCTGGAGGGCTGGAGTGAGGTCTTGGGGGAAATCTGCCTCACACAGAGACTTGACAAGAGCCATGAGGCTCTGGATCATCCTCCCCTGGACTGCCCAGGCATGGGAACTCCATCCCTCTGTCCCACAGGGCCAAACTGCAGACCCCCCAGCCTTCCCCAAACACCTGCATCCAGGGCATTTAGGAGCTGATTCCCCAGGGCAGGGCTGCCCTTGCCTCCACCCTGCCATCATTATTATTAGTATTAGTAGTATTAGTATTAGTATTAGTGTTATTATTATTAACTATTATAATATTATGTTTATGTTTATGATGTTTATTTTTACACCCAGGCAATTCACTGTTTTGCAGGAAATGTCAAGATTTTCCACACAGGCACCTCTTTCCCCTGTGCACCCATCTTGAGAGAGAGAAAATGGTCATGTGCCACTTGACCAAAGCAGGGGCTTTGCAAACACACCAAACACTGGAAGTTTGGTAGAAAGAAGCAGCAAATCTCTTTTTTATCTTAGTTTTATCTTCACCAAACCTTCTCTGAACAACTCTGCACCTCCTTCTGCATTCATTTCCTCAAGCTGGGTGTCATGGAGTTACTTTACCTTTAAGGGAGTTGGAGTTGCTGGGAACTGCCTGGAGTCTTTTCTCCTGACCAATTATCGGTCATTGCTGAGAACTGACAGCAGTTTAGGCCATTGAAAAGTGGGATCAACTTGTGAACCCTACCTTAAAGTGTAAAAGCAGAGCTCTCTGGGTTCTCTTTGTTTCCTGGCTGGAAGGGTGGCGGAGCTCCAGGCCTCCCGTTCCCTGCCCAGGCCATGCGGCCGGGCGGGGCCGGGGCCGGGCCTGCCGCGTCTCCTGCCCGGGAGATGGGGGGGCCTGGGGAAGGTTTTCCTCGGGCCCGGGCCGGGCCAGGCCGATCTCTGGCTCGGCTGCAGGTTTTGCTGTAACTAAATTCACTAGAAACTGCTGAGTGAAGAAGGAGAGAGGCTCTGGACCTGCAGCAAGCAGAGACAGCGACCACACTCTCCAGAGCAGCTATGAAGAATTTCCCATCGCAGACGGCTCCAGCTCCTGTTCGGCAGAGATCACTGAACCATCTACAAAAGCCTGGGCAAGATTTTAACTCTTTCATTACCCAGATGAGACTTGCGGATTAATCTTTTTATCCAGAGAGAGAAAAAGAGAGTGATCAACATGAAAAGAGACTTTATAAACTACCAGTGACAGGAAAGAAAAGAAGCTTCAGAAGAGGTAGAGAATTAAGAAGATGCTTTCATTAAGCTGAAATATCTTTCTGTTAAAACTATGGAGATGGACAATGAAGTCCTGAAAAGAACTCCTTTAATTCATGATACAGTATCTAGGGAGGAATAATAGGGTTCAAAGTGTAAATTGGAGTAAAAAGTAGAGTAATTATGGTATAGTGAAGTGCTGGGAGATTTGAAGCCTTGAGAGGCAATGAGAAAACTGTTTTCTAGTGAAGCTCACAGAAACAGATGAAGAAGACTTTTTTGCCTTTGAATAACTTATCCTTAAAAATGCTATCCCTGGACTCATGGCCCATACACACTTCAGAGTGATGTGAAAATGGGAGGAGTGAGCTCTAATAATAGCAGCTCTGGGCAGCTAATATTAGGGCAATGGAAAACTATAACAAAAATAGTTTTCTTGTGAGAAACTCCATAAATTAACAGGAAGAAACTTCTGTTTCTCTACAAAGACTGGTGAAAAGACTGTAGCAAGAATTGGGACTGTTTTAACCATCAAAGTTCCAAAGTTTTTGTCTCTGTTGTCATGTGAACAAGGGAATAGTGGGTGAATAGGGGATGAAAAGGTTTTTCTGGAAGTTTATTCTGGTGTTCTTATTATTGTAGTTTGTCAAAAAACTTTTTTTTTTTTTTCCTTTTAAGTTTTATGCCTGTTTTGCTCTTGTTCTAATCCATATCTCACAACAAGAAATAAGTAATTTTCATAGTAATTGGATTAAAACCATGACATAGGACTTTTGTGGGCACAGGGAGGGTGTCAGAAATGCTGACAAGGATGAGAAAAATCTATTTAACGACTCATCTGGAGTATTTCTGAAAGGGAACCCAGAGATGTCTTCTGGGCTGTGTTTTAAGTCACTTCCTGGGCAGCTGTGGCTCCCCGGGGCAGACAGTGGCCCAGGGGAGCAGCAGCCAAGTGCTCTGAGGGCGCGTGAGCCCATCCGTCTTTGCCTCTTGCCACACAGATGTTGCAGGCAAGTGTGAAACCCTCTGCTCTTTGCTTCTGTGCAGGTGCTGCAGGAAGAGCAGAATGAGAAGAGGGCTTTAACAGAGACACTGCTCCAAACTCGGGGACAGCTCAGCCAAGCGTGCCAGCAGGTCCAGCAGCTCAGGCAGGAGGTGAAAGAGCAGCAAGAGAAGGGACAGGTAAGTCTGAGTAGGCAGGGAATGGAGTGCAGGGCAGGGACAAGGGCACAAAAGGCAGCTCCTGGGAGTGAGGAGGCAAGGGCTGCCTCAGGCTGTGGGAGCACAGAGCCTGGTAAGCTCCAGAGCTCAGGCCAGGAAGGAGGGCTTGCAGTACAAGCAGAGCTGGGTTGAGAAGCCACAAGAAGTGGCTGAAGGAATGGGATTTGGAGACAGCAAGTGCAAAAATCTGAGCCTGAGGGCAGGTCCCAGGAAGTCACTCTGCATTTTGTTGCCAGACCATCAAGGCAAAGCTGCAAGCTGAGCTGCAGGAAGCTCACAATGAAATGCTGGCAGTGCATAGAAGGCACAAGGAAGAACTCCAAGGCATCAGAGAGGAGATGAATGTCCTCCTTAGATGAGGGAGGCTCTGCAAAGTGGCAACAGCACTGTCTTCTCTGCCTGACTGGGTTTGCCTGGTCTTAAGCCCACAAAATCTTCCAAAGCTGACAGAAGTGAACGAATCTTCCAAGCAGAGAAAAATACAGGAATGGCAGGGGCAAGGTTCGGAGGAATAGCAAAGTGTGTTTGCTCTTGGCCTTGTGCTGAGTGAGCAATCCAAGAGAGACAAAGCAGCTGGGATGCCTGTGCAGGATTCCAGGGCATTCCAGTGGAACCAAGGATTCCAGTGGAGACAAAGGTAGAGAAAGCAGGGAAAGGGAGGCAAGGGGCACCCTTGAGGCTGCAGCACTGAACACGGGCTGAACTGGCTGTGGTGGAAGTGCCCTGCCCAGCCTGCCATAGCCATGTCTGTGTCCCCACATTGCTCAGTGCCTGGCACAGGCACCAATCCTGTCAGGGACAGCACTGCTAACAGAGGGACAGAGAAGCTCCAGAGGAGTGTGCTGCTGCTTCTGCTCCCACATTTTCTGCTGGGACCCAGGAAAGAATGGGGGAAAACTTTGGCAGCAGACACCAGATCCAGCCTTGGCCTGAGGGTGCAGCAGCAGCAGCAGGCCTGGGAAGAACATGTGGATGCTGCTGGGAGGGGAAAGAGGTTGGGACTAGCATGCCAAAGGTGGTGTTGTGTGTCCCTGGAGAAGAGGATGGAGTGCACAGCTTACCTGGGTGTTGAGCTGCTTCAGTTGTCCTGCACGGCTTGAAGGGACCAGTTCGGCCTGCTGAAGAGCAGAATGAAACTGAGACAGCTCATTGTTCAGCACCAGGTTCCTTTGTTCCAGCATTCTGAGATCCATGCTCTTTTCCTCCAGAGACAGAATCAGCCTAGAAGGGAAGCATGCAACTCATTACTAATGGTATCACATTTTATAAACTCCTAGGACTTGCAGCACCTCAGAGAAAACTGCTCTGTCCAATGAGGAATGTCTAAACAACTTGGCTGTTTGTTCCCCCTGCAGTCACAGCCCAGCATGTGCCCACTCTGCTTTTGTTCCTGAAAGAACAGGGAGTTCCTGCCTTCATGGCCTACCTTCTATTTGAGCTGGGAAAGTGAATACAAACCTAACAAAGTCCTGCAATGAAGACATTAGGGAAGAGGAAGAATTTTCTTCTGACTAACCAGGCTCCAAGGGGAAGAGGTTTGGTCAACATGGAAGAGACGTTTCCTTCCCCCATCTTGTATGTCCAGGTGGGAGGAGCAGCACCCTACAGCCAGGGGTCGTCTGGCAAGTTCCCTGAGATTTACCAGCACCCATCCTACTTTCAGCTGGAGGAACAAAGGCCCAAGGCAGAAGTGGCAACAGAGGCTTGGAGCTCAAGCTGATGGAAGATGCAGAAACCTCCAGGCAAGCAAGAGTGCTCTGCCTTTCCTTTGTCTTCTTCTTGGAAGAAGAATCCTGTGGCACTGAAGACTGGCTTGACTTGATCAGCTGGAGGAGCCCCCCTAACCTTGCTCTGGTTTCTTGCATTCTTTGCACAGTCAGTAACACCTGTGAGTGTGGAGGGTGGCAGGGACCCTGCTTGAGCCCCTCCAGGCACCGGGGCGGGGGGGGGGGGGGGGGGGCATTTTATCAGGAACAATGCACCAGAGATATCATGAATAAAATCTCTCAAGAAATCCACCCCAGTTAAAATACTGTGTTTAGTTACGTACAGTTAATGTTCTTATCCCATTTGTAAACCTTGTACCCCTTGTTTACTCCGATGGTTATTAGTAATGTTAATTACGTACCAGGTTCTGAAGTGTTTGAAAGGTTCTTATGAGATATTCCTGTACCTTTCCCTTCCTTCCCTGCTACTGCTGTAACAGAGCTGCTCCCATGGGGGCTAAATTAAACTAACAAAAGCAAGCCATTAGAAAGGTATGCCACAGAAGGAGACAACTCCCATGGTTGCTGTGCCACACTAGAACAAAGAAACTCCCAGGAAGCTGTGCAACCAAGTAATACGCAAACTAAGGCATGCAAGACACCAAAACAATGAGCTAACAGAGGAATAAAAGGACAAGGAAACATATTCTAGCAAGCTGAGATCATCTCCCTGCATCACCTAAGCCTGCTTAGAAACCATCTTCCTGCATCACCATGACCTAAGAGGACTGGAAAGGACTGACACCCCTAGACAATGAGCCAGAACAACAGGCCTTCTGGCTACTCTCATGAGGATGGAAGCCCCAGCTCTGCAGTGTGTGCTGCAAAGCAGAATTGTGCCTCCTCCTTGGAGCTGCCAGTGTGGGAACGGCCATGGTGCAAACAAGCCCTCGGGCCCCCCACCCCAAGAGCTGAATCCTAATTAAAGGCATCAAACAGGAGTCTTGTCTCCTGGCCAATTTCTTTCAAGAAACATTCTTGTTTCTTGGGTGCCTCCCAAGGCAATCTGGGCTTGATCAGCACTCAGGGCCTTAAGAAGGTTCTGCCCAGCAAAGGCATCAGATGCCAGGCTGATCAGATCCCAAAGGCTTCAAGTTACAGCAGCCAAGGTGGAGCTGATGGATGTATCCAGCTCCTTACACTGCAGCTCCAGCACTGTTAACACACCCACCTAACCTAACCTAACCTAACCTAACCTAACCTAACCTAACCTAACCTAACCTAACCTAACTTAACCTAACCTAACCTAACCTAACCTAACCTAACAGCACAACACTCCCTAGAGGGAAAGAGCTACCCCAAAAGCCTTTGTCTTCAGAAAAACTCCAACTGAAGGCTTAAAATATTAGAGAATGAACACAACATACAGATAATGAGATGTGTCTTCATGGAGAGTTCAGAATCTGCCACTTAGGAAAAGCTGCCAGAGCCCCAGGTAGGTGCAAAGATGGCAAAGAGGGAATGCATTCACCACATTGCAGAGTCCCACAGGCTTTCATTTACCTGTCTCTTTCCCTCTCTAGGACATTCACGGAAGCCTGCAATTCAAAATTTTCCAGTGCCACTTCTTTGCATTCACTCCATTCCCTCTCCAGTTTCTGCAGCTTCACTTGGAGCTCCTTCTTCTGATGTTCTGCCTCCTCCAGCCTCTTCTGGATGTGTTCAGCCTCCAATTGCTTCTGCCTTGACTGTGCCTGGGCCTCGCTCACATCTTGCTGGGCTCTCTGGACTCTGCTTTCCAGGAACTCTCGGGAGGCTGCCAGCTGAGATGTCAACACTTCCACCTCCAGTCAAACAGAACAAAGCAGTCAGAGGCGACAGCCACAGCCTGCCACTGTCAGCCACAGTAGAGGCACTTAGGAATGAGAAAGGAAAACTTTCCCTTTCTCCCTGTCCTGGGACTGGCAGATTCCCAATAGAGATGGACAACTTAAGGTTAAGTCTCTAAGTGGCCCACCTGAAAAAGCACCTCCCAAACCAAGGCTAGCAAGAAGAGGCCAGCAGGAGTCCATGCTGATGGGTGCTGGCCAACAGCCCAGAGGACTGGCCCAGCTGTCCAGGGGGCAGCAGCTGAGATTCAGCAGAGCACTGAGTGTCCTTCAGAGCAGCTGCCATGGAGCCCCCAGAGCATGAGGCAGCCCCAGGGATCACTCCATCAGCTGCTGCTCTGCCATGGAAAAGCAAGAAGGCCACAGAGTCCTCCCTGGCTGACTGCAGTGCCACTGCTGTTTCACTCACCTGATTTTGTAGAGCGTCCCTCTGCTCAAGGAGGACATTCATCTCCTCTCTCTGATGCCCTGAAGTTCTTCCTGTGCCTCCTCTGCACTGCCAGCATTTCATTGTGAGCTTCTTGCAGCTCAGCTTGCAGCTTTGCCTTGATGGTCTGGCAACAAAATGCAGAGCGACTTCCTGGGACCTGCCCTCAGGCTCAGATTTTTACACTTGCTGTCTCCAAATCCCATTCCTTCAGCCACTTCTTGTGGCTTCTCAACCCAGCTCTGCTTGTACTGCAAGCCCTCCTTCCTGGGCCTGAGCTCTGGAGCTTACCAGGCTCTGTGCTCCCACAGCCTGAGGCAGCCCTTGCCTCCTCACTCCCAGGAGCTGCCTTTTGTGCCCTTGTCCCTGCCCTGCACTCCATTCCCTGCCTACTCAGACTTGCCTGTCCCTTCTCTTGCTGCTCTTTCACCTCCTGCCTGAGCTGCTGGACCTGCTGGCACGCTTGGCTGAGCTGTCCCCGAGTTTGGAGCAGTGTCTCTGTTAAAGCCCTCTTCTCATTCTGCTCTTCCTGCAGCACCTGCACAGAAGCAAAGAGCAGAGGGTTTCACACTTGCCTGCAACATCTGTGTGGCAAGAGGCAAAGACGGATGGGCTCACGCGCCCTCAGAGCACTTGGCTGCTGCTCCCCTGGGCCACTGTCTGCCCTGGGGAGCCACAGCTGCCCAGGAAGTGACTTAAAACACAGCCCAGAAGACATCTCTGGGTTCCTCTTCAGAAATACTCCAGATGAGTCGTTAAATAGATTTTTCTCATCCTTGTCAGCATTTCTGCTTCACACTCCCTGTGCCCACAAAAGTCCTACAATCTCACTTTGGCACTGAACACCTACCAGCACACACCAGAAGGGGAGTGGTAAGAGAACAGTGAAGAAACTCTGAGGTATGTCTTAGAAAAACAGAACACAAGAGCAGCACAAAAATCTCAACTTAAAGCTGATGTTTCTGCCTGGCTTCCTGTGAGAGGGCTCATTCCTGGTCCCAAAGACAGACCCGGTCACCTTTCACCTGCCCAAATTCAATGGAGAGGACATGGAGGACATGCTCCACACAGCCCCCATAGCCTGCTATCTCCACAGCTCCAGCCTTGCAAAAAATCACACCAGTTCTCCCTTCAGAACCATTACCTGTCGCTTGGCTTTTTCAAATCTAATTTGTTCATCTTGTTGGGCCTGCAGGGTGGCAACTTTCTGCCTCAGCTCAAGCAGCACCTTCTCGTGTTCCCGCTCTCTCTTTGCCTTCTCTTCTTGCCATTGTTCCAGCACCTCAGCACGGTGCCTTTCACGTTCACTTGCCTGAGGAGGGGAGGTTTCTGCACTCCAGAAACAATGTCCTGACAGCTCTCTCTGCTTCCAGCTCTCGTTGCAGGAATTTCACTTGTCCTGCAAACATCACCAACAGCAGGAGTCAGAGTCTTTGCTGACTTTACTGACCTCAGGCCCTTTCAGTGCCTCCAGCCCCACCACTCCTCAAAAGCCCTGTGGACAGAGGTGGCTTTACAGGGTGCTTAGCTTTTCTCGGCAGGGGCGGCACCACAAACAAAGCACACGAGGTCCTCACCTTCTACCACTGCCTTGGCCTGCGTGACTCTGAGCACTTGAGCCTCCACATGGTTCCTGCTCATCTCCAGCTGAGATATCTGCTGCTGAGCAGCAGACAGGCTGGGTTCCAGGCTCTCCTTTTGCTGACCTACAAATTGCAAATACAGAGAGACATGAGCTGCTTGCTCCTGACACCCACAGCTGGTTATTCCAGGACAACGAGGCTCAAGATCCCCACACATCAGTATGGAAAATGGATCACATGGAAACTCGTCCAGAGAAGACACTTTTGTGCCATTTCCATAGCAAAGCAGGGCCCTCTGAGGGAGTGCCCTGGCCTTCCTTATGGCCTGGCACAGCACACACAGCCCAGCCCAACTTGACCTCAACAGCCAAAGCTTCACTTGCTGTTCCTGACCTATGACACTGGGGAGCTGTGCCCGGACAGGATGGGCTGATGAGCAAAGTCTCAGCCTCTGCTCACAGCCCTTCTGTCATCAGCACTTGCAAGCTGCTCTGCAGGGGGACAGGACAGACTCTTGCTCTGGCTGACTCCTGACTTTTTAATGCTCTTGAAAATGGACATAAAGGTACATCATCTTCCAGACACCATGTATTTAAGAGACTTCAGAACTACTTGGCATGATGCAGTAAAATCTCATGGTCATGGCAGCACTTGTAAAAAATACCAACACCCTTTTGTCTGAACAAAAACTACCTGAATGCAGAGACTGCTGTTTAAACTCTTGCAAGGTCAAGGAGTAGGCTTGCCACCATTATTTTAGTATTGTTGGCTAAACAGGCAGTAGCCCAATTGGCTTGTCCTTCTTTACAGAGTGAGAGGGACCGTGCAAAGGGACCTCGGTGGGTTTGGCAGGTGGATGCCCATCAACAATTAGCAAGAATCCCCAGAGGTCGTTGAGGATTCCAAAGGGCTTTCCCTGCTGCTCTCTAACCACCTCTAGCACCTGGCCCACACTTCTCAAGAGCGGGCTTGGAAGCAGAAAGCCTCAAGACTTTCAGCAGGAGCCTCTGGCTTCACCCACAATGGCAGCAAGCAACAAGGGAAAACATACAGGACTTCCCCTTCTAGAACAAAACACTCCCAATGTCCCCAGGTAAGAGCCTGGAATGCTCAAGATGGGGCTTCAGTTCTGAAGATCAAGATCACGTCAAGCTACTTGGTAAGGAACGAGGGATGTTCAGTGAACCAGGGATGCTCACAAAAAGGAACCAAATGCAAGAGAAACTTGAGGTTTCACTCAACCTCTGCATGCTTTAACTACTACTCAATTCAGGGCTGGGTGGCTTGCTTTTGACTTCCCACAGGAATGTGCTTGGCAGCACAAACAGGAGCCCAAGGCTCATGAGAGCTTTATTGGCTTTAGATGTCAGAAAAATAACCTTCACATTGTGGCATATTTCTCTTTTTTTGGAGACATTTCCATTTTCTTTCCATGGAATGTAAAAACATCTGAAAGGCTCTGCTCCCTGCCTTTACCTGGTGTCTGCCAGCTGCTTGCAAAGCTCTTGTCGGTGCCGTTCGATGTTATCCATTCCTTCCTTAAGGGCAGCCTTCTCCTGGCCCAGCAGCTCCTTCTCTCTGCGCACCTGGGCCAGTGCGTGCCCTTGGCCAGAGGATTGCCGGCGCAGCTGCTCCAGAGCCCTGCTCGATGACTCTTGCTCCTGGGAAACCTGGAAACAGGACAAGGTACAGCTTGAGCCCTTCCTCAGGAGCCCTGTGCAGAGCCAGCCAGTGCCACCTCGCTGGCAGCCAGAGGACAAGGAGCACCTGTGCTCTGGCCTCCAAGGTTCACAGCACTGCCCTATGCAGCTCTGATACCCTGGGCTGCAAAAGCCTCTGCCACTGTTACCTTGGAGCTGCTGTGTCAGGCCCTGCTGCCTTGCCTGGGATTTGACAGCTCCTTGCCAACAAACATCCCTACTCCAAACTCCATGTTGTCACCCAAAAACACTGCATCTTCCTCAAGTGACACTTGGCAAACAAAATTTCTATCAGGATCTTTTTCAGCCCTGGATATTTTCAGGAAGGTTGGGGAAAGCAATTTTGCTCCCTGAAGGAAGGGAAAATACACAGGACTTCCTCTTCTAGAACAAAACCCCCATCAAAGTGTCACCTCTCCACATGTTCAGAGCAGCTCTCTGCAACGAGGGGATGCTTGGCAGGGAAATGGCTCTTGTGGTGAGCAGACATTTAGTGACTGATGGAAGTCTGGCTGATGTGGCCAATGCAGATGTCTTGGTGCAGCAATTCACACCAACAATACCACTGACTTGTCTTACACAGAGAAGGTGTCTAATGGCCCTTGCTGCTATTCAAGCCAGATGACCAAACCGTGTTTTTGAGCTCTTTTCTCCAAAAGCAAAATCTCTGCTGTGTATTTGCCAAACCTATCACATACCCCAGAACGGAGACTGTCTGAGAGGGACCATCAGAAACAAACCCTTCTCTTGCAGCTATCCTGTAACGCCCAATCCAAACCTCTCCTGGCACAGCTTGGAGCCGTTTCCTCGTGTCCTGTCCCTTGCTCCCTGGGAGCAGAGCCCAACCCTCAGCTGCTGCACCTTCCTGTCACAGGAAGTTGTAGAGAGCAAGAAGGTGCCCCCTGAGCCTCCTTTTCTCCAGGCTGAGCCCCGCCAGCTCCCTCAGCTGCTCTTTGTCAAACCTGTGCTCCAGACCCTTCCCCAGCTCCATTCCCTGTTTTAGAGGCTCTGTGGCTGCCCAAAGCAACAAATTTTGCAGAAGCATGCAACACATTGCTGACAAACACCCATATCCCTGGCTAAAAAATGCGTGTGCCATCTTGAGGCAGCTGTCCACAGCAGTGTCCCTGTCTTCTTCTGCCAGAAACAGCATCTGGGCTGATCTGGCTGGCACAACTCCCACTCCCACAGGTGCTGCCTAGCAATGAGGTGTCCAGAGCCATGGTGACATCATCCCTCCTTTGCTCCAGCAGATCCCTCTGAAGCTGCAATTCCTCCAGTGTCTGCCTCTTGACTTACAGCTCGCTCTGCAATGAGGGGTCTTCTCCCTCCAGTGCAGCCTCCACTGTACAAGAAGGGCCAAGACAAGTTTTCAAGGGAAAAACCAGTCTCATTTCCAAAACCAACCTCCATCCTGTCCTGCTGCTGGGCCTTTTCCACCTGGGGTGACGTTTCCTTCTGCTGCTCGGTGTTCCTTTGACGCAGCCACAAGGCTCCTGGCTCTGGGATTCCCATGCATTGCTGCAGCTTTTCCCTGGACTTCTCAATGTTTTCACAGCAACTGCAGAGACAAGGCTCAGTCAGAAGAACAAAGAGGCCTCAAGAGTCACCGATCCCATTTCCAGCACTCCAGGCTGGAGCAGGGGGCAGTGGGCTAAGGAAGACCTTGCTCTTTCCCTCCCTAGGAAATCCTCCAGAGGCAAAGGGAAAGGAAGGCAGGATTTTGCCTTCCTTCAGTGAGAAGCAGTGGCTGGGCAGAGGCACGCAAAGAACAGAATTCAGGGAAGCGGTATGGTGAGAAGAAGGAGTCTTCTATTCCAACATGGCTG
Organism: Cyanistes caeruleus; assembly: GCF_971803275.1. Classification (NCBI taxonomy): domain Eukaryota; kingdom Metazoa; phylum Chordata; class Aves; order Passeriformes; family Paridae; genus Cyanistes; species Cyanistes caeruleus. Next base: position 14,203,191 of record NC_141716.1, on the reverse strand, counting down.
TGCATCTCCCACACAGCCTTAGGAGTCACAGTAGAGCATGAAAAACCCTGACAGGACGATGCTCAAGAGCCACACATGGTAGGGCAGGTGATTTCTTCACCCAGGAACCTCTGAACTCCCACACCTGGAAGCAGATTGCATCTGGAATTCAAGAGAAGGAGGAGGAAGAGGAGGAGGAAATGCTCACCCTCTGATTTCTTCTATCAGATCCTCCATCTGCTGATAGCGGCTTGTGACCGTTTGGGTTTCCTCGTCCATTTGACCAATACGTTCCTGCAAGGGCCCACAATTCCCTGAGACTTCCCGAAGCAATGCAAAGGGATCCTGTTTATCCGTGGATGTCAGAGTTGAGAGGATGCTGCCAGGATTGTCAGTGCAGACGATGGAATGGGCCATGCTGTCACTGTCGTCTGTCAGTGCCTGAAAGCCCACATCCAGCTGTTAGTCAGGCATTCTCTTCCTATTCCAAAGGACCACTGAGATGCCTCTTCTGATCCCACAAGAACCAGTGTCCATTCAGTTTCAAAATCCCAGCCAGCTCAGCACAGTTTACTCACCTCAGGAGCTCGGGAGGATTGTCCCTGGTGAGAAAGACCTCGAGATCCCTGGAAGAGCACAGGGAAGAGCACACTCAGACTGCATGCCTGCCCAGTCGCATCTAAGTGCTTCCCAGCCTGTCCCAGAGCGCAGCAATTCCAGCTGAGCTCTTCCTCCCCTCCTTGGGAATATTTTCAGCCCACTAGTTTGACAGCAGCACAAACAAACATGCTGGAATGTGTCTCATCATTTCTAAGGACACCAAAATGGGAGTTGCCCAGAGACCCATCCAACCTGGCCTTGAACACTCCCAGGGATCCAGTGGCAGCCACAGCTTCCCTGGGCATCCTATGCCAGGGCCCCAGGTCCCCAGCACCCTGACAGGGCAGAATTCCCTGCAAATATCCCATCCATCCCTGCCCTGTCTCAGTGGGAAGCCATTTTCCCTCGTCCTGTCCTTGCAGGCCCCTGCCTTAAGTCGCTGTCCAGCTCTCTTGCAGGCCCTTCCTTCATGCATTGATAGGAGCTCTAAGATCACCCTGGAACCTTCTCCCACCTGGACAACCCCAACTCTTGCCTCCTTTGCCCTTGGCACAGGTGCTCCAGCCCTTGGAGCATCTTCCTGTTATCCCCATGGCCTCCCCTAGGCCACTGGGGATCATCTCAGAAATGTCTGAGAGAAACCCCGGGTTGCCTCTGGGATGTGCTGAGGCTGCACTGTAAATTAGGCTGAGGGGAAGGTGATGACTCTTGTTTGTGCCCATGGCCCCTCCCGTTGGACAAGGATGGAGGAGGAGATGTGGCTGTGCTCTGGGATGGCCAGGTGCCCCCCATTCCCTCCCAGGCCTGTCCCCACAGCAAGCACCAAAGCTGCTGGAGCTCTGGAACAGCAACTGTTAAACCCTTGCTATTCCCAGAGGGAAGCCTTCCCTGAGGCACAGCCCAGGCCCACCCAGGCCCCTGCAGGGCTTGGCACAAGGAGAGCAGTGGCTTTCTCACTCACCCGTCGCGTGTCCATCCGCTCCTTGGCACGAGCACTGTCCAAAGTGCAGTGTCCAAAGGCCCTTGGCCTTCGCAGGGTTTAACCCTTAATGTTCAAACACCCTTGGCCTTCGCAGGGTTTAACTCTCAGTGCCTAAAAGGCCTTGGCATTTGCAAAGTCTAAACCTCAGTGTCCAATGGAGTTTGCTTTTGCAGGGTCCAAACCCCAGTATCTAAAGGCCCTTGGCCTTTGCAGGGTCCAAACCCCAATCTCCAAAGGTTCTTGGCCTTTGCAGGGGCAATAGCGATCAAACACGATCAAAGTGCTGTTGGCCGTTGCAAGGTCCAAGCCCCAATGGTCACAAGCTGTTGACAGCTCCATGGTCCAAACCCAAATAGCCAAGAGCTGTTGATTGTTTCCAGGGTGCAACCCCCAACATTTCATGGACTGTTGACGGTTGCCACGGTCTGAGTCCCAACATTGCAGGGACTGTTGGAGAGGCCCTTCCCGGCTCTCGCCTCATCCCTGCTCCCTGCTGGCCCAGGCACCAGCCCTGCCTCCCCCATGTCCCCACAACCCTGCTGGGCAGCTGGGCAGGGACCCAGCTCATGAGTTCCAAGTTCCTGCTCCAGGCAGCATCAGTTTGCAGAGCCTCATCGGACAGAGCAGTTTTCTCTGAGGTGGAGCAAATCTTAAGAATTTATAAAATGTGATCGCATACAGTAATGAGTTGCATGCTTCCTTTCTAGGCTGATTCTGTCTCTGGAGGAAAAGACCCTGTGCCTCAGATTGCTGGAAGAAAGGAACCAGGCGCTGAACAATGAGCTGTCTCAGTTTCATTCTGCTCTTCAGCAGGCCGAACAACTCTCTTCAATTTGTGCAGGACAACTGAAGCAGCTCAACACCCAGGTAAGCTGGGCACTCCATCCTCTTCTCCAGGGACACACAACACCACCTTTGGCATGCTAGTCCCAACCTCTTTCCCCTCCCAGCAGCATCCACTGCTGCCGTGTTCTTCCCAGGCCTGCTGCTGCTGCTGCTGCACCCTCAGGCCAAGGCTGGATCTGGTGTCTGCTGCCAAAGTTTTCCCCCATTCTCTCCTGGGTCCCAGCAGGAAATCTGGGAGCAGAAGCAGCAGCACACTCCTCTGGAGCTTCTCTGTCCCTCTGTTAGCAGTGCTGTCCCTGACAGGATTGGTGCCTGTGCCAGGCACTGAGCAATGTGGGGACACAGACATGGCTATGGCAGGCTGGGCAGGGCACTTCCACCACAGCCAGTTCAGCCCGTGTTCAGAGCTGCAGCCTCAAGGGTGCCCCTTGCCTCCCTTCCCCTGTTTTCTCTACCTTTGTCTCCACTGGAATCCTTGGTACTGCACCTTCTGTTTCTGGTGTATTTCTACCTGAAGTCTTTTCTCCTTCAATGCTCTCCCTACTGCCCGCTCTGCTGCCTCAGGAGCAGCCCAGTCCCTGAGGCTCTCTGCATCCATCTTCCAGATCCAGGCCCTGCAGGATGCAGTGACAGAGAAGGCAGCTCAGCAGGACACTCAAGAGAAGGAGCTGCTGCAGGAGCTGGAAAAGTCCCGAGCAGGAGAACAGAGCTTGAGGGACGCTGTGCATGTGCTGCAGGCTGAGGTGTCTGAGCTGCGTCTGAGGCTCCAGAGCTCTGAGGAAAGAGCAGAGGCCATGGCCACACACTGTGAGGCCATGGAGATGGAGCTGAGGATGGCTCAGGCTGACAACAACCAAATCAAGGTCTGCAATCAGGAGCTGCAGACACTGTTGGAGGAAACTCAGCAAGGTACAACTTCTCTCCCATCCATTGCCCCATCCTGTTCCACCAGTGGGGATCTCTGATCCCATGCAGAGGTAAAGGCCTTTGCCCAGAGATGGCAGACAGGAAAAACAACCAGCACGAGACTTATCCATCCAGGCGCCAGTCAAAGTTTATCTCAAGGATGATGCTGTGGCTGGCGGTGCCAACTGGCTCTGCTGTGGCTGATCCCATACACAGCTGGTGCCTTTCAGGTGCTGTGTCTGTGCTAAGCAGCTGAAGCTGGATGCCTCAGCTCAATTCCCCCAAATTTCAGGCCCTGTCAAAGCCTCCAGGCTATTGGCCTCTCTGGAGCAGGGCTGCACAGGCATCCCAGCTGCTTTGTCTCTCTTGGATTGTTCACTCTGCACAAGGGGGGTTTGTGATAGATAGAAACTCTTTTGTTCGCCTAAATATATAGATATGATAGAATGCTTTGCGAAATTGTACTTTAGATATAAAGTTGAGAAAGGGGTTTGAAGGCCACTAACTCGCTGAAGTTGGCATAATTAATAACAGCCTAGCAGAAATTCCTGGAACACTAGGACAAGATAAACTTGGAGAGAGAACAGTGAGAAAAGGTCAATGGAACAGGAGTGAGGAAGACTTGAAGCCTCCCTTCTACGACCACAAGAGGGTAGAAAAGGATCATCTAATGACCAGAGACGCATGCTCAGAAACGCTGGAAGAAAGCCACATCACCAGGAGGCCGAAACGAATAAAAGGACAAACAGGGAAGCGGGAAGCGCGGCAGCTCCGTGGGGAAGAGGTTTCTCCTCCTCCTCCCTGCCGCCCGGCGCCGACTTTGCTTATTGCTGGCTTGCTATAATTAATAAAAACCTTTTCTTATATATCTTTTTCTAGTGTATTTGTAACAAATTTGGTGCCCGTGACTCAGATACAATCTGCAGGACAGATTCTCGGTACCACCGGTGGGCGCCCCCGCTTTAATATTTAGCGGTCCGGAGGACCGCTTTCTGCCTCAGTTGTACCGACGAACTTAAAAGATCCAAGCAATAAGCAAAAGGGAGACCGGTCGACCCCTTAAAATCTGTGCACAGTGTCCGGACGAAGACGCAGGACGCGTGAGTATTATGAGAGCCGTTCGGCCGGGGTCGGGGTCCCGGAGTGTGGCGAGTGGGGTGTGTGTGAGAGGGGGACTGGCAGCCAGATTCCCCAAGTGAGTTTGGACCCTCAAGTAGTGCGGTTCCCATTGGCCCACGAGGGCCTGGGCCACAAACGAGGGGAAGCGAAAGCGGCTGTGTGATTGCAGGCACTCCGGAAGATAGGGACAGGGGAAGAGCAAGCACCCTGTATCCATTAAACTCCCACCGGTACCTAGAGATAGTCCGTTGGGTTTTATATTAGAGAATTGGGAGCATTTCCCCGGAACAGAAAATAAGGATAAGGCAAAAATGATTGATTATTGTGTAGAAGTATGGGGAGGAAAGGAAATTTCAAGGAATGTATTTTGGCCTGTATTTGGATCAACTGAAGATTGGGTTAAACAAAAGTTAAATTCATGGGTAAGAAAAAAGATTCCCTTTAACCCAGAGGAAAGTGCTTATGCAGAGATCTGGGTAGTGAATCCCGAGGCTTTTATATTTAGGTTGACAGAGAATTTGGGGGAGGGGAAGGGAAAGAAAAAGAAATCTCGAAAAGAAGATGCTTTGATAATCCCCCCACCTCCGTTTGTACCACCACCACCGCCACCACGAGCCCCTCCTCCTCCCGCTCCGAATCTCGAGGAGGAGGATTTTGACCTGCCAGAGGTGGGGCCTGTTACCAGGAACAGATTCAGAAGGAGACAGGAGAACCTATTCCCATTAAGAGAGATGCCAATGGGTGGCCCCCAAGCTGGAATAGGGTTTATATCTGTCCCCCTTAATTCGGGGGATGTCAGAGATTTTAAAAAGGAGATGGGGCATTTATTGGAAGATCCGTTGGGGGTTGCAGAAAGAGTTGATCAATTCTTAGGACCTAATATATGCACTTGGGAAGAATTACAATCCATTTTGAGTATTTTATTTACGGCAGAAGAGAGAAACATGACTAGAAGGGAAGGAATGCGTATCTGGGATGCTCAGCATGCCCAGGGACCACTGGCCGATGTAAAGTGGCCCCTCCAAAATCCCCATTGGGATCATCAGAATCCAGCCCATAGAGTGCACATGCAGGATTTAAGAACTATTATAATCCAGGGAATTAGGGAGGCAGTCCCAAGGGGTCATAATATTAATAAAGCATTTAATGAGAGGCAGAAGAAAGATGAAACTCCTACAGAATGGTTAGAGAGACTAAGAAAAAATTTTCAATTATATTCTGGAATGAATCCAGATACTCAATTGGGACAAGCATTGCTTAAAACACAATTTGTGGCAAAAGCCTGGGAGGATATTCGGAGGAAGATAGAAAAATGGGATGGGTGGCAAGATAAAAGTTTGGATGAACTTTTGACAGAAGCACAAAAAGTGTATGTTAGAAGAGAAGAGGAGGCTCAGAAGAGGCAGATTAAAATGATGGCGGCTGCTGTAAGAGAGAGTAGGGATCAAACATGGAAAGGGAAACAACAGAGACCAATTAGAGATTCAAAAGAACAACAAAACGCTAAGACTTGTTTTTATTGTGGAAAGAAAGGGCATTTTAAAAGAGAATGTAGGGTAAGGATTAAGGATGAAAAGATGTTCAAAGAAGACTAGGGGAGTCAGGGGCTCTTCTTTTTAGGGACCCAAGACCACCAGAAAGAGCCCTTGATAAAGCTAAAAGTGGGTCGCCAGCACCAAGAAATAACTTTCTTGGTGGATACTGGAGCTGAGAGATCAACCATTCAGTTTTTACCTACAGGATGTAGTATATCTAAAGAAACTGCCACGGTAGTGGGAGCAAAGGGGGGAACCCTTTGAAGTGGGGGTTATTAAAGATGTGATAATAGAATCAGAGTCAAAGATTGGGGTGGGAAATTTTTTGTTAGTACCAGAAGCAGATTATAATTTGTTGGGATGAGATTTAATTATTGAATTGGGAATACATTTAGATGTAGTTGATAGGGAGTGGAAAATAAGATTATGTCCTTTAAGAGTAGAAGATGAAGATAAAATAAACCCAGAAGTGTGGTATACACCTGAGAGTGTGGGACAACTGAAGATAACCCCATTCTCGGTCACTATTAAAAACCCAGAAATTCCAGTCAGAATAAAACAATATCCCTTGTCACTTGAGGGACGAAGAGGGTTGAAACCAGAAATTGATAGATTGTTAAGCAAGGGACTATTAGAACCATGTATGTCACCTTTTAACACACCCATACTGCCAGTAAAGAAGCCAGATGGGATTTATCGTTTGGTACAAGATTTAAGAGAAATTAACAAACGTCCAGTAGCACGGTTCCCCGTAGTTGCAAATCCGTACACGTTACTAAGCAAGTTGGGGCCTGACAGTTTGTGGTACAGTGTTATAGATTTAAAAGATGCATTCTGGGCCTGCCCTCTGGATGAGGCTAGTCGAGATTATTTCGCTTTTGAATGGGAAGATCCAGATACGGGGAGGAGACAACAACTGAGATGGACGGTATTGCCCCAGGGATTCACGGAATCCCCTAATTTATTTGGGCAAGCATTAGAACAGGTTTTACAGGATTATCAAATAGACCCGGGAGTGACCTTGATACAATATGTGGATGATTTACTTTTAGCTGGGAAAGAAGAAGAAGACGTAAGGAGAGAGAGTATTAAGTTATTAAATTTTCTGAGTTTAAAGGGATTGAAAGTATCCAAAGCAAAGCTCCAATTCGTTGAAAAAGAGGTAAAATATTTAGGTCATTATCTGAAGGAAGGAAAAAAAAAGATAGATCCTGAGAGAGTACAAGGAATTTTATCATTACCAATTCCAAAAAATAAAAGACAGGTACGTCAAATCTTGGGATTAACAGGATACTGTAGACAGTGGATTGAAAATTATAGTGGTAAAGTTAAATTTTTGTATCATAAATTGACACAAGAGAGATTAATGAAATGGAGTTTAGAAGATACAGAAAAATTTCAGGAGCTAAAAGAGAGTTTAATTCATGCTCCTGTCTTGAGTCTCCCAGATTTAAGAAGACCTTTTTATTTGTTTGTAAATGTGGAGGATGGAATTGCCTTTGGAGTCCTGACTCAAGAGTGGGCAGGGAGAAAGAAGCCGATAGGGTATCTATCAAAGATTTTGGACCCCGTGAGTAAGGGCTGGCCAACTTGTCTGCAAGTAATAGCAGGATGTGCCCTGCTGGTAGAGGAAGCTAGGAAAATTACCTTTAATAGCAATTTGAAGGTAATGTCCCCCCATAATATTCGGGGTGTGTTACAACAAAAGGCGGATAAGTGGATTTCAGATGCTAGACTTTTAAAATATGAAGGAGTTTTAGTTGAGGCCCCAAACTTAATATTAGAAACCACCACTTTACAAAATCCGGCTGCATTTTTGTATGGAGAACCCGAAGGAAAATCCCTGATACATGATTGTATAACTACAATTGAGGAACAGACCAAAATTAGACCTGATTTAGAAGAAGAGGAATTAGAAAGCGGAGAAAAGTTGTTTGTGGATGGGTCCTCCAGAGTAATAAAAGGAAAGAGGAAAACAGGCTATGCCATAGTAAGAGGACCTGATTTGCAAGTCCTAGAATCAGGTCCATTAGATAAATCCTGGTCAGCCCAAGCCTGTGAATTGTATGCAGTATTAAGAGCATTGGAATTATTAGAAGGGAAGGAGGGGACAATATATGCAGATTCCAGATATAGTTATGGGGTGGTGCATACGTTCGGTAAATTGTGGGAAGAAAGAGGTTTAATAAATTCCCAAGGGAAAGATTTAGTCCATCAAAAACTCATAATTGCAGTATTAAAGGCCCTGAGAGGGCCCAAAAGGTTGGCCGTGGTTCATTTGAAAGGACATCAGAAGGGAATGGACTTGAGGAGTAGGGGAAATAATGCTGCAGATCAGGAGGCAAAACGGGCGGCATTACGGACAATGGTCCTAAAAGAAAAAGGGGGGCATGAAGAAATTATGGAACATAAGGATAGTGGTTTAAGAAGTAAATTTACTGAGGAAGAGAGATTAAAACTCCCAGAGACAGGGGCGGTAGAAAACTCAGAGGGGAGATGGTTCCTTCCAGATGGCCGGGAAGTACTACCAAAAGCCATAGCTCAGAGAATATTAGAAAAAATACATCAAAGGACACGTTGGGGAGCACAAGGACTAATAGACTATTTTGCAGCAAAGTATATGAGCAAAGGTATTCGAGACTTAGCTAAGCAAATTACTAGAAGCTGCCTCCCATGTTTAAAAGCAAATAGGAAAAATCTTAGAAAATTACCTTATGGAGGGAGACCCTTGGCAAAAAGACCTTTTGCAAATATTCAAATTGACTTTACAGAACTACCAAAGGTAGGGAGACTTAAATATCTCCTGGTCCTAGTGGATCATCTCACCCATTTTGTAGAAGCTTTCCCTACATCTAGGGAAACTTCACGAACAGTTGTAAAGGTGTTATTGGAAGAAATAATTCCCAGGTATGGGGTACCAGAGACAATAGATTCTGACAAAGGTCCCCATTTTACATCAAAAATAACTCAAGAGGTGTCGGAGGCATTAGGAATAAAGTGGGAACAACACACCCCTTGGCACCCTCAAAGTTCTGGGAGAGTAGAAAGAATGAATGGGGAAATAAACAACTTACTAAACTGGTGATGGAAACAAAACTATCATGGGTCAAATGTGTTCCACTAGCCCTTCTAAATATTCGAACTCAGCCAAGGGCAGATTTGGGAATTTCCCCTTTTGAGATGTTATATGGGATGCCTTATAATACAGAAGAAGTTCAAACACATCCAAATGTGAGTGACCAATATATCAATAAGTACTTAATAAAATTAATGAAGTATAAGAAGGCATTATGGGAAAAAGGAATGCTAGCTCAAAGACCACCATTGGATTTTATATTACATCAGGTACAACCCGGAGATTGGGTGTTGATAAGAAGTTGGAAAGAGAATCCCCTAACACCGAAGTGGGAAGGACCGTATCAAGTCTTACTAACAACTGATTCTGCAATCCGAACCGCAGAGAAAGGATGGACACATGCAAGTCGAATTAAGGGACCTGTGGAGCCACCAAAAACAAACTAATAACTAGAAAGTGATTAGCCCGGCTGGGGACCTGAGACTTCAAATATCCTGGAAAAAAAAATGATATCTGAAAATTATTAATCTGCATAGAGACTTATGAATAGTAAACTCCATAAAGGCTTTTATATAGAATATAAGATACCCCCATCTAGTAGTGAGGAAATATATAATAGAAATGTTAAAATAGGTTGTGCTGTATGCCAGAATTGTTACCCTTTTGTTTGTTTTAAATGTATAGTATGTGAAGAACATTGGTGGACCCACTGTCATAGAGGCTACCCACCGAGAGGGGTGTGTAGATTTTGCTACATTGCCCAGAGAAGACTCACTGATTGGGCCTTAAGAACCAAAACACAGGCAGGGGAATTTGAAAAAGGATCAGAAAAGTGGTGGGCCACTTACTCAAAAGGAGTCAATTCCTTGTATTATTGTTACCATCCAAACGAATCTGCACCTTTTGTAGTAGATATAGTAGCTGGGTTGTGCAGACGGAGGCTTCAGGAATTGAGGTGTGATACCCCTTTAGTAAAACATAGAAATTGGGAAAAATATATACAAAGAAAGAATAAAAAAAGGAGTAATCTCCCTCCTGAAGAATACTCTTGCTGCCGAGAAGATGGTACACCCCGTGGCCCGAGGCAACCGGGTCGACGACGGGAGAGGCAGAGGAGTAATAAACTGTGGAGGGAAACACTCCAATATACATGGGACCAAAAGGTCATGGTCCTGGAAATGCCACAAGAATGGGAATAAGACAGCCCAGCAAAATAATTTATGGGAAGCCCAAATTAGTATTTTACAAAGGAAAAGCCTCTATTATAGCAAGGGAAACCAATGCTCATTAAAAAGGTCAGTAACATTTATAATTTTAATTAGCACATTTAACCTTTGTTCAAGTAAGATACATGAACCCTTTAACTGGTCCTTAATTCGATGGGAAGACCAGGTTATTATTCAATCACAAATTACCTCTGGAGCCCCTAGCTTTCAAGTTACACTAGACTCTCTCATTAAGTGGAAGGGTATTAATTATTTCCCACCTGGTCATAAGGTATTATACATGTGCCCAGCTTCTAACCCAGGCAGAGGATATTGTAATTATCCCGGAGAATTTTACTGTAAATATTGGGGCTGTGAAACAATTTCCATGGGATGGCAAGTACAGAACCCAGATAAGTATCTAAAGGTCGAACGGGGTCCACACGGATGTGTAAAGCCCTGGATAGGCCCCTCAGGGGAGATAACATATATTGGAACTTGTAAATTTCACTATATACAGAATATTACAGAATCCCAAGATCCTGGGTGGTTATTGGGAAGAACCTGGGGTCTCAGAGTATGGGAACCCGGAAGGGATCGGGGGGTACATATACTCATAAAGAAAGAGGTGGTTCCCCATGACTCGGGATCTGTTGGACCAAATCCAGTGGTGTGGGGAGTAGAAGACCCTAAAGTAAGGGATCAGAATAACCATTCAGAAAAATTAGAAAATAACACCCAAGTATTAACCACGGTAGAGACACCCCAAGAGTATGGAAATGAAGCTCTTTGGAAAATTCTGCAAGCTACCTTTAGAGTATTAAATGATACACATCCAAATTTAACTAGAGAATGTTGGTTATGTTATAACATTAACCCACCTTTTTATGAAGCCATAGGTTCCATAGCAGAACCAAAGAGAGTGAATGGTACCAATCCTGCTGCTTGCTTATGGAAATCGGGAAGGGAAAATACTCCAGGAATAACCTTATCTCAAGTCACTGGAAAAGGGAAATGTGTGGGAAATGTGCCCCTAGATAAGAACTACTTATGCCAAACAAAAATACAGATTAATGACCCTCGCAAGCCAGCTCAGTGGCTGATTCCAGCACCTAATACTAAATGGGTTTGTAACACTTTAGGAGTAACTCCATGTGTTTCTATAACAACCTTTAATGAAACCTATGAATTCTGCATACAGGTTATAATAGTTCCCAGGATTATTTATCATTCTGAAGAATATGTGTATACACAATATCAAAACCCAGAACATCATTTAGTGAAGCGAGAACCCCTCACAGCACTAACAGTAGCTGTATTGCTAGGCATAGGAGGGGCTGGATTGGGAACAGGTGTAGCATCCTTAGTAAATCAGCACCAGGGGCTCAAAGAGCTTAGAATTTCAGTAGATGAAGATTTAAGAAGGATTGATAAATCTATAAAAGATCTCACAGACTCCCTAGACTCACTGGCTGAAGTGGCCTTACAAAATAGAAGGGGATTAAATCTATTATTTTTACGACAAGGAGGCCTTTGTGCTGCCCTTAAAGAAGAATGTTGTGTATATGTAAATAAAAGTGGAATAGTAAGAGAGACCATGGCTAAATTACAGGAAGGACTGGAAAAGAGAAAAAAAGAACAAGAAATGCACCAAAACTGGTATGAATCTTGGTTTAATTATTCCCCCTGGTTAACTACTTTATTATCCACCATAATGGGGCCCTTGATTTTACTAATTTTAATACTTACTTTAGGCCCTTGCATTCTCAATAAAATTATTAATATCGTAAAAAACAGATTAGAAGCAGCACACCTTATGTTAATACATGCCAAATATGAAGCTTTAAAGGGAGAAGAAACAGAAGATTATTTAGAATTAAGTAGAAAAGAACTACAAAGATTCAGCGAACAAAAGTAAAAAAAATAGAAAAAGGGGGGTTTGTGATAGATAGAAACTCTTTTGTTCGCCTAAATATATAGATATGATAGAATGCTTTGCGAAATTGTACTTTAGATATAAAGTTGAGAAAGGGGTTTGAAGGCCACTAACTCGCTGAAGTTGGCATAATTAATAACAGCCTAGCAGAAATTCCTGGAACACTAGGACAAGATAAACTTGGAGAGAGAACAGTGAGAAAAGGTCAATGGAACAGGAGTGAGGAAGACTTGAAGCCTCCCTTCTACGACCACAAGAGGGTAGAAAAGGATCATCTAATGACCAGAGACGCATGCTCAGAAACGCCGGAAGAAAGCCACATCACCAGGAGGCCGAAACGAATAAAAGGACAAACAGGGAAGCGGGAAGCGCGGCAGCTCCGTGGGGAAGAGGTTTCTCCTCCTCCTCCCTGCCGCCCGGCGCCGACTTTGCTTATTGCTGGCTTGCTATAATTAATAAAAACCTTTTCTTATATATCTTTTTCTAGTGTATTTATAACAAATTTGGTGCCCGTGACTCAGATACAATCTGCAGGACAGATTCTCGGTACCACCGGTGGGCGCCCCCGCTTTAATATTTAGCGGTCCAGAGGACCGCTTTCTGCCTCAGTTGTACCGACGAACTTAAAAGATCCAAGCAATAAGCAAAAGGGAGACCGGTCGACCCCTTAAAATCTGTGCACAGTGTCCGGTCGAAGACGCAGGATGCGTGAGTATTATGAGAGCCGTTCGGCCGGGGTCGGGGTCCCGGAGTGTGGCGAGTGGGGTGTGTGTGAGAGGGGGACTGGCAGCCAGATTCCCCAAGTGAGTTTGGACCCTCAAGTAGTGCGGTTCCCATTGGCCCACGAGGGCCTGGGCCACAAACGAGGGGAAGCGAAAGCGGCTGTGTGATTGCAGGCACTCCGGAAGATAGGGACAGGGGAAGAGCAAGCACCCTGTATCCATTAAACTCCCACCGGTACCTAGAGATAGTCCGTTGGGTTTTATATTAGAGAATTGGGAGCATTTCCCCAGAACAGAAAATAAGGATAAGGCAAAAATGATTGATTATTGTGTAGAAGTATGGGGAGGAAAGGAAATTTCAAGGAATGTATTTTGGCCTGTATTTGGATCAACTGAAGATTGGGTTAAACAAAAGTTAAATTCATGGGTAAGAAAAAAGATTCCCTTTAACCCAGAGGAAAGTGCTTATGCAGAGATCTGGGTAGTGAATCCCGAGGCTTTTATATTTAGGTTGACAGAGAATTTGGGGGAGGGGAAGGGAAAGAAAAAGAAATCTCGAAAAGAAGATGCTTTGATAATCCCCCCACCTCCGTTTGTACCACCACCACCGCCACCACGAGCCCCTCCTCCTCCCGCTCCGAATCTCGAGGAGGAGGATTTCGACCTGCCAGAGGTGGGGCCTGTTACCAGGAACAGATTCAGAAGGAGACAGGAGAACCTATTCCCATTAAGAGAGATGCCAATGGGTGGCCCCCAAGCTGGAATAGGGTTTATATCTGTCCCCCTTAATTCGGGGGATGTCAGAGATTTTAAAAAGGAGATGGGGCATTTATTGGAAGATCCGTTGGGGGTTGCAGAAAGAGTTGATCAATTCTTAGGACCTAATATATGCACTTGGGAAGAATTACAATCCATTTTGAGTATTTTATTTACGGCAGAAGAGAGAAACATGACTAGAAGGGAAGGAATGCGTATCTGGGATGCTCAGCATGCCCAGGGACCACTGGCCGATGTAAAGTGGCCCCTCCAAAATCCCCATTGGGATCATCAGAATCCAGCCCATAGAGTGCACATGCAGGATTTAAGAACTATTATAATCCAGGGAATTAGGGAGGCAGTCCCAAGGGGTCATAATATTAATAAAGCATTTAATGAGAGGCAGAAGAAAGATGAAACTCCTACAGAATGGTTAGAGAGACTAAGAAAAAATTTTCAATTATATTCTGGAATGAATCCAGATACTCAATTGGGACAAGCATTGCTTAAAACACAATTTGTGGCAAAAGCCTGGGAGGATATTCGGAGGAAGATAGAAAAATGGGATGGGTGGCAAGATAAAAGTTTGGATGAACTTTTGACAGAAGCACAAAAAGTGTATGTTAGAAGAGAAGAGGAGGCTCAGAAGAGGCAGATTAAAATGATGGCGGCTGCTGTAAGAGAGAGTAGGGATCAAACATGGAAAGGGAAACAACAGAGACCAATTAGAGATTCAAAAGAACAACAAAACGCTAAGACTTGTTTTTATTGTGGAAAGAAAGGGCATTTTAAAAGAGAATGTAGGGTAAGGATTAAGGATGAAAAGATGTTCAAAGAAGACTAGGGGAGTCAGGGGCTCTTCTTTTTAGGGACCCAAGACCACCAGAAAGAGCCCTTGATAAAGCTAAAAGTGGGTCGCCAGCACCAAGAAATAACTTTCTTGGTGGATACTGGAGCTGAGAGATCAACCATTCAGTTTTTACCTACAGGATGTAGTATATCTAAAGAAACTGCCACGGTAGTGGGAGCAAAGGGGGGAACCCTTTGAAGTGGGGGTTATTAAAGATGTGATAATAGAATCAGAGTCAAAGATTGGGGTGGGAAATTTTTTGTTAGTACCAGAAGCAGATTATAATTTGTTGGGATGAGATTTAATTATTGAATTGGGAATACATTTAGATGTAGTTGATAGGGAGTGGAAAATAAGATTATGTCCTTTAAGAGTAGAAGATGAAGATAAAATAAACCCAGAAGTGTGGTATACACCTGAGAGTGTGGGACAACTGAAGATAACCCCATTCTCGGTCACTATTAAAAACCCAGAAATTCCAGTCAGAATAAAACAATATCCCTTGTCACTTGAGGGACGAAGAGGGTTGAAACCAGAAATTGATAGATTGTTAAGCAAGGGACTATTAGAACCATGTATGTCACCTTTTAACACACCCATACTGCCAGTAAAGAAGCCAGATGGGATTTATCGTTTGGTACAAGATTTAAGAGAAATTAACAAACGTCCAGTAGCACGGTTCCCCGTAGTTGCAAATCCGTACACGTTACTAAGCAAGTTGGGGCCTGACAGTTTGTGGTACAGTGTTATAGATTTAAAAGATGCATTCTGGGCCTGCCCTCTGGATGAGGCTAGTCGAGATTATTTCGCTTTTGAATGGGAAGATCCAGATACGGGGAGGAGACAACAACTGAGATGGACGGTATTGCCCCAGGGATTCACGGAATCCCCTAATTTATTTGGGCAAGCATTAGAACAGGTTTTACAGGATTATCAAATAGACCCGGGAGTGACCTTGATACAATATGTGGATGATTTACTTTTAGCTGGGAAAGAAGAAGAAGACGTAAGGAGAGAGAGTATTAAGTTATTAAATTTTTTGAGTTTAAAGGGATTGAAAGTATCCAAAGCAAAGCTCCAATTCGTTGAAAAAGAGGTAAAATATTTAGGTCATTATCTGAAGGAAGGAAAAAAAAAGATAGATCCTGAGAGAGTACAAGGAATTTTATCATTACCAATTCCAAAAAATAAAAGACAGGTACGTCAAATCTTGGGATTAACAGGATACTGTAGACAGTGGATTGAAAATTATAGTGGTAAAGTTAAATTTTTGTATCATAAATTGACACAAGAGAGATTAATGAAATGGAGTTTAGAAGATACAGAAAAATTTCAGGAGCTAAAAGAGAGTTTAATTCATGCTCCTGTCTTGAGTCTCCCAGATTTAAGAAGACCTTTTTATTTGTTTGTAAATGTGGAGGATGGAATTGCCTTTGGAGTCCTGACTCAAGAGTGGGCAGGGAGAAAGAAGCCGATAGGGTATCTATCAAAGATTTTGGACCCCGTGAGTAAGGGCTGGCCAACTTGTCTGCAAGTAATAGCAGGATGTGCCCTGCTGGTAGAGGAAGCTAGGAAAATTACCTTTAATAGCAATTTGAAGGTAATGTCCCCCCATAATATTCGGGGTGTGTTACAACAAAAGGCGGATAAGTGGATTTCAGATGCTAGACTTTTAAAATATGAAGGAGTTTTAGTTGAGGCCCCAAACTTAATATTAGAAACCACCACTTTACAAAATCCGGCTGCATTTTTGTATGGAGAACCCGAAGGAAAATCCCTGATACATGATTGTATAACTACAATTGAGGAACAGACCAAAATTAGACCTGATTTAGAAGAAGAGGAATTAGAAAGCGGAGAAAAGTTGTTTGTGGATGGGTCCTCCAGAGTAATAAAAGGAAAGAGGAAAACAGGCTATGCCATAGTAAGAGGACCTGATTTGCAAGTCCTAGAATCAGGTCCATTAGATAAATCCTGGTCAGCCCAAGCCTGTGAATTGTATGCAGTATTAAGAGCATTGGAATTATTAGAAGGGAAGGAGGGGACAATATATGCAGATTCCAGATATAGTTATGGGGTGGTGCATACGTTCGGTAAATTGTGGGAAGAAAGAGGTTTAATAAATTCCCAAGGGAAAGATTTAGTCCATCAAAAACTCATAATTGCAGTATTAAAGGCCCTGAGAGGGCCCAAAAGGTTGGCCGTGGTTCATTTGAAAGGACATCAGAAGGGAATGGACTTGAGGAGTAGGGGAAATAATGCTGCAGATCAGGAGGCAAAACGGGCGGCATTACGGACAATGGTCCTAAAAGAAAAAGGGGGGCATGAAGAAATTATGGAACATAAGGATAGTGGTTTAAGAAGTAAATTTACTGAGGAAGAGAGATTAAAACTCCCAGAGACAGGGGCGGTAGAAAACTCAGAGGGGAGATGGTTCCTTCCAGATGGCCGGGAAGTACTACCAAAAGCCATAGCTCAGAGAATATTAGAAAAAATACATCAAAGGACACGTTGGGGAGCACAAGGACTAATAGACTATTTTGCAGCAAAGTATATGAGCAAAGGTATTCGAGACTTAGCTAAGCAAATTACTAGAAGCTGCCTCCCATGTTTAAAAGCAAATAGGAAAAATCTTAGAAAATTACCTTATGGAGGGAGACCCTTGGCAAAAAGACCTTTTGCAAATATTCAAATTGACTTTACAGAACTACCAAAGGTAGGGAGACTTAAATATCTCCTGGTCCTAGTGGATCATCTCACCCATTTTGTAGAAGCTTTCCCTACATCTAGGGAAACTTCACGAACAGTTGTAAAGGTGTTATTGGAAGAAATAATTCCCAGGTATGGGGTACCAGAGACAATAGATTCTGACAAAGGTCCCCATTTTACATCAAAAATAACTCAAGAGGTGTCGGAGGCATTAGGAATAAAGTGGGAACAACACACCCCTTGGCACCCTCAAAGTTCTGGGAGAGTAGAAAGAATGAATGGGGAAATAAACAACTTACTAAACTGGTGATGGAAACAAAACTATCATGGGTCAAATGTGTTCCACTAGCCCTTCTAAATATTCGAACTCAGCCAAGGGCAGATTTGGGAATTTCCCCTTTTGAGATGTTATATGGGATGCCTTATAATACAGAAGAAGTTCAAACACATCCAAATGTGAGTGACCAATATATCAATAAGTACTTAATAAAATTAATGAAGTATAAGAAGGCATTATGGGAAAAAGGAATGCTAGCTCAAAGACCACCATTGGATTTTATATTACATCAGGTACAACCCGGAGATTGGGTGTTGATAAGAAGTTGGAAAGAGAATCCCCTAACACCGAAGTGGGAAGGACCGTATCAAGTCTTACTAACAACTGATTCTGCAATCCGAACTGCAGAGAAAGGATGGACACATGCAAGTCGAATTAAGGGACCTGTGGAGCCACCAAAAACAAACTAATAACTAGAAAGTGATTAGCCCGGCTGGGGACCTGAGACTTAAAATATCCTGGAAAAAAAAATGATATCTGAAAATTATTAATCTGCATAGAGACTTATGAATAGTAAACTCCATAAAGGCTTTTATACAGAATATAAGATACCCCCATCTAGTAGTGAGGAAATATATAATAGAAATGTTAAAATAGGTTGTGCTGTATGCCAGAATTGTTACCCTTTTGTTTGTTTTAAATGTATAGTATGTGAAGAACATTGGTGGACCCACTGTCATAGAGGCTACCCACCGAGAGGGGTGTGTAGATTTTGCTACATTGCCCAGAGAAGACTCACTGATTGGGCCTTAAGAACCAAAACACAGGCAGGGGAATTTGAAAAAGGATCAGAAAAGTGGTGGGCCACTTACTCAAAAGGAGTCAATTCCTTGTATTATTGTTACCATCCAAACGAATCTGCACCTTTTGTAGTAGATATAGTAGCTGGGTTGTGCAGACGGAGGCTTCAGGAATTGAGGTGTGATACCCCTTTAGTAAAACATAGAAATTGGGAAAAATATATACAAAGAAAGAATAAAAAAAGGAGTAATCTCCCTCCTGAAGAATACTCTTGCTGCCGAGAAGATGGTACACCCCGTGGCCCGAGGCAACCGGGTCGACGACGGGAGAGGCAGAGGAGTAATAAACTGTGGAGGGAAACACTCCAATATACATGGGACCAAAAGGTCATGGTCCTGGAAATGCCACAAGAATGGGAATAAGACAGCCCAGCAAAATAATTTATGGGAAGCCCAAATTAGTATTTTACAAAGGAAAAGCCTCTATTATAGCAAGGGAAACCAATGCTCATTAAAAAGGTCAGTAACATTTATAATTTTAATTAGCACATTTAACCTTTGTTCAAGTAAGATACATGAACCCTTTAACTGGTCCTTAATTCGATGGGAAGACCAGGTTATTATTCAATCACAAATTACCTCTGGAGCCCCTAGCTTTCAAGTTACACTAGACTCTCTCATTAAGTGGAAGGGTATTAATTATTTCCCACCTGGTCATAAGGTATTATACATGTGCCCAGCTTCTAACCCAGGCAGAGGATATTGTAATTATCCCGGAGAATTTTACTGTAAATATTGGGGCTGTGAAACAATTTCCATGGGATGGCAAGTACAGAACCCAGATAAGTATCTAAAGGTCGAACGGGGTCCACACGGATGTGTAAAGCCCTGGATAGGCCCCTCAGGGGAGATAACATATATTGGAACTTGTAAATTTCACTATATACAGAATATTACAGAATCCCAAGATCCTGGGTGGTTATTGGGAAGAACCTGGGGTCTCAGAGTATGGGAACCCGGAAGGGATCGGGGGGTGCATATACTCATAAAGAAAGAGGTGGTTCCCCATGACTCGGGATCTGTTGGACCAAATCCAGTGGTGTGGAGAGTAGAAGACCCTAAAGTAAGGGATCAGAATAACCATTCAGAAAAATTAGAAAATAACACCCAAGTATTAACCACGGTAGAGACACCCCAAGAGTATGGAAATGAAGCTCTTTGGAAAATTCTGCAAGCTACCTTTAGAGTATTAAATGATACACATCCAAATTTAACTAGAGAATGTTGGTTATGTTATAACATTAACCCACCTTTTTATGAAGCCATAGGTTCCATAGCAGAACCAAAGAGAGTGAATGGTACCAATCCTGCTGCTTGCTTATGGAAATCGGGAAGGGAAAATACTCCAGGAATAACCTTATCTCAAGTCACTGGAAAAGGGAAATGTGTGGGAAATGTGCCCCTAGATAAGAACTACTTATGCCAAACAAAAATACAGATTAATGACCCTCGCAAGCCAGCTCAGTGGCTGATTCCAGCACCTAATACTAAATGGGTTTGTAACACTTTAGGAGTAACTCCATGTGTTTCTATAACAACCTTTAATGAAACCTATGAATTCTGCATACAGGTTATAATAGTTCCCAGGATTATTTATCATTCTGAAGAATATGTGTATACACAATATCAAAACCCAGAACATCATTTAGTGAAGCGAGAACCCCTCACAGCACTAACAGTAGCTGTATTGCTAGGCATAGGAGGGGCTGGATTGGGAACAGGTGTAGCATCCTTAGTAAATCAGCACCAGGGGCTCAAAGAGCTTAGAATTTCAGTAGATGAAGATTTAAGAAGGATTGATAAATCTATAAAAGATCTCACAGACTCCCTAGACTCACTGGCTGAAGTGGCCTTACAAAATAGAAGGGGATTAAATCTATTATTTTTACGACAAGGAGGCCTTTGTGCTGCCCTTAAAGAAGAATGTTGTGTATATGTAAATAAAAGTGGAATAGTAAGAGAGACCATGGCTAAATTACAGGAAGGACTGGAAAAGAGAAAAAAAGAACAAGAAATGCACCAAAACTGGTATGAATCTTGGTTTAATTATTCCCCCTGGTTAACTACTTTATTATCCACCATAATGGGGCCCTTGATTTTACTAATTTTAATACTTACTTTAGGCCCTTGCATTCTCAATAAAATTATTAATATCGTAAAAAACAGATTAGAAGCAGCACACCTTATGTTAATACATGCCAAATATGAAGCTTTAAAGGGAGAAGAAACAGAAGATTATTTAGAATTAAGTAGAAAAGAACTACAAAGATTCAGCGAACAAAAGTAAAAAAAATAGAAAAAGGGGGGTTTGTGATAGATAGAAACTCTTTTGTTCGCCTAAATATATAGATATGATAGAATGCTTTGCGAAATTGTACTTTAGATATAAAGTTGAGAAAGGGGTTTGAAGGCCACTAACTCGCTGAAGTTGGCATAATTAATAACAGCCTAGCAGAAATTCCTGGAACACTAGGACAAGATAAACTTGGAGAGAGAACAGTGAGAAAAGGTCAATGGAACAGGAGTGAGGAAGACTTGAAGCCTCCCTTCTACGACCACAAGAGGGTAGAAAAGGATCATCTAATGACCAGAGACGCATGCTCAGAAACGCCGGAAGAAAGCCACATCACCAGGAGGCCGAAACGAATAAAAGGACAAACAGGGAAGCGGGAAGCGCGGCAGCTCCGTGGGGAAGAGGTTTCTCCTCCTCCTCCCTGCCGCCCGGCGCCGACTTTGCTTATTGCTGGCTTGCTATAATTAATAAAAACCTTTTCTTATATATCTTTTTCTAGTGTATTTGTAACACCTCCTGCAGCAATATGGAGGGCAGAACAGCAGAAGACCTCTCTAGAAACTGCCTTGAAGGAAGAGGCTGTGACTGTTCGTCAGAGGTGGCATCACTGCAGAGGAAACTGGAGAGCCAGGAGAAGGAAAGGAAGGATGTGCTGGTGAGAATGGCAGCTGCCACAAAGGGCCATTTCCTAGCTATGTTTGCACCTTGTGTTACCAGTTCTAAGGAGCACCTTTTTCCAGTTTAACTTTCCTAATTGCATTCTTCTGAACAAGGAGGAAATGATGTTGTAGCCATGTCAAAGCCAGTTAGCACTGAGGCTGCTGATTTTCCTCCATGCTGGAGTTCTGTGCCCTGGAAGCTTTAGTTCTCCATGTCCACACTGTCTCCATTGACATTGCATGGTTTGGGCAATTTCTGGTGTCCAAATCCATGTTCAGATTTCTAAATATCTGGAGCTGGCAGGAGGGATGAGAAGACCTAGGTTGCTGTTAATTGAAAGGTGTTTGGCCTTGGCCGTGTGAGAGCAGGCAGTGGGGAGAGAAGAGAGGAAAGCCAGGTGCTGATGAAGATCAGGACGTGTGCCTGCAAGGGGAGAACTCGTCCTGAGTGGCAGCAGGGAATGACTGATCTGGCCATTGGTGCTGCAAGAGAGGGCAGTGGGGCTCTCGGGGATGCTGCCATGGAAAGTCTACACAGGAGTGTTGGAAAACCACTCCTGTTGCCCCAAGGCCTTGGAATGAAATGCTGAGGGTGTTTGCTCCTCCTTCCTGATGGAGAGCACATCCTCATGGCACTGCCTAAATCCTGCTTAGCATTGACTTGAAATCCTGGCTGCAGTTCTGGCAGCTCGTGCCCAAAGGAACACGGGAGTGGAGCTGCCAGAGGTCAGGGACGGGCAGAAAGGAAGCTGGGATGGGCTGAGCGAGCTGGGAAAGAGGCAGCGTCAAGGGGGGCCCAGCCAAGGTCTGCAGCAGCCCGAGAGGCAGAGAGAGAGGGGGGCAGCACGTGCCTGCCCCTGCAGCAGGAGTCCAGATCTGGTATGAGAAGCAAACCAAGGGAGGCAATGAGTGAGTCTTCTTCTCCCTGTTTTGGAAGCATGAACGGGAATTGTACCACCAGCAGCTGAGAGACCTGGAAAAGGACATGGGTGCACCTGACATCCAAAGAGGGAAGAAGATAACCCAGGAATTGGAAGTGGAGAGGGAAGACATGCAAGAAGAGTTGGACCACGGGACTGCTGCTGCCTTGAAGAAGAGAGGAAGAGAAGAAATCAAAGGGACAGAGAATGCTCAACTCCTGAGTGCTGCACTGAGGAAGAGTGAAATGGCCAAGGGGACTCTGAAGAAAAACTTTGTAATCCTGCAGAGAAAATCTCCTGACAACTGCATGGGCCAGTCTCATCTCCAGGTAGGCACAGGCACTGACCTTCAGTCCACTCCAATGTCCCTGAAGGATTCCAGTGATATTTCCCATAAAGAAGTGGGACTCTATATCCCTGTGAGTCCAGGCCTGCTTGGCCAAAGCAGCCCAAGCTGCGGCAGGCAGCCTTGTCTGTCTGCCTGGCCCCAGCCAGAGACCATTGACTGGCAGATTGTTTCCTGGCATGCCCAGAATGACTGCTACAGCTCTGGAGTTTGCTGTTCAGATCAGCTGCAGGCCAAATGCTGGGCATGGGGAGCTGCTTCTCCTGTGCTCACACAAGATCATGGCAACACGTGGGGATTTGGATTTGGTGTGGGAAGGAATGGAGCAGGTGAGCAGGGCGATGGACTAAACCCAGCAGAGTTTTGTACCAAGAGATGTGAGCAGCAGCAGCTGCACTGCTGGTGCCTCGAGGATGCTTGCCAAGATGGAGATTTCTGAGGGACAGCTCTTGTGGTGTTTGAAATAAGGCAATCATCTCCCCTCTGAATCCCCAGCAGGCTGTTGGAGCACAAGAGGAGCAGCTGTTACTTGTCTCACAGAGCAGGCTGGAACCTCAGCAACCGCTTGCATCAGCAGATGATGCCTGAATGAACCACTGAGCCCAGGAGAACTTTTGAGCACGTAAAATGGGCTTTCTGTGCCTCCACGGAGCCTCAGGCTCCTCTGGAGCACAGCACGTTTGCCCAGGCAGTGCTTTGCAGTGCCCTGCTTGTTTCCTTGCCTCTCCCTGTCCCTGCTGCAGGCACAGCCTTTTGTTTGTTCTGTCTCTTGCGGCAGCCCATGGCTTTCTCAAAGGTGCCTTCACTGCACTGTCTCCCTCCCTGGCCCCGTGTCCCTGGACACACCCTGGCCTCTCTTGCGCAGCCCCCAGCGAGAGCTTTTTGCCCCCAGTGTTGTCTGGTGCAATTCAGGCTCTCAGAGCAGAGATCTTGCATTGATGTCCAGAGGTTCTTTTGCTCCATGTTTGCTGACAGGTTTCTGTGACCTTTCTCCCATCCAATGTGCAGGTGGAACCTGAAGGAAGAAGAATCAGAACTTTTAGGAGAGTGTTCCCCCCAGAGTCCTTTACGTTCAGTGTCTCCAAGTCTGAGCAGCAAAATAGGTCAACTTCTGAAAGAAGCTCCAGCAGCTCAGGGGAGCAGCAGTAGCCCTCCTGCTGATGCACAGCCTGTGGAGCAAGGGGTCAGTGGCCCAAATGTGTCCTTTGGAAATGAGAGTTGGGTTCCTCACTGCTGTTGGAACTCGCTCTGCTAGACCTGTGGGGGCTGAGGGATGTATGTGGGAAGGGTTTGGCAGCCTTGGACTGGACTTGTTGATCATCTGAGCTCTGTTCAGGGCCAGTCTGGGAGCCTGTTCCTTTCCCCTTCCCCGAGGGCAGAGTGTTGGTGAGGGCTGCAGTTGGAGGCTGTGTCTGCCCTGACAGCCGGTACCGTGGGGCTGTGGATGCTGCTGCCAGCGTGGGCTTGTCTGAGCCGGGCCTTGTGCCTCTTTCAGGTGTCCCTGCTGCAGTCACAGCTGGCCCGAGACCGACAGCACCACCAGCAGAACTACATTGAGAGCTGTTCAAGGACCAGCCAGGAGCTGTCAGACCTTCACCAGGAGCTGTCCTGCTCCTTTGCAGCTGTGCTCAAGGAGCCCAAAGCTGCTCTTGTGGAAGCAGAGACTTGAAGCTGCATCAGTCTCTGAATCTTAACTTGGCAGGGACATCCTTGGGCCATCAGTCTCTGGAGAGACAGGCCCTGGAGAAGGCAGGTGCAGCTCTTGTGCACAGAGGATTTGTGCCCTGCTCAGAAGGCAGTTCCTGTCAACTGGGGCACAGAAATCCTCCCTAGGACACAGACAAACACTATCAAAGATGAGGGCAAAAAACACCTGCCAAAGCTCTTCCAAGCAGACCCATTTGGTTCTTGAAGGTCTGTTCCTAGTGAGGAATCTTTGATGTAAGCAGCAGGACTTTTCTTCTGCCTAGAAGACCTAGTGATATATTCGCAAACAGAGAGCAGAGCAAGAAAAACATGCACTTGTGGCTGTCTCAGGATTCTTAATCCATTTTATGAGCTGACGCTGCTCTTGGCCGCCCCGGAGCTCTGGGCTGGCTCCACAGTGCCCAGGGTCCAATGGGAGCTCGCGGAGGGAGGGGTAAGGGGAGGAGGTTACAATACCAGGGACCAATGGGGATACAAAGAAGGCGGGAATACAACATAACAACCAATAGTGTTTTGAGGAAGGGATGACATACATGGAAGGAGCTGGAAGGGGAGGTGGGGTTTACAGGGATGGATGGGGAGCTGGGGCAGGGTAAAGGTGATTGACGGGGAACATTCAGAAAAACTGGGAGGGGTTTACATAACAGACAAATGGAACCAACCAAAGCAGTAAATGGGAGACAACCAGGAACATATCAAACAGACGAAATACTAACAATTTTAACAGAACTGAATAAACATACTACAACAATGAGCCTTAAACACTGCAGCTCTAGGCATTTCTGTGTAGGAATTTGAAAAGTCCCTGAAACACCATTTTTCCTCCTCAGGTGGCTGTCCTAAAGGCAAAGCTTTACTTTCCATGAATATTTATAAACACCAAGAACCTTTTTAGGATTTTTCTTACATTTCCCCTTGGTCAGTGTCCTGGGGTGACTTTATGATACTGGTATCCCAAATCGTCTGGTTTATGTTATATATTAAGTTGTGCACCTTTAAGACTGGCTTTGAGAGCAAGAGAGGGGGAAGAAGAAGCGTGCAGTGTGTTAAGGAAAAACATCACTCCCACACATCCCGCTTCTGGACTGTGGTGTCGGCAGCACAGACAGACAGCGGGACAGAGCTTCTCTCTGGCTTTTAGTTGGTTTTAGCTAGCTGAGGCAGAGGAGTTCCCTGGACCTTTGTTTTTTTTCCAATTTTTTTGGATCTGTGCAAGCCTGCTCTGGACTGAACACCCAGCCAAACCCCGGGAGCTCACGCCTGTGGCCCACCGGGGCCTGGGCCTCGGCACTTTCCAGCGCCGGAGGGACTGATAAGAACCTGAGCGAGCCGAGCTACACCACATGAAAAAGACTTTTTCTTCCTAGATTTGCCATCCCATCGAACAGCAAGAGGTTTTATTATTTAATATTATTCAATTTCTGTTAAAAAACCAGCTTTTTCCACTTCTCTCCAAGGAATCTTTTTTTTTTCTCTTTTTTTCCTTTTCCTGAACCAGTTGGTAGGGAGGGGCATTTCCCTGTGGAAATCCCCATTTAGAGTTTTCCTTCCTGATTTGCCCTAAACTAGGACAGTCAGGGAAGACAGGAGAATTCCTGTGACTCAGGAACTAATCGCATCCCAGAAGAGCATGTGGGTCTTGAGAATGCTGAGCCTTAAAACTGGTGCTGCCTGGAGCAGCAACATGGAACTCATGTTATGAGCCAGGTCCCTGCCCAGCTGCCCAGCTTGGGCTTGGACCTTGCGACGGCCAACAGCACTTTGATCGTGTGCTAGTGACCCTGCAAAGGCCAAGAACGTTTGAATATTTGGGTTAGGACCCGGCAAAGGCCAAGGGCCTTTGGACACTGGGGTTAAACCCTGCGAAGGCCAAGGGCCTTTGGACACTGCACTTTGGACACTGTTTGTGCCAAGGAGCGGATGGACATGCGACGGGTGAGTGAGAAAGCCACTGCTCTCCTTGTGCCAAGCCCTGCAGGGGCCTGGGTGGGCCTGGGCTGTGCCTCAGGGAAGGCTTCCCTCTGGGAATAGCAAGGGTTTAACAGTTGCTGTTCCAGAGCTCCAGCAGCTTTGGTGCTTGCTGTGGGGACAGGCCTGGGAGGGAATGGGGGGCACCTGGCCATCCCAGAGCACAGCCACATCTCCTCCTCTATCCTTGTCCAACGGGAGGGGCCATGGGCACAAACAAGGGTCATCCCCTTCCCCTCAGCCTAATTTACAGTGCAGCCTCAGCGCTTCCCAGAGGCAAACCGGGGTTTCTCTCAGACATTTCTGAGATGATCCCCAGTGGCCTAGGGGAGGCCATGGGGATAACAGGAAGATGCTCCAAGGGCTGGAGCACCTGTGCCAAGGGCAAAGGAGGCAAGAGTTGGGGTTGTCCAGGTGGGAGAAGGTTCCAGGGTGATCTTAGAGCTCCTATCAATGCGTGAAGGAAGGGCCTGCAAGAGAGCTGGACAGTGACTTAAGGCAGGGGCCTGCAAGGACAGGACGAGGGAAAATGGCTTCCCACTGAGACAGGGCAGGGATGGATGGGCTATTTGCAGGGAATTCTGCCTTGTCAGGGTGCTGGGGCCCTGGCATAGGATGCCCAGGGAAGTCTGAGTGTGCTCTTCCCTGTGCTCTTCCAGGGAGCTCGAGGTCTTTCTCACCAGGGACAATCCTCCCGAGCCCCTGAGGTGAGTAAACTGTGCTGAGCTGGCTGGGATTTTGAAACTGAATGGACACTGGTTCTTGTGGGATCAGAAGAGGCATCTCAGTGGTCCTTTGGAATAGGAAGAGAATGCATGACTAACAGCTGGATGTGGGCTTTCAGGCACTGACAGACGACAGTGACAGCATGGCCCATTCCGTCGTCTGCACTGACAATCCTGGCAGCATCCTCTCAACTCTGACATCCACAGATAAACAGGATCCCTTTGCATTGCTTTGGGAAGTCTCAGGGAATTGTGGGCGCTTGCAGGAAAGTATTGGTCAAATGGACGAGGAAACCCAAACGGTCACAAGCCGCTATCAGAAGATGGAGGATCTGATAGAAGAAATCAGAGGGTGAACATTTCCTCCTCCTCCTCCTCCTCCTCTTGCATTCCAGATGCAATCTGCTTCCAGGTCTGGGAGTTCAGAGGTTCCTGGGTGAAGAAATCACCTGCCCTACCATGTGTGGCTCTTGAGCATCGTCCTGTCAGGGTTTTTCATGCTCTACTGTGACTCCTAAGGCTGTGTGGGAGATGCACAGCCATGTTGGAATAGAAGACTCCTTCTTCTCACCATACCGCTTCCCTGAATTCTGTTCTTTGCGTGCCTCTGCCCAGCCACTGCTTCTCACTGAAGGAAGGCAAAATCCTGCCTTCCTTTCCCTTTGCCTCTGGAGGATTTCCTTGGGAGGGAAAGAGCAAGGTCTTTCTTAGCCCACTGCCCCCTGCTCCAGCCTGGAGTGCTAGAAATGGGATCGGTGACTCTTGAGGCCTCTTTGTTCTTCTGACTGAGCCTTGTCTCTGCAGTTGCTGTGAAAACATTGAGAAGTCCAGGGAAAAGCTGCAGCAATGCATGGGAATCCCAGAGCCAGGAGCCTTGTGGCTGCGTCAAAGGAACACCGAGCAGCAGAAGGAAACGTCACCCCAGGTGGAAAAGGCCCAGCAGCAGGACAGGATGGAGGTTGGTTTTTGAAATGAAACTGGCTTTCCCTTGAAAACTTGTCTTGGCCCTTCTTGTACAGTGGAGGCTGCACTGGAGGGAGAAGACCCCTCATTGCAGAGCGAGCTGTAAGTCAAGAGGCAGACACTGGAGGAATTGCAGCTTCAGAGGGATCTGCTGGAGCAAAGGAGGGATGATGTCACCATGGCTCTGGACACCTCATTGCTAGGCAGCACCTGTGGGAGTGGGAGTTGTGCCAGCCAGATCAGCCCAGATGCTGTTTCTGGCAGAAGAAGACAGGGACACTGCTGTGGACAGCTGCCTCAAAATGGCACACACCATCATTGAGGAAGGGCTCAAGGTGTACCTTGTCCTGTTTCCAGGTTTCCAAGGAGCAAGAGTCATCGAGCAGGGCCCTGGAGCAGCTGTGCCAGCAATCCTCTGGCCAAGGGCAACCACTGGCCCAGGTGCACAGAGAGAAGGAGCTGCTGGGCCAGGAGAAGGCTGCCTTTAAGGGACGACTGGCAGCTATGGAGCAGCAGAGGCAAGAGCTTTCCAAGCAGCTGGCAGACACCAGGTAAAGGCAGGGAGCAGAGCCTTTCAGATGTTTTTACATTCCACGGACATAAAATGGAAGTGTCTCAAAAGAAAAAAAAGTCACAATATGAAGGTTATTTTTCTGACATCTAAAGCCAACAAAGCTCTCGTCAGCCTTGGGCTCCTGTTTGTGCTGCCAAGCACATTCCTGTGGGAAGTCAAAAGCAAGCCACCCAGCCCTGAATTGAGTAGTAGTTAAAGCATGCAGAGGTTGAGTGAAACCTCAAGTTTCTCTTAGGTTTGGTTCCTTATGCTGGGCATTGAACATCCCTCGTTTGTTACCAAGTAGCTTGACATGATCTTGATCTTCAGAACTGAAGCTCCATCTTGAGCATTCCAGGCTCTTACCTGGGGATGTTGGGAGTAGTGCACTGCGATTCTGGGTGAAGCCAGAGGCTCCTGCTGAAAGTCTTGAGGCTTTCTGCTTCCAAGCCTACTCTTGAGAAGTGTGGGCCAGGTGCTAGGGCTGGTTAGAAAGCAGCAGGGAAAGCCCTTTGGAATCCTCAACGACCTCTGGGGATTCTTTGTAATTCTTGATGGGCATCCACCTGCCAAGTCAATCAAAGTCCCTTTGCACGGTCCCTCTCACTCTGTAAAGAAGGACAAGCCAATTGGGCTACTGCCTGTTTAGCCAACAATACTAAAATAATGGTGGCAAGCCTACTCCTTGACCTTGCAAGAGTTTAAACAGCAGTCTCTGCATTTAGGGTGTTGGTATTTCTTACAAGAGCTACCACGACCTTGAGATTTTTCTGCATCATGCCAAGTAGTTCTGAAGTCTCTTAAATACACGGTGTCTGGAAAATGATGTACCTTTATGTCCATTTTCAAGAGTATTAAAATGTCAGGAGTTGAGCAGGACAAGAGACTGTCCTGTCCCCCTGCAGAGCAGCTTGCAAGTGCTGATGACAGAAGGGCTGTGAGCATAGGCTGAGACTTTGCTCATCAGCCCATCCTGTCCGGGCACAGCTCCCCAGTGTCATAGGTCAGGAACAGCAAGTGAAGCTTTGGCTGTTGAGGTCAAGTTGGGCTGGGCTGTGTGTGCTGTGCCAGGCCATAAGGAAGGCCAGGGCACTCCCTCAGAGGGCCCTGCTTTGCTATGGAAATGGCACAAAAGTGCCTTCTCTGGACGAGTTTCCATGTGATCCATTTTCCCTACTGATGTGTGGGGATCTTGAGCCTCGTTGTCCTGGAATAACAAGCTGTGGGTGTCAGGAGCAAGCAGCTCATGTCTCTCTGTATTTGCAACTTGTAGGTCGGCAAAGGACATCCTGGAATCCAGCCTGTCTGCTGCTCAGCAGCAGATATCTCAGCTGGAGATGAGCAGGAACCATGTGGAGGCTCAAGTGCTCAGAGTCACGCAGGCCAAGGCAGTGGTAGAAGGTGAGGACCTCGTGTGCTTTGTTTGTGGTGCCGCCCCTGCCGAGAAAAGCTAAGCACCCTGTAAAGCCACCTCTGTCCACAGGGCTTCTGAGGAGTGGTGGGGCTGGAGGTCCTGAAAGGGCCTGAGGTCAGTAAAGTCAGTAAAGACTCTGACTCCTGCTGTTGGTGATGTTTGCAGGACAAGTGAAATTCCTGCAACAAGAGCTGGAAGCAGAGGGAGCTCTCAGGAGAAAGGAACTGGAAGAGACAGCTCAGCAGCTCATGCAGGCAGAAAAGCAGAGTCAAGAAATGCTCAGGCTTCCAGGAACCGCAAAGCAAAGAGAAATAAACAAGCTCCTGCAAGACCTGGTAGGGGACAATATGCTTCTGAATTCAGGCTGGTGCTGGGACAGTAAATGCAGCCATGGCTCCAGTGAGGGTGTAAGAGGAGTTCCAGAGCAGGTTGGGCAGTGCCCACCCAAAGTGTGACAGCCCAGGGCAGGATCATCCCTGAATCCCTCCTGCCACGGAGCAGATGCCAACATGGAGCAGATGCCAACATGGAGCAGATGCCATCAGTGCCGCTGGCTGCAGGAGCGGGAACTTGGGTCCTTTCTTGCTGTGCTTCCATGATTGACACAGGGATTAGGTTTGGGCTGGAAGCCAATGGAACAGGCCCCTGGTCCTTCAGTGCTTGTGGCTGGGGCATCAGGGAGGGGAAGGTGACACCTCCTTTTGTGACTGCTTGGGCTCAATGCTTGTGAAGGTTTTTCCCAACAGAAATGATTCCATGAGGCTGTGATTCTTGCAGCTGCTGAGCCTCCTCTTAAATTCCCAGGCGGGACATGGTTTATGGAGTGCAGAAAGCCAGTGCTGTTGTCTTTTCAGGCTGGGGTTTGTGGGATGGATGAAGCTTCACTTTTTTCAGCAGGGAGCTTCCCTGCAACTTCATCTTGAAAATTTTTCTCCCCTCTTCAAAAAACCTTTTTTGAAAAAAGACACCATGCAGAGTTACAAGAGATGGCTCCCACTCTCCTTGCACTGCCATGACGAGAACCAGCGTGTCGTTGATGTGAGGACTCGGCAGCTGCCGTGGCTCCCTGGCAGGGCGCTCGGCTGCCTCCTGCTCTGCTGCCTCGCAGGCTGCAGCTCCCTCCTGGTCTTGGCCCAGGGACGTGGGTCCTGTGCCCTGGGCTGTGGTGCCATCTCTGGGTCTCTGCTGCTCTCCAGGCCTCCCGGGAAACGCTGCTCTGTTCCGCCCGATTGCTGAAGAGGCAGGATCTCCAGCAGATGCTGCAGGTGGATCAGACCTGGAGGTTCTGCGAGGGCCTGGTAAGGGCGGGCTGGAAGCCCCAGCCCCAGGCTGGAGAAGCTCAGTGTGTGCGGCTGGCAGCTGTGCCCTGCCCAGTGCCGCACCCAGGGCCGCCAGCCTGTGCCCCACACGCTGCTCCCTTCCCTGGGTCCCGCGGGCTCTACTCCAGCCCCCTGTGGCCCCGAGCCGTGTGCCCATGGAGCCCCGGCACCGCTGGTCTGTCGGGCAGGGCAGCACCGCGGCTCCCCGGGCAGCAGCCGGCCCTCTGCCCCCTCCAGAGCCCGGCGCCAGCGGCTGCTGCCCGGTGCCTCAGGGCTGGGCGGGCACGGGAGGCCGGGGCTGGCCGCAGGCAGCAGTGCCCGGCCGAGGGGCAGAGCCTGCACCAACCCTTCCCTCCCGCCGCCCTCTGCAGCTGGCACAGGACAGGAGCCGAGCGGCTGAGCACCTGCACCGGGCCCTGCTGTACCTGGACAGCCCACAGGAGTCCCTGCGAGCGGCGGCCATCAGGTTCATTGGTGAGCCACGAACCGGGCTGGGCTCCCTCCCTGCCCCGCCGCAGCTCGGCCCCAGCCCCGGCTGCTGCCCCGGCCCTGGAGCCCCGGCTGCCCTCGGGGCTGCTGCTGCCGGCCTCTGGCAGCCGGGCCCTTGGGCTGAGTCAGGATGCGGCAAGGGCCGGGGCTGAGCCCTGCCGGGGCAGGAGGCCGTGTGGCCCCAGGGCTGGCAGCGCCGCTGGCAGGGAGCTGTGCTGCTGGGACCCTGACAGGCTCTGTGTTCCCAGGGATGGCCGGGCAGCACCTCCGGGGGAACAAACGAGAGCTCCAGAGCATCTGTCAGGGTGAGTGAGGGCAGCGGGCTGCCAGCCCCGGCTGCCAAGGGGAGCTGCAATCCCTGCCCCGGCTGCCGAGGGCTCTGCTCCCTGTGCGGACCAGGCCTGGTGTGGCCAGGGCACACACAGAGATTTCAGGGGCACGAGTGCCAATAGTGTCCAGTGGCTTTGGGCTGATCCCTTTGGTCCCTGCTCCCTCCTGGCCATGGCCAGAGCCACCTGGGTTGGCCCTTGCACGGGGCTCTCCTCGGGTCCCTGCAGATCCAGATCTGACCATGGCTCTGTTCCTCTCTCTTGCAGCCCTTGATGACAAGGCACAGGACATCAGCCCTGCCATCAGAAGGCTGGCTCTGGAAACAGCCTTTGTCCTCCGGGCAGCTCCAGGCTCCATCTTGCAGAAGTGGCAAGATGGATTCCGCAGGGCACGCAAGAACCGCCCTTGTCTGTGGGCCCGTGGCTGGCTGTGCTGCTGGAGCTCTGAGGAGAGCTGATTTGAGAGGCTCTCTGTCTGTCGGGGCCATCTGAGCCGGGCAGGATTTTTCTTTAAGATGGTTTCTTTTTCCTTTTTCTTAGTTCTTCTTTAATATAGAAATATAGAAATATAGAAATACATAGAATATAGATATAGAATTATATATAGAAATATAGAATGTGCTCTCATACCCAGTGTCTCAGGTGCTTTCTCTGGTGCCCAGTGTGCGCAGGGCATAGGGGGAGAGGGGAAAAGGGTGCTTGTGCTTAGCAAGCTGCCCAGGAGTGCAGTGGGGAAGGGAAAATGGCCAGAAGGCCCTCGGCCTTGGGTGGTTCTGCTGAAGCCTTAATGCTGCCCACAGAGGAGCTGGGCAGGGGCTGGAGCTGTGGGGATCGCTGTGATTGTGGTGCCTGGAGATGGGCACGAGGCTTCTCCCAGCCAGGAAGCGCCGTCTGTGTCCTGCATCCTGTGGGTTGCTGGCGGGATTGCTGAGGGCTCTGATGCTCTCTCAATCCGGTTCCTCTGGAGCTCCATCGGGGCTGCGCCGCTGCCGGGCAGGTTGGCCGGGCTGGGGGAGACCAGAGGGGCTGGGGTGGAGGGAGGCCCGGAAGGAATGCGGTGCTGCAGAGGCCTTGATGGGACAAGGCAGTGGGAAGGCACAAGGGGCAGGTGTGAGGGAGGAGGTGGCAGGAGGTTCCAAGGGTACAGGAGGCCCCTGAGGGGCCGGGGTGGTGGAAGCACTGAGGTTTGGTCAACATGGAAGAGACATTTCCTTCCCCCATCTTGTATGTCCAGGTGGGAGGAGCAGCACCCTACAGCCAGGGGACGTCTGGCAAGTTCCCTGAGATTTACCAGCACCCATCCTACTTTCAGCTGGAGGAACAAAGGCCCAAGGCAGAAGTGGCAACAGAGGCTTGGAGCTCAAGCTGATGAAAGATGCAGAAACCTCCAGGCAAGCAAGAGTGCTCTGCCTTTCCTTTGTCTTCTTCTTGGAAGAAGAATCCTGTGGCACTGAAGACTGGCTTGACTTGATCAGCTGGAGGAGCCCCCCTAACCTTGCTCTGGTTTCTTGCATTCTTTGCACAGTCAGTAACACCTGTGAGTGTGGAGGGTGGCAGGGACCCTGCTTGAGCCCCTCCAGGCACCAGGGGGGCATTTTATCAGGAACAATGCACCAGAGACATTCTTGTTTCTTGGGTGCCTCCCAGGGCAATCTGGGCTTGATCAGCACTCAGGGCCTTAAGAAGGTTCTGCCCAGCAAAGGCATCAGATGCCAGGCTGATCAGATCCCAAAGGCCTCAAGTTACAGCAGCCAAGGTGGAGCTGATGGATGTATCCAGCTCCTTACACTGCAGCTCCAGCACTGTTAACACACCCACCTAACCTAACCTAACCTAACCTAACCTAACCTAACCTAACCTAACAGCACAACACTCCCTAGAGGGAAAGAGCTACCCCAAAAGCCTGTCTTCAGAAAAACTCCAACTGAAGGCTTAAAATATTAGAGAATGAACACAACATACAGATAATGAGATGTGTCTTCATGGAGAGTTCAGAATCTGCCACTTAGGAAATGCTGCCAGAGCCCCAGGTAGGTGCAAAGATGGCAAAGAGGGAATGCATTCACCACATTGCAGAGTCCCACAGGCTTTCATTTACCTGTCTCTTTCCCTCTCTAGGACATTCACGGAAGCCTGCAATTCAAAATTTTCCAGTGCCACTTCTTTGCATTCACTCCATTCCCTCTCCAGTTTCTGCAGCTTCACTTGGAGCTCCTTCTTCTGATGTTCTGCCTCCTCCAGCCTCTTCTGGATGTGTTCAGCCTCCAATTGCTTCTGCCTTGACTGTGCCTGGGCCTCGCTCACATCTTGCTGGGCTCTCTGGACTCTGCTTTCCAGGAACTCTCGGGAGGCTGCCAGCTGAGATGTCAACTCTTCCACCTCCAGTCAAACAGAACAAAGCACTCAGAGGCGACAGCCACAGCCTGCCACTGTCAGCCACAGCAGAGGCCATGAGGAAAGGGAAAGGACAACTTCCCATTTCTCCCTGTCCTGAAAGCACCAGATTCCAAATGGATATGGACAACTTGGTTAAGTCTCTAAGTGGCCCACCTGAAAAAGCACCTCCCAAACCAAGGCTAGCAAGAAGAGGCCAGCAGGAGTCCATGCTGATGGTTGCTGGCCAACAGCCCAGAGGACTGGCCCAGCTGTCCAGGGGGCAGCAGCTGAGATTCAGCAGAGCACTGAGTGTCCTTCAGAGCAGCTGCCATGGAGCCCCCAGAGCATGAGGCAGCCCCAGGGATCACTCCATCAGCTGCTGCTCTGCCATGGAAAAGCAAGAAGGCCACAGAGTCCTCCCTGGCTGACTGCAGTGCCACTGCTGTTTCACTCATCTGCTTTTGTAGAGCGTCCCTCTGCTCAAGGAGGACATTCATCTCCTCTCTCTGATGCCCTGAAGTTCTTCCTTGTGCCTCCTCTGCACTGCCAGCATTTCATTGTGAGCTTCCTGCAGCTCAGCTTGCAGCTTTGCCTTGATGGTCTGGCAACAAAATGCAGAGCGACTTCCTGGGACCTGCCCTCAGGCTCAGATTTTTGCACTTGCTGTCTCCAAATCCCATTCCTTCAGCCACTTCTTGTGGCTTCTCAACCCAGCTCTGCTTGTACTGCAAGCCCTCCTTCCTGGGCCTGAGCTCTGGAGCTTACCAGGCTCTGTGCTCCCACAGCCTGAGGCAGCCCTTGCCTCCTCACTCCCAGGAGCTGCCTTTTGTGCCCTTGTCCCTGCCCTGCACTCCATTCCCTGCCTACTCAGACTTACCTGTCCCTTCTCTTGCTGCTCTTTCACCTCCTGCCTGAGCTGCTGGACCTGCTGGCACACTTGGCTGAGCTGTCCCCGAGTTTGGAGCAGTGTCTCTGTTAAAGCCCTCTTCTCATTCTGCTCTTCCTGCAGCACCTGCACAGAAGCAAAGAGCAGAGGGTTTCACACTTGCCTGCAACATCTGTGTGGCAAGAGGCAAAGACGGATGGGCTCACGCGCCCTCAGAGCACTTGGCTGCTGCTCCCCTGGGCCACTGTCTGCCCTGGGGAGCCACAGCTGCCCAGGAAGTGACTTAAAACACAGCCCAGAAGACATCTCTGGGTTCCTCTTCAGAAATACTCCACATGAATCGTTAAATAGATTTTTCTCATCCTTGTCAGCATTTCTGACACCCTCCCTGTGCCCACAAAAGTCCTATGTCGTGGTTTTAATCCAATTACTAAGAAAATTACTTATTTCTTGTTGTGAGATATGGATTAGAACAAGAGCAAAACAGGCATAAAACTTAAAAGGAAAAAAAAAAAAAAGTTTTTTGACAAACTACAATAATAAGAACACCAGAATAAACTTCCAGAAAAACCTTTTCATCCCCTATTCACCCACTATTCCCTTGTTCACATGACAACAGAGACAAAAACTTCGGAACTTTGATGGTTAAAACAGTCCCAATTCTTGCTACAGTCTTTTCACCAGTCTTTGTAGAGAAACAGAAGTTTCTTCCTGTTAATTTATGGAGTTTCTCACAAGAAAACTATTTTTGTTATAGTTTTCCATTGCCCTAATGTTAGCTGCCCAGAGCTGCTATTATTAGAGCTCACTCCTCCCATTTTCACATCACTCTGAAGTGTGTATGGGCCATGAGTCCAGGGATAGCATTTTTAAGGATAAGTTATTCAAAGGCAAAAAAGTCTTCTTCATCTGTTTCTGTGAGCTTCACTAGAAAACAGTTTTCTCATTGCCTCTCAAGGCTTCAAATCTCCCAGCACTTCACTATACCATAATTACTCTACTTTTTACTCCAATTTACACTTTGAACCCTATTATTCCTCCCTAGATACTGTATCATGAATTAAAGGAGTTCTTTTCAGGACTTCATTGTCCATCTCCATAGTTTTAACAGAAAGATATTTCAGCTTAATGAAAGCATCTTCTTAATTCTCTACCTCTTCTGAAGCTTCTTTTCTTTCCTGTCACTGGTAGTTTATAAAGTCTCTTTTCATGTTGATCACTCTCTTTTTCTCTCTCTGGATAAAAAGATTAATCCGCAAGTCTCATCTGGGTAATGAAAGAGTTAAAATCTTGCCCAGGCTTTTGTAGATGGTTCGGTGATCTCTGCCGAACAGGAGCTGGAGCCGTCTGCGATGGGAAGTTCTTCATAGCTGCTCTGGAGAGTGTGGTCGCTGTCTCTGCTTGCTGCAGGTCCAGAGCCTCTCTCCTTCTTCACTCAGCAGTTTCTAGTGAATTTAGTTACAGCAAAACCTGCAGCCGAGCCAGAGATCGGCCTGGCCCGGCCCGGGCCCGAGGAAAACCTTCCCCAGGCCCCCCCATCTCCCGGGCAGGAGACGCGGCAGGCCCAGCCCCGGCCCCGCCCGGCCGCATGGCCTGGGCAGGGAACGGGAGGCCTGGAGCTCCGCCACCCTTCCAGCCAGGAAACAAAGAGAACCCAGAGAGCTCTGCTTTTACACTTTAAGGTAGGGTTCACAAGTTGATCCCACTTTTCAATGGCCTAAACTGCTGTCAATTCTCAGCAATGACTGATAATTGGTCAGGAGAAAAGACTCCAGGCAGTTCCCAGCAACTCCAACTCCCTTAAAGGTAAAGTAACTCCATGACACCCAGCTTGAGGAAATGAATGCAGAAGGAGGTGCAGAGTTGTTCAGAGAAGGTTTGGTGAAGATAAAACTAAGATAAAAAAGAGATTTGCTGCTTCTTTCTACCAAACTTCCAGTGTTTGGTGTGTTTGCAAAGCCCCTGCTTTGGTCAAGTGGCACATGACCATTTTCTCTCTCTCAAGATGGGTGCACAGGGGAAAGAGGTGCCTGTGTGGAAAATCTTGACATTTCCTGCAAAACAGTGAATTGCCTGGGTGTAAAAATAAACATCATAAACATAAACATAATATTATAATAGTTAATAATAATAATAATAATAATAATAATAATAATAATAATAATAATAGTAATGGCAGGGTGGAGGCAAGGGCTCTCTGCTTCTGCAGCAATGGGAGCACAAGCTTCTTGAACTGTAGAACTGGTGAGGACTCTGAAAAGCCTCTCCAGACCCCTGCAGCCAAAACATCTTCGAGACAGCAAGACAATAAAATTCCCTTTGAAAAGATCAAAGGGCAAAACTCCACTTAAAAATACTCAAAGTATTTTAGGGCATTTTTCTTTTAAATCTTTTTTCTCGCTCAAAACCATTCACTGAACCTCACCCTGAGCTGTTTCACGCCCTAGAAACATGGTTTTAGGGCAAACTCCCTGCAAATGACAATGTTTCACCCAGCTCTTGTTTTATAGCCAACGAGCATCAAATTTACAGATGCAGGAGGCACAAAGGTGCCTTATCCTGGTGCCAGGAGCTTGGAGCAAGAGGCCTGGGCTGTGCAGTCCCTGCTGTGAGCAGCCCTGAAATGAGTGCAGGTTTCTATGACAGCCCCCAAATGGCAGATCTGGGCCTGTCATGCACAATCCCGTTTTCTGAACCTCCACCCCTGAATCTCATCACTCAGGTTTTGTTATCCGCATCCTATCCTGACACTGAAGATCTCAAGGAGATAAGGGCTCAGATGCTGCTGGTATTGGACACCAGCACCAGCTGCTCCCCGTCCTCATTCACTCTACATTAAAGACCAGAAAGATCTCATGAAGTCAGAAGAAAGAAAAAACCATGGATATGTCATCTGGGATTCCTGCTGTTTGCTGGTAATTAAGTTTGTCACAATCTTGACAGAGCTGGGAACGATGGAGGGAATCAGAAAGAAAAGGCAGAGGGAGGGAAAATATAATAAGAGTCACTCTGGAGCTTTTTCCTTCTGATTCTCTTGCCAAAGAAAATGATTAAAGAAAATAACGTTATCTCCATGGTGGTTGCTCTCCAGTTCCACTAGAGACAGGAATTCAGCCTAACAATTTGTCAATTTTCTCTCAAGCTCAGGTGTTGCTATATTTTATATATTAGTAAAGGCCTGTATGCACAAACCAGCCTTTGAAATAAGTCGTGATATTAAGGGCTGAAATCCTTGAAACTTGCCTGCAGAAGAGAGAGTAAAGCAAAACAATATCCTTGTGTACAAGGATAAGAATGTAAACCTGTGTGTGTTAGCCAGTAGTAACTTGCTCTGCCCACAGACCCTGTAGAACCCTATAAAAGGTGTGTTAATAATAGAAATAAACGGCATTCACAATTACTTCTGCGAAGACTGGTGAACAGCTCGGGGGTCTTTCAACATCTGGCGCCCGAACAGGGACACCCCTGCGGGCAGAGGGGCTTTGGAGTCAGCGGAGTGGATCTGGGCATTAGACGTCGCGGGCTTGGATCGGCACCGGATAGGCAGCCTGAGCGCGGTGAAACGCTGAGCGGTAGGACGTGGAAAGTCAGGCTGCTGGGGGGGGCCCAGGAAGGCAAGGGCGTGGTAGAAGGGTCGCAACCTTCCCCCTTGCGGGTGGCCGTCAGCATGGAGGCAGAGTTTGCGGCGGCAGATAAACTGCTTCTCTGCATCCTCGTTAAACGAGGCGAAGCAGCCCAGGAAAAGGACCTGGATATGCTCATTATATGGGCTAATTGTCATGGGCATTTGCAGTGCTCACACTGCTTTTTGCGGTGCAAGAACGGACTGGTATGTCGGCTCTGATATGGGAAATGGCAATTACAGAAAAGAGCAAGGACACTGTGTCTCTCGGTTGAACTTGGCAGATTGCAATTAATACCTTAAAAGACAGAAAAGTGAGATATGCTGAGGCTGTGAGCCCCGTAATTCTACCTGCGTCACAGCGGCAGATGCCTTTACCTCCCACTGCTGGACAAGCACTCCTATCTATGCTGCCCATGGAGAGAGGGAGGGAGAGTCAGAGAGAAGAAAATAAAGAAAAAAAAAAAAAAAAGTTCCACAGCGAACGCTGAAACAACGAACAGAATCTGTTCAGTTATGGCAGGATGTGATACATCCAGAAATATTTGCTTCATTTTTGGAGTCACTTTTAGCATTACAATCTTATTAAAGTTCCATCTTTACCACCCTGGAAGAAAAGAAGCCAAATTTAGATTGGTTTCCACCCGAAGCAGGGGGACATGGGGGAGCACAGAGGTGGGCTCTGTGAGAACAAAGGCACCCTGGGGGCAGAAGCAGCGCAAGAAAAGTTCCAAGGCCACGCTGATAAGCTGCAATGATCGCTGTTGTTAGCACCTGGCCTGAGAGACTTTTCGTGTAACATCGCCTGCTTTTGTAAAATCGTGCCCTTTTTTCCTCTGTCAGAGAACAACATGAGAGATTGAGAGAAAAAACTGCATTTGTTAAAGTTAACTTTGTGAGGTTTTTCTTTCCCTTTCTCTCCGTTTTCCTCGCTGCGAGAGTATGTAGAGAATGTGAAGGAAGATAAGAGCAGAGCTGCAGCAGCAGCAGGGTGGGCAGCTCACCCCCCCTGCTCCCTCTCTAAGAAGAAGCACCCAGATAATACCAAGTTTGTTAAAAAGTCATAATTTATTGGGTTTTCAAAATGTTTTTATATGCCATTGTAGAGTTAATTTTGTGTTTTAAGTAATTATGAGTTTATGTAATTGGAGTTTTTAAGATTTTACTAGAGAAGTTATTGTGATTCTTTGAACGTTTAAAAAAAAAAAAAAAGAAAAAAAAGAAAAAAAAAGAAGAAAAAATAGAAAAAAAAAAAAAAAGAGTGAGAAAAAGTGTTTAAACATGGTGTGATTTACAGCTTCTAGGAAAACCTTCCAATTAATGATATCTACAGAAGAGATTTGTGGTTTAAAAAATAATTAGTTAAGAGAACTTTACTGTACAAGACAAAGTTAAGTTAAAGTATATATTATCTATTTGCTTGTTTTTTCCACAATTTTAATAAGGTAATTTTAATGTGAGTCCTTTTGTTATATAAAGCACATATAACTGCATATACACCAATTTGGATTTTGGGTTTTAGTTTAAGAATTGGACTTGATGTTTCTGAAAAAATGTAAATGTAGTACTTTTGAAAAGTGCTACAAAGCTGGATGGCAACTCACCAAATCCTGTGTTGTTGTGGTTTTTCTCTAGAAAAACTGCACTTTCAAATCCTAACCAATTTAAGCATATACTAAGCAAATTCCTGTTATGAATAAGTATTTTTAGTAACATTTGCAGTTATTGTGAGTTATTCTCAGAGCTAGATGACATAGAATTGTGATGTATTTGTTACATTCTTATAATCTTTATAGTGAATTCATGTTACTGTTATATTGTGTTTAAAAAGTATATATCAAACTTTTAGTTGCCTTTTTGTACTAACAGAATAATATTAAGTTATGATTTTATTTAATATAGATTAAGTGTTAATAGAATTAAGGATAGTTAAGTTTTATAATGTTTAGGCTTGAATGTTTTTAAGTTAAGTTTTCTAACTTAGATATTCTTTTAAGGTTAAGTTTGTTATTTCCTTTTATCATATATAATTATTGTTAGGTTTAAATATTGTTTAATTTAAATTGTTTTATGTTTTATTGGAGACACTTGTTTAAACTGAAAAGTATAGTTATTTTCCTAGAGATATGAAGACAGCCACAACTGAAACAGCAGTGATGGAACACTGGTGAACACCTGCTTGTGGATAGAAGGGAATGCAGTCTGTGACACCCTTGACTTCATCGGGAGTTCTATTGGTTGTTGCAATCTCTGCAGTTTTGTTTGTTATAGCTTTCTTATTTTTCAGTGTTTCCAGAATTTTAAGAAGATGTACCATTGCTGAGGATCAGCTGCCATAGGAGAGGCTTCAGATTAAACCAACTGCTGCATGGTTTAATTGGTCTGGTACCTGAGGCTTCTGATCATTTGATTTGTACAAATGCATTTTAACAGTTTGCTGTGCTGTAAGCATCTCATGGCTGCTACTATTGAGAACCTTGTTCTAGAAATATGTTAAGAGGCATCTTTCCAGTTTAAAGCCAGGCCCTGGCCAAGCCTTGACTTTACCTGGAGGGAACGTTTGCCATCAGATCCAGATGTTTTCTGTCCCAAATCATTATTTGAGTCACTTTTTGACTCAGCAATTTGACCCTGTTGATATGACAGCTGGATCAGTTTTGAAGTGGGCTTGGAGAATCATTTCCGGAGGTGATTACCCAATCCTTCACTGATTGTTTTGTTTCTGTTTGTTTGCTAACTATGGGATGCTGGTGCAGTGTTTTAGTAATTAATAGTAGTTTTATATTACATATGTTATTAATAATGTTTATGATTTAATTGATTTTTAACCGGTATAAGTTCTTATTAATTGTGTATATGGTTTTGTGTTGCTGTTGATGTTTATAACAGAAGTACACCTCATTTTATTTTTTTTTAAGAAAACGGGGGAAATGGATGCCCTAAAAACATTTGATTAGTGTAATTCATTAACTTCAAGGAGAGAAGTGCCTGTGTTTTGTTGGCAGGTTCAAAAAGGTCACCTGTTCATCTGACCAGACTGTCTGCCTCTGAACACATGAGATCCAGTGAACAGAGATGTCATCACACAGCCTTGGTACTCCAGACATGGATCAGAAGTGGAGCTGTCAGGACACAGTTGTGTCTGAACACTACACAGACAGTTGCCAACAGAACTTTTATGTCGTTACTATGATGTTATGTCTCTACCAATTTTTCAGGTATCCTTTGTTTTAAGATTTAGAAGGATCTGAAGAAGAACTTGAACATCAAAACCCTCAGTCACCCATCAGCTGCCAGCTGACATCACGGGAGCAGTGAACGTTCCAGGACTGAATCGTGTTAGAGAAATTCTGTAGAAGATCTAAGAAGTGTAGAGACTCCATTTAACTGTATATAAAGCAAATTGTAGTTGTGTGTTTACCCTTTCAGCAAATTGCTTTCACGCTTAGACTACATATATACCAAAGCACGTGTGTTAAAAGTAGTTCTATAATAGGTTAAGATAGTTTAGCCTGTGTAGTAATTGTTATGTTAGTATAAAGTATAAGTATTCCCCCTTCAAGAGCTAGTGTAAGCATCTTTGAAAGTTCATTTAACGATTGGAGTTTTAGCTGTAAGTTTGCAAATATGGTGTCATTTGCATGGAACAAACTGCTTATGGTAATTGTGTTGTGTATAGTCCTGACTAACTGTCTGCTAACTAACATCCAAAAGAGGCAGAACATGTGGGTCACTCTGGCACATTGAACTGGCCAAAAGTCAGTGTGTCTAAGCCTAGCCACACCTAGAGATCCTTTCGCACCTGTCTCGTAGGAGTCCCTGAATGGGATCCTCCAGCATTTAAAGATTTAATTAGTAATGAGACTCGACTGAATCGATTGGCAACGTTGCAAGAGTGCAATTGCACTGTTGGCTTCACATTAAGACAACCTGAAGCCTGTTGGCAAGC
Organism: Cyanistes caeruleus; assembly: GCF_971803275.1. Lineage (NCBI taxonomy): Eukaryota > Metazoa > Chordata > Aves > Passeriformes > Paridae > Cyanistes > Cyanistes caeruleus. The sequence continues at coordinate 14,160,315 of NC_141716.1, read as the reverse complement.
AAAAAATTACCAAAGTTGTCAATGTTACAACCCTCAGAAGAATTAGATTTGTTAAGTTCCACCAATACCGCAGGTGGATGGATAATGTTTGAACCCCCGACAAAAAGTCATTCTAACAAAGTAATGTAGCCCTGAGCTGCAGTCAACCCTATAGCTGATCTCGTTACTACCACTGAAAGTAAAGCCTTTGTTCGTGGTACAATCTCACAGGACAATTACCAAAGCGATTACCTAGTTCCATCTTCCTAATCTGTGGGGATAGGGCATGGAATGGGATTCCTGCTAGTCCACATGGAAGACCCTGTTATCTTGGGAAACATAACCTTGTTCCACCCAAGCTAACACCAATTGTTGAATATAGCTAGCAAAATGAAGAACATCAAACAGTCAAAGCGAAGCCTGAATGAATTAAAGTTTAGCCACCCTAAAAAGGCTCGCTTGCTGGACTAAGGTAGGATTGAACTTAACATCCACAATGTTAAGTGAGCTTTCAGCCAATGTGAGTAGTGTATGTCATGCAATATTATGAAATCGAGCTGCAATGGACCTTTTGCTCTTGGCACAGGGACGTGGTTGTGAGGAGTTTGAAGGCATGTGCTGCTTGGATCTTACTGATCATTCAGCTTCCATCCATAAGAACTGCAACAGCTACAGGATGTGTTACATGCCCTGAAAGAAGATAGTGACCCCACTGGAAGCTGGTTCGCCAGCTGGGGCAACACCGGATGGTTGAGGTCTCTTGTGCTAGAAGGGGGACGGACTTTACTTATAATGTTAATTGGGATGACAGTCTAAGTGGCATGATATCTTATCCAAAGCCTGGTTTGTGCAAAAAGAGAAAGGGGGAATTGTTGCTATATTTTATATATTAGTAAAGGCCTGTATGCACAAACCAGCCTTTGAAATAAGTCGTGATATTAAGGGCTGAAATCCTTGAAACTTGCCTGCAGAAGAGAGAGTAAAGCAAAACAATATCCTTGTGTACAAGGATAAGAATGTAAACCTGTGTGTGTTAGCCAATAGTAACTTGCTCTGCCCACAGACCCTGTAGAACCCTATAAAAGGTGTGTTAATAATAGAAATAAACGGCATTCACAATTACTTCTGTGAAGACTGGTGAACAGCTCGGGGGTCTTTCAACACTCAGGTAATGTCATTCCAATATTTACTGGGCTGCACACCGGTTCCTGGGGTTTCTGTCAATTCAAACCCAGGCTCTTCCTTTTTGTCTCTCCCTCTTTGTTGTTTTGTCCTAGTTTCAGCCTGTCTTTTACTTTGGGAGAGAAAACAAAGCTGAGCCCAGCTCGGCAGCAGTGTCCCAGTGTTGGGCTGAAGGGCACCTCAGAGGAAGGACTTGCCCATCCTCATCTTCCTGCAGGAAAAAGGCATCACTGGAGTTCATTTTCATCTCTTGCTGTGCTCACTGCAGCTCATTTGGGCTGGGAAAAGCTCTCAGATCATCAGACAGTGTGCAAGGATGCAGCAGAAGCAGGAGGTGTTGGCAGAGCTTCTTCTGGGTGCTGAGAGCTGCAGAGCCCAAACCAAGGGGCCACCACAGGCTTTGCCCTGCAGCATCCACAGAGCGCAAGAAGGGCTCTGCTGCTGGGGCTTCTCCAGTGGAGAGGAGTTTCTGGGCTGGAAAGACACATTTCCAGGGAAAACAGCAGCCTTGGTACCAGGAGTAGAGGATTCAGGGGTGAGGGGGGGTCATTGGGAAGCAGTTCTGGACTTGGCCTCATCCCTGCTCTGTCACAGCCCAGCTCTGGGGCTGCTGCTGGCACCTCCCTCTCCATGGGATCACTGGGAGGCCTGGAAAGGTTGGCTTCATGGTTGGATTGCATCTTAGAATCTCCTAGATCTTGGGATCTTTTCCAACCTAAAAATTTCTGTTATTTCTCCTTATGTTCCTTTGGTTTCCTGGACCAAATAATAATAATAATAATTTGCTCCTTATTTGAAAATACAAACCCTACCAAAATAACAGCAGGAAGTTGGAAGTATTCTCAAGGAAACAGGAGGAGAAATTGAGTCCATCTCACCTGTATCCTCAGAGCAAAACTTCAGAGGCATTTCCTGTGCATTCCCAACTTCATGGCCAGAGTTGGGGCAGGGTTTGAAAATGTGGACACCACAGGGCTGATGTGTGATGTGCACCTGGTGCTGCCCCACCTCCTCCCAAAGTGCTACATCTGCACAGGGCTCTCAGAGTGGACTTTGCAGAGGGCCATGAAAACAGATTTATTTTGGAATATTTTCACTTGCCATTACAATTTATCACCAGAAGCCAAGGCAAAGGAGTGGAGTTTATGAAAACATCAAGCAGGGAATGTGCCTGCAGGAAGCTGACAAATGGGACAGCCACACAGAGAGATGGTTTAGAATAATCCATTTTCATGCCAGCTCCAGTAAAGAGAACAGAGAAAGACTGAGCAGCATCCTTCCTTCTGACAACCTCCAGAGCATAACTGTGGCCCTCATCTGAAACCTTGCAGTGGCTCCTCAGAACATTTTTGAAAGACAAGGCAGTGTATTTTTCAATCTCTGTCTCAAGCAGGAAACTCAAAAGAGTTCCTTCTGCTGTGAAAAAATAAATGTTCCTCTATAAAAGAAGTAAATCCACATTTTTCAAACCCAGCCTCAACTCTGGCCATGAAGTTGGGAATACACAGAATAATGCCTTCTAAAGTTTTGCTCTGAGGCATTGGTGAGCTGGACTCAGTTTCTCCCTTTTTCCTTGGGAATGCTTTCACTTCCTTCCAGCACCTGCCAGGACGCAACAGGCTCCTCTGGGATGGGTCTTTGTAGGATAATGATGGGTTGCCATCATTAGGATGTCAGAGAAGTGGGGAGTGGCCTTTCCTCACTCAGCCTGGGTGTCCCTGCCCCAGTGAAGTGTCCCAACCTCCAATTTACCTGTGATGATGAAGAGAGCAGGAGGAAGAGAAGATCCCCTTGTAGTGATCCCACCTTTGGCTCTGTGCAGTGTCAGGTGCTCACAGGAGAGCGGATGGTTCAGGCCAACAGGAATTCCTCCACACTTGCACTGCACACACCAGAAATGGATTTTGTGTCCATCCAAACCATTGTGTTTGTTGCATCGTGGCAGCTGAGCTGTAAAGGGAGAACAAATGCCCAAAGTGCAGCCCTGCCCTGGGGAATCAGCTCCTAAATGCCCTGGATGCAGGTGTTTGGGGAAGGCTGGGGGGTCTGCAGTTTGGCCCTGTGGGACAGAGGGATGGAGTTCCCATGCCTGGGCAGTCCAGGGGAGGATGATCCAGAGCCTCATGGCTCTTGTCAAGTCTCTGTGTGAGGCAGATTTCCCCCAAGACCTCACTCCAGCCTTCCAGAAAGCAAATAGTTCTGTGTTCTGCTTCCCCAAACCTGTGTCTCCTCATCTGCTCCACCCTCTGAGTGCACTCACAGCCTGGCCAAAAAGAATTAAAAGTTTTTTGTGGCTGGCAATTCAAAAACTATGAAAGCTCACAGACAAATTCTGTGGGGTTGGTTGGAAAGACAGAGTGAGTTTTGGAGGGTCTTTGTTCTCTTTGCTCTTCATCTGCACAAGTCTTCACACTTTCCATTACAAGTCCCAGCCAGAGCTCCTGCTGGGGGAAGGAAAAGCTCCATAGCCATGAAGTGGAGCATTCCCTTCATTCCAGCAGCCCCTCATTGACCAGGAACTCCACAGGTCACCGTGAGGCAGTTCATTGCCAGATTTCAGCAGGAGTAATTCATAACCAGGAAAAGGCATCCCTGGGACTCCCAGAACTCCTGAATAGTTCATTATCCAAGGCACAATGCCTTCTGAGCATCCTCCTAGCAGGGAGGCTCCCATGTGGATACACCAAAATCCTCTCCAGCATTCCCCAGCAAGGAATCCCTCAGCTGGCATCTGCTCATTGCTGCAATAGCTGAAATTTAATTTGATCTTAATAATTAAACCTCCAAATAACAGCTTTCACATGCCAGCTGAACCATTAAATTCCAGGAGTGGATACAAGCCTTTTTGCAGTGAGTGGAGTTTACTCATGTGGAAATTTCCTGGTGTGCTACTGGACTTGTTATTGATGCAAATTTTGTGGCACTGAATAAAAATGTTTCTTTTCCCTTTCAGACGACGATAGAATCCGTGAGTTGTTTGGTTGGGTTGGTTTGGGTATTTTTAATCCGCTTGGCACAAAGAAACTCCTCGTTGTTTGAGCTGTGCCTCAGTGCTGATGCACAGGACCTTTTCCAGAGCTGGTTTTAGAACTGGAGTCACTTTGCAGCAGCCTCAGCTGGAATCTGTGGGGGTAAAAATCAACAGTGGTGCCTCCAGAACCCCTCTGAGAGTCTTCTGCAGGGCCTTGTCCTGAGCCTCACCCTCCAGGACACACCAGCCAAGAAATGCAGTGGGACCACCATGGCACCAGCACTCCCTGATAGACTCAACCACAGGAAATTACACCAGAGGGTGTGAAATATCAGATTTTCTCTTGTCCCTTGCTCTACTCAGTGCCCGTGGCTGTACAACACAGCCAAACATCCATCCCTGAGCTTGGCTCAGGAATCCTGGCAGCTTTGGAAAAAACCACTTTGCCACCACACGTGTAAGGCCAGCAGAAAGGCTTCCCCCGAGCAGCTCCTCCTGGATTCCAACCACAGACCTCTTCTTCTGGACACCTCATTGCTAGGCAGCACCTGTGGGAGTGGGAGTTGTGCCAGCCAGATCAGCCCAGATGCTGTTTCTGGCAGAAGAAGACAGGGACACTGCTGTGGACAGCTGCCACTGTCAGCCACAGCAGAGGCACTTAGGAATGAGAAAGGAAAACTTTCCCTTTCTCCCTGTCCTGGGACTGGCAGATTCCCAATAGAGATGGACAACTTAAGGTTAAATCTCTAAGTGGCCCACCTGAAAAAGCACCTCCCAAACCAAGGCTAGCAAGAAGAGGCCAGCAGGAGTCCATGCTGATGGTTGCTGGCCAACAGCCCAGAGGACTGGCCCAGCTGTCCAGGGGGCAGCAGCTGAGATTCAGCAGAGCACTGAGTGTCCTTCAGAGCAGCTGCCATGGAGCCCCCAGAGCATGAGGCAGCCCCAGGGATCACTCCATCAGCTGCTGCTCTGCCATGGAAAAGCAGGAAGGCCACAGAGTCCTCCCTGGCTGACTGCAGTGCCACTGCTGTTTCACTCACCTGATTTTGTAGAGCATCCCTCTGCTCAAGGAGGACATTCATCTCCTCTCTCTGATGCCCTGAAATTCTTCCTTGTGCCTCCTCTGCACTGCCAGCATTTCATTGTGAGCTTCCTGCAGCTCAGCTTGCAGCTTTGCCTTGATGGTCTGGCTACAAAATGCAGAGTGACTTCCTGGGACCTGCCCTCAGGCTCAGATTTTTGCACTTGCTGTCTCCAAATCCCACTCCTTCAGCCACTTCTTGTGGCTTCTCAACGCAGCTCTGCTTGTACTGCAAGCCCTCCTTTCTGGCCTGAGCTCTGGAGCTTACCAGGCTCTGTGCTCCAACAGCCTGAGGCAGCCCTTGCCTCCTCACTCCCAGGAGCTGCCTTTTGTGCCCTTGTCCCTGCCCTGCACTCCATTCCCTGCCTACTCAGACTTACCTGTCCCTTCTCTTGCTGCTCTTTCACCTCCTGCCTGAGCTGCTGGACCTGCTGGCACGCTTGGCTGAGCTGTCCCCGAGTTTGGAGCAGTGTCTCTGTTAAAGCCCTCTTCTCATTCTGCTCTTCCTGCAGCACCTGCACAGAAGCAAAGAGCAGAGGGTTTCACACTTGCCTGCAACATCTGTGTGGCAAGAGGCAAGGACGGATGGGCTCACGCGCCCTCAGAGCACTTGGCTGCTGCTCCCCTGGGCCACTGTCTGCCCCGGGGAGCCACAGCTGCCCAGGAAGTGACTTAAAACACAGCCCAGAAGACATCTCTGGGTTCCTCTTCAGAAATACTCCACATGAGTCGTTAAATAGATTTTTCTCATCCTTGTCAGCATTTCTGCTTCACACTCCCTGTGCCCACAAAAGTCCTACAATCTCACTTTGGCACTGAACACCTACCAGCACACACCAGAAGGGGAGTGGTAAGAGAACAGTGAAGAAACTCTGAGGTATGTCTTAGAAAAACAGAACACAAGAGCAGCACAAAAATCTCAACTTAAAGCTGATGTTTCTGCCTGTCTTCCTGTGACAGGGCTCATTCCTGGTCCCAAAGACAGACCCGATCATCTTTCACCTGCCCAAATTCAATGGAGAGGACATGGAGGACATGCTCCACACAGCCCCCATAGCCTGCTATCTCCACAGCTCCAGCCTTGCAAAAAATCACACCAGTTCTCCCTTCAGAACCATTACCTGTCGCTTGGCTTTTTCAAATCTAATTTGTTCATCTTGTTGGGCCTGCAGGGTGGCAACTTTCTGCCTCAGCTCAAGCAGCACCTTCTCGTGTTCCCGCTCTCTCTTTGCCTTCTCTTCTTGCCATTGTTCCAACACCTCAGCACGGTGCCTTTCACGTTCACTTCCCTGAGGAGGGGAGGTTTCTGCATTCCAGAAACAATGTCCTGACAGCTCTCTCTGCTTCCAGCTCTTGTTGCCAGGAATTTCACTTGTCCTGCAAACATCACCAACAGCAGGAGTCAGAGTCTTTGCTGACTTACTGACCTCAGGCCCTTTCAGTGCCTCCAGCCCCACCACTCCTCAAAAGCCCTGTGGACAGAGGTGGCTTTACAGGGTGCTTAGCTTTTCTCGGCAGGGGCGGCACCACAAACAAAGCACACGAGGTCCTCACCTTCTACCACTGCCTTGGCCTGCGTGACTCTGAGCACTTGAGCCTCCAGATGGTTCCTGCTCATCTCCAGCTGAGATATCTGCTGCTGAGCAGCAGACAGGCTGGATTCCAGGCTCTCCTTTGCTGACCTACAAATTGCAAATACAGAGAGACATGAGCTGCTTGCTCCTGACACCCACAGCTGGTTATTCCAGGACAACGAGGCTCAAGATCCCCACACATCAGTATGGAAAATGGGTCACATGGAAACTCGTCCAGAGAAGGCACTTTTGTGCCATTTCCATAGCAAAGCAGGGCCCTCTGAGGGAGTGCCCTGGCCTTCCTTATGGCCTGGCACAGCACACACAGCCCAGCCCAACTTGACCTCAACAGCCAAAGCTTCACTTGCTGTTCCTGACCTATGACACTGGGGAGCTGTGCCCAGACAGGATGGGCTGACGAGCAAAGTCTCAGCCTCTGCTCACAGCCCTTCTGTCATCAGCACTTGCAAGCTGCTCTGCAGGGGGACAGGACAGACTCTTGCTCTGGCTGACTCCTGACTTTTTAATGCTCTTGAAAATGGACATAAAGGTACATCATCTTCCAGACACCATGTATTTAAGAGACTTCAGAACTACTTGGCATGATGCAGTAAAATCTCATGGTCATGGCAGCACTTGTAAAAAATACCAACACCCTTTTGTCTGAACAAAAACTACCTGAATGCAGAGACTGCTGTTTAAACTCTTGCAAGGTCAAGGAGTAGGCTTGCCACCTTTATTTTAGTATTGTTGGCTAAACAGGCAGTAGCCCAATTGGCTTGTCCTTCTTTACAGAGAGAGGGACCGTGCAAAGGGACCTCGGTGGGTTTGGCAGGTGGATGCCCATCAACAATTAGCAAGAATCCCCAGAGGTCGTTGAGGATTCCAAAGGGCTTTCCCTGCTGCTCTCTAACCACCTCTAGCACCTGGCCCACAATTCTCAAGAGCGGGCTTGGAAGCAGGAAGCCTCAAGACTTTCAGCAGGAGCCTCTGGCTTCACCCACAATGGCAGCAAGCAACAAGGGAAAACATACAGGACTTCCCCTTCTAGAACAAAACACTCCCAATGTCCCCAGGTAAGAGCCTGGAATGCTCAAGATGGGGCTTCAGTTCTGAAGATCAAGATCATGTCAAGCTACTTGGTAAGGAACGACGGATGTTCAGTGAACAAGGGATGCTCACAAAAAGGAAGCAAACGCAAGAGAAACTTGAGGTTTCACTCAACCTCTGCATGCTTTAACTACTACTCAATTCAGGACTAGGTGGCTTGCTTTTGACTTCCCACAGGAATGTGCTTGGCAGCACAAACAGGAGCCCAAGGCTCATGAGAGCTTTATTGGCTTTAGATGTCAGAAAAATAACCTTCACATTGTGACATATTTCTCTTTTTTTGGAGACATTTCCATTTTCTTTCCATGGAATGTAAAAACACCTGAAAGGCTCTGCTCCCTGCCATTACCTGGTCTCTGCCAGCTGCTTGCAAAGCTCTTGTCGGTGCCGTTCTATGTTATCCATTCCTCCCTTAAGGGCAGCCTTCTCCTGGCCCAGCAGCTCCTTCTCTCTGCACACCTGGGCCAGTGGTTGCCCTTGGCCAGAGGATTGCTGGCGCAGCTGCTCCAGGGCCCTGCTCGATGACTCTTGCTCCTGGGAAACCTGGAAACAGGACAAGGTACACCTTGAGCCCTTCCTCAATGATGGTGTGTGCCATTTTGAGGCAGCTGTCCACAGCAGTGTCCCTGTCTTCTTCTGCCAGAAACAGCATCTGGGCTGATCTGGCTGGCACAACTCCCACTCCCACAGGTGCTGCCTAGCAATGAGGTGTCCAGAGCCATGGTGACATCATCCCTCCTTTACTCCAGCAGATCCCTCTGAAGCTGCAATTCCTCCAGTGTCTGCCTCTTGACTTCCAGCTCGCTCTGCAATGAGGGGTCTTCTCCCTCCAGTGCAGCCTCCACTGTACAAGAAGGGCCAAGACAAGTTTTCAAGGGAAAGCCAGTCTCATTTCCAAAACCAACCTCCATCCTGTCCTGCTGCTGGGCCTTTTCCACCTGGGGTGACGTTTCCTTCTGCTGCTCGGTGTTCCTTTGACGCAGCCACAAGGCTCCTGGCTCTGGGATTCCCATGCATTGCTGCAGCTTTTCCCTGGACTTCTCAACATTTTTGCAGCAACTGCAGAGACAAGGCTCAGTCAGAAGAACAAAGAGGCCTCAAGAGTCACCAATCCCATTTCCAGCACTCCAGGCTGGAGCAGGGGGCAGTGGGCTAAGGAAGACCTTGCTCTTTCCCTCCCAAGGAAATCCTCCAGAGGCAAAGGGAAAGGAAGGCAGGATTTTGCCTTCCTTCAGTGAGAAGCAGTGGCTGGGCAGAGGCACGCAAAGAACAGAATTCAGGGAAGCGGTATGGTGAGAAGAAGGAGTCTTCTATTCCAACATGGCTGTGCATCTCCCACACAGCCTTAGGAGTCACAGTAGAGCATGAAAAACCCTGACAGGACGATGCTCAAGAGCCACACATGGTAGGGCAGGTGATTTCTTCACCCAGGAACCTCTGAACTCCCACACCTGGAAGCAGATTGCATCTGGAATGCAAGAGGAGGAGGAGGAGGAAATGTTCACCCTCTGATTTCTTCTATCAGATCCTCCATCTTCTGATAGCGGCTTGTGACTGTTTGGGTTTCCTTGTCCATTTGACCAATATGTTCCTGCAAGGGCCCACAATTCCCTGAGACTTCCCAAAGCAATGCAAAGGGATCCTGTTTATCCGTGGATGTCAGAGTTGAGAGGATGCTGCCAGGATTGTCAGTGCAGACGATGGAATGGGCCATGCTGTCACTGTCGTCTGTCAGTGCCTGAAAGCCCACATCCAGCTGTTAGTCAGGCATTCTCTTCCTATTCCAAAGGACCACTGAGATGCCTCTTCCGATCCCACAAGAACCAGTGTCCATTCAGTTTCAAAATCCCAGCCAGCTCAGCACAGTTTACTCACCTCAGGGGCTCGGGAGGATTGTCCCTGATGAGAAAGACCTCGAGCTCCCTGGAAGAGCACAGGGAAGAGCACACTCAGACTGCATGCCTGCCCAGTCGCATCTAAGTGCTTCCCAGCCTGTCCCAGAGCGCAGCAATTCCAGCTGAGCTCTTCCTCCCCTCCTTGGGAATATTTTCAGCCCACTAGTTTGACAGCAGCACAAACAAACATGCTGGAATGTGTCTCATCATTTCTAAGGACACCAAAACAGGAGTTGCCCAGAGACCCATCCAACCTGGCCTTGAACACTCCCAGGGATCCAGTGGCAGCCACAGCTTCCCTGGGCATCCTATGCCAGGGCCCCAGGTCCCCAGCACCCTGACAGGGCAGAATTCCCTGCAAATAGCCCATCCATCCCTGCCCTGTCTCAGTGGGAAGCCATTTTCCCTCGTCCTGTCCTTGCAGTCCCCTGCCTTAAGTCGCTGTCCAGCTCTCTTGCAGGCCCTTCCTTCATGCATTGATAGGGGCTCTAAGATCACCCCGGAACCTTCTCCCACCTGGACAACCCCAACTCTTGCCTCCTTTGCCCTTGGCACAGGTGCTCCAGCCCTTGGAGCATCTTCCTGTTATCCCCATGGCCTCCCCTAGGCCACTGGGGATCATCTCAGAAATGTCTGAGAGAAACCCCGGTTTGCCTCTGGGAAGCGCTGAGGCTGCACTGTAAATTAGGCTGAGGGGAAGGTGATGACTCTTGTTTGTGCCCATGGCCCCTCCGGTTGGACAAGGATGGAGGAGGAGATGTGGCTGTGCTCTGGGATGGCCAGGTGCCCCCCATTCCCTCCCAGGCCTGTCCCCACAGCAGGCACCAAAGCTGCTGGAGCTCTGGAACAGCAACTGTTAAACCCTTGCTATTCCCAGAGGGAAGCCTTCCCTGAGGCACAGCCCAGGCCCACCCAGGCCCCTGCAGGGCTTGGCACAAGGAGAGCAGTGGCTTTCTCACTCACCCGTCGCGTGTCCATCCGCTCCTTGGCACAAACAGTGTCCAAAGTGCAGTGTCCAAAGGCCCTTGGCCTTCTCAGGGTTTAACTCTCAGTGCCTAAAGGGCATTGGCATTTGCAAAGTCTAAACCTCAATGTCCAATGGAGTTTGACTTTGCAGGGCCCAAACCCCAGTATCTAAAGGCCCTTGGCCTTTGCAGGGTCCAAACCCCAATCTCCAAAGGTTCTTGGCCTTTGCAGGGTCAATAGCGATCAAACACGATCAAAGTGCTGTTGGCCGTTGCAAGGTCCAAGCCCCAATGGTCACAAGCTGTTGACAGCTCCATGGTCCAAACCCAAATTGCCAAGAGCTGTTGATTGTTTCCAGGGTGCAACCCCCAACATTTCATGGACTGTTGACGGTTGCCACGGTCTGAGTCCCAACATTGCAGGGACTGTTGGAGAGGCCCTCCCCGGCTCTCGCCTCATCCCTGCTCCCTGCTGGCCCAGGCACCAGCCCTGCCTCCCCCATGTCCACACAACCCTGCTGGGCAGCTGGGCAGGGACCCAGCTCATGAGTTCCAAGTTCCTGCACCAGGCAGCATCAGTTTGCAGAGCCTCATCGGACAGAGCAGTTTTCTCTGAGGTGGAGCAAATCTTAAGAATTTATAAAATGTGATCGCATACAGTAATGAGTTGCATGCTTCCTATCTAGGCTGATTCTGTCTCTGGAGGAAAAGACCCTGTGCCTCAGATCACTGGAAGAAAGGAACCAGGTGCTGAACAATGAGCTGTCTCAGTTTCATTCTGCTCTTCAGCAGGCTGAACAACTCTCTTCAATTTGTGCAGGACAACTGAAGCAGCTCAACACCCAGGTAAGCTGTGCACTCCATCCTCTTCTCCAGGGACACACAACACCACCTTTGGCATGCTAGTCCCAACCTCTTTCCCCTCCCAGCAGCATCCACATGTTCTTCCCAGGCCTGCTGCTGCTGCTGCACCCTCAGGCCAAGGCTGGATCTGGTGTCTGCTGCCAAAGTTTTCCCCCATTCTTTCCTGGGTCCCAGCAGGAAATCTGGGAGCAGAAGCAGCAGCACACTCCTCTGGAGCTTCTCTGTCCCTCTGTTAGCAGTGCTGTCCCTGACAGGATTGGTGCCTGTGCCAGGCACTGAGCAATGTGGGGACACAGACGTGGCTATGGCAGGCTGGGCAGGGCACTTCCACCACAGCCAGTTCAGCCCGTGTTCAGAGCTGCAGCCTCAAGGATGCCCCTTGCCTCCCTTCCCCTGTTTTCTCTACCTTTGTCTCTACTGGATTCCTGGTTCTGCACCTTCTGTTTCTGGTGTATTTCTACCTGAAGTCATTTCTCCTTCAATGCTCTCCCTACTGCCCGCTCTGCTGCCTCAGGAGCAGCCCAGTCCCTGAGGCTCTCTGCATCCATCTTCCAGATCCAGGCCCTGCAGGATGCAGTGACAGAGAAGGCAGCTCAGCAGGACACTCAAGAGAAGGAGCTGCTGCAGGAGCTGGAAAAGTCCCAAGCAGGAGAACAGAGCTTGAGGGACGCTGTGCATGTGCTGCAGGCTGAGATGTCTGAGCTGCGTCTGAGGCTCCAGAGCTCTGAGGAAAGAGCAGAGGCCATGGCCACACACTGTGAGGCCATGGAGATGGAGCTGAGGATGGCTCAGGCTGACAACAACCAAATCAAGGCCTGCAAACAGGAGCTGCAGACACTGTTGGAGGAAACTCAGCAAGGTACAACTTCTCTCCCATCCATTGCCCCATCCTGTTCCACCAGCGGGGATCTCTGATCCCATGCAGAGGTAAAGGCCTTTGCCCAGAGATGGCAGACAGGAAAAACAACCAGCACGAGACTTCTCCATCCAGGCGCCAGTCAAAGTTTATCTCAAGGATGATGCTGTGGCTGGCGGTGCCAACTGGCTCTGCTGTGGCTGATCCCATACACAGCTGGTGCCTTTCAGGTGCTGTGTCTGTGCTAAGCAGCTGAAGCTGGATGCCTCAGCTCAATTCCCCCAAATTTCAGGCCCTGTCAAAGCCTCCAGGCTATTGGCCTCTCTGGAGCAGGGCTGCACAGGCATCCCAGCTGCTTTGTCTCTCTTGGAGTGCTCACTCTGCACAAGGCCAAGAGCAAACACACTTTGCTATTCCTCTGAACCTTGCCCCTGCCATTCCTGCTTTTTTCTCTGCCTGGAAATTTCCTTCATTTCTCTCACTTTTGGAAGCTCTTGTGGGCTTAAGGCCTGGCAAACCACGGCAGGCAGAGAAGACAGTGCTGTTGTCTCTGCAGGGTGCCCATCAGTTTACTTTGCTTTGCTTTCTCCCTTCTCTTTCCCCTTCCCTCCTGCAGCAATATGGAGGGCAGAACAGCAGAAGACCTCTCTAGAAACTGCCTTGAAGGAAGAGGCTGTGACTGTTCGTCAGAGGTGGCATCACTGCAGAGGAAACTGGAGAGTCAGGAGAAGGAAAGGAAGGATGTGCTGGTGAGAATGGCAGATGCCACAAAGGGCCATTTCCTAGCTATGTTTGCACCTTGTGTTACCAGTTCTAAGGAGCACCTTTTTCCAGTTTAACTTTCCTAATTGCATTCTTCTGAACAAGGAGGAAATGATGTTGTAGCCATGTCAAAGCCAGTTAGCACTGAGGCTGCTGATTTTCCTCCATGCTGGAGTTCTGTGCCCTGGAAGCTTTAGTTCTCCATGTCCACACTGTCTCCATTGACATTGCATGGTTTGGGCAATTTCTGGTGTCCAAATCCATGTTCAGATTTCTAAATATCTGGAGCTGGCAGGAGGGATGAGAAGACCTAGGTTGCTGTTAATTGAAAGGTGTTTGGCCTTGGCCGTGTGAGAGCAGGCAGTGGGGAGAGAAGAGAGGAAAGCCAGGTGCTGATGCAGATCAGGACGTGTGCCTGCAAGGGGAGAACTCGTCCTGAGTGGCAGCAGGGAATGACTGATCTGGCCATTGGTGCTGCAAGAGAGGGCAGTGGGGCTCTCGGGGATGCTGCCATGGAAAGTCTACACAGGAGTGTTGGAAAACCACTCCTGTTGCCCCAAGGCCTTGGAATGAAATGCTGAGGGTGTTTGCTCCTCCTTCCTGATGGAGAGCACATCCTCATGGCACTGCCTAAATCCTGCTTAGCATTGACTTGAAATCCTGGCTGCAGTTCTGGCAGCTCGTGCCCAAAGGAACACGGGAGTGGAGCTGCCAGAGGTCGGGGACGGGCAGAAAGGAAGCTGGGATGGGCTGAGCGAGCTGGGAAAGAGGCAGCGTCAAGGGGGGCCCAGCCAAGGTCTGCAGCAGCCCGAGAGGCAGAGAGAGAGGGGGGCAGCACGTGCCTGCCCCTGCAGCAGGAGTCCAGATCTGGTATGAGAAGCAAACCAAGGGAGGCAATGAGTGAGTCTTCTTCTCCCTGTTTTGGAAGCATGAACGGGAATTGTACCACCAGCAGCTGAGAGACCTGGAAAAGGACATGGGTGCACCTGACATCCAAAGAGGGAAGAAGATAACCCAGGAATTGGAAGTAGAGAGGGAAGACATGCAAGAAGAGTTGGACCACGGGACTGCTGCTGCCTTGAAGAAGAGAGGAAGAGAAGAAATCAAAGGGACAGAGAATGCTCAACTCCTGAGTGCTGCACTGAGGAAGAGCGAAATGGCCAAGGGGACTCTGAAGAAAAACTTTGTAATCCTGCAGAGAAAATCTCCTGACAACTGCATGGGCCAGTCTCATCTCCAGGTAGGCACAGGTACTGACCTCCACTCCAATGTCCCTGAAGGATTCCAGTGATATTTCCCATAAAGAAGTGGGACTCTATATCCCTGTGAGTCCAGGCCTGCTTGGCCAAAGCAGCCCAGGCTGCGGCAGGTAGCCTTGTCTGTCTGCCTGGCCCCAGCCAGAGACCATTGACTGGCAGATTGTTTCCTGGCATGCCCAGAATGACTGCTACAGCTCTGGAGTTTGCTGTTCAAATCAGCTGCAGGCCAAATGCTGGGCATGGGGAGCTGCTTCTCCTGTGCCCACACAAGATCATGGCAACACGTGGGGATTTGGATTTGGTGTGGGAAGGAATGGAGCAGGTGAGCAGGGCGATGGACTAAACCCAGCAGAGTTTTGTACCAAGTGATCTGAGCAGCAGCAGCTGCACTACTGGTGCCTCGAGGATGCTTGCCAAGATGGAGATTTCTGAGGGACAGCTCTTGTGGTGTTTGAAATAAGGCAATCATCTCCCCTCTGAATCCCCAGCAGGCTGTTGGAGCACAAGAGGAGCAGCTGTTACTTGTCTCACAGAGCAGGCTGGAACCTCAGCAACCGCTTGCATCAGCAGATGATGCCTGAATGAACCACTGAGCCCAGGAGAACTTTTGAGCACGTAAAATGGGCTTTCTGTGCCTCCACGGAGCCTCAGGCTCCTCTGGAGCACAGCACGTTTGCCCAGGCAGTGCTTTGCAGTGCCCTGCTTGTTTCCTTGCCTCTCCCTGTCCCTGCTGCGGGCACAGCCTTTTGTTTGTTCTGTCTCTTGCGGCAGCCCAGAGCTTTCTCAAAGGTGCCTTCACTGCACTGTCCCCGTGTCCCTGGCCCCGTGTCCCTGGACACACCCTGGCCTCTCTTGCGCAGCCCCCAGCGAGAGCTTTTTGCCCCCCGTGTTGTCTGGTGCAATTCAGGCTCTCAGAGCAGAGATCTTGCATTGATGTCCAGAGGTTCTTTTGCTCCATGTTTGCTGACAGGTTTCTGTGACCTTTCTCCCATCCAATGTGCAGGTGGAACCTGAAGGAAGAAGAATCAGAACTTTTAGGAGAGTGTTCCCCCCAGAGTCCTTTACGTTCAGTGTCTCCAAGTCTGAGCAGCAAAATAGGTCAACTTCTGAAAGAAGCTCCAGCAGCTCAGGGGAGCAGCAGTAGCCCTCCTGCTGATGCACAGCCTGTGGAGCAAGGGGTCAGTGGCCCAAATGTGTCCTTTGGAAATGAGAGTTGGGTTCCTCACTGCTGTTGGAACTCGCTCTGCTAGACCTGTGGGGGCTGAGGGATGTATGTGGGAAGGGTTTGGCAGCCTTGGACTGGACTTGTTGATCATCTGAGCTCTGTTCAGGGCCAGTCTGGGAGCCTGTTCCTTTCCCCTTCCCCGAGGGCAGAGTGTTGGTGAGGGCTGCAGTTGGAGGCTGTGTCTGCCCTGACAGCCGGTACCGTGGGGCTGTGGATGCTGCTGCCAGCGTGGGCTTGTCTGAGCCGGGCCTTGTGCCTCTTTCAGGTGTCCCTGCTGCAGTCACAGCTGGCCCGAGACCGACAGCACCACCAGCAGAACTACATTGAGAGCTGTTCAAGGACCAGCCAGGAGCTGTCAGACCTTCACCAGGAGCTGTCCTGCTCCTTTGCAGCTGTGCTCAAGGAGCCCAAAGCTGCTCTTGTGGAAGCAGAGACTTGAAGCTGCATCAGTCTCTGAATCTTAACTTGGCAGGGACATCCTTGGGCCATCAGTCTCTGGAGAGACAGGCCCTGGAGAAGGCAGGTGCAGCTCTTGTGCACAGAGGATTTGTGCCCTGCTCAGAAGGCAGTTACTGTCAACTGGGGCACAGAAATCCTCCCTAGGACACAGACAAACACTATCAAAGATGAGGGCAAAAAACACCTGCCAAAGCTCTTCCAAGCAGACCCATTTGGTTCTTGAAGGTCTGTTCCTAGTGAGGAATCTTTGATGTAAGCAGCAGGACTTTTCTTCTGCCTAGAAGACCTAGTGATATATGCGCAAACAGAGAGCAGAGCAGGAAAAACATGCACTTGTGGCTGTCTCAGGATTCTTAATCCATTTTATGAGCTGACGCTGCTCTTGGCCGCCCCGGAGCTCTGGGCTGGCTCCACAGTGCCCAGGGTCCAATGGGAGCTCGCGGAGGGAGGGGTAAGGGGAGGAGGTTACAATACCAGGGACCAATGGGGATACAAAGAAGGCGGGAATACAACATAACAACCAATAGTGTTTTGAGGAAGGGATGACATACATGGAAGGAGCTGGAAGGAGAGGTGGGGTTTACAGGGATGGATGGGGAGCTGGGGCAGGGTAAAGGTGATTGACGGGGAACATTCAGAAAAACTGGGAGGGGTTTACATAACAGACAAATGGAACCAACCAAAGCAGTAAATGGGAGACAACCAGGAACATATCAAACAGACGAAATACTAACAATTTTAACAGAACTGAATAAACATACTACAACAATGAGCCTTAAACACTGCAGCTCTAGGCATTTCTGTGTAGGAATTTGAAAAGTCCCTGAAACACCATTTTTCCTCCTCAGGTGGCTGTCCTAAAGGCAAAGCTTTACTTTAGATGAATATTTATAAACACCAAGAACCTTTTTAGGATTTTTCTTACATCTCCCCTTGGTCAGAGAAGACAGGAGAATTCCTGTGACTCAGGAACTAATCGCATCCCAGAAGAGCATGTGGGTCTTGAGAATGCTGAGCCTTAAAACTGGTGCTGCCTGGAGCAGCAACTTGGAACTCATGTTATGAGCCAGGTCCCTGCCCAGCTGCCCAGCTTGGGCTTGGACCTTGCGACGGCCAACAGCACTTTGATCGTGTGCTAGTGACCCTGCAAAGGTCAAGAACGTTTGAATATTTGGGTTAGGACCCGGCAAAGGCCAAGGGCCTTTGGACACTGGGGTTAAACCCTGCGAAGGCCAAGGGCCTTTGGACACTGCACTTTGGACACTGTTTGTGCCAAGGAGCGGATGGACATGCGACGGGTGAGTGAGAAAGCCACTGCTCTCCTTGTGCCAAGCCCTGCAGGGGCCTGGGTGGGCCTGGGCTGTGCCTCAGGGAAGGCTTCCCTCTGGGAATAGCAAGGGTTTAACAGTTGCTGTTCCAGAGCTCCAGCAGCTTTGGTGCTTGCTGTGGGGACAGGCCTGGGAGGGAATGGGGGGCACCTGGCCATCCCAGAGCACAGCCACATCTCCTCCTCCATCCTTGTCCAACGGGAGGGGCCATGGGCACAAACAAGGGTCATCACCTTCCCCTCAGCCTAATTTACAGTTCAGCCTCAGCGCTTCCCAGAGGCAAACTGGGGTTTCTCTCAGACATTTCTGAGATGATCCCCAGTGGCCTAGGGGAGGCCACGGGGATAACAGGAAGATGCTCCAAGGGCTGGAGCACCTGTGCCAAGGGCAAAGGAGGCAAGAGTTGGGGTTGTCCAGGTGGGAGAAGGTTCCAGGGTGATCTTAGAGCCCCTATCAATGCATGAAGGAAGGGCCTGCAAGAGAGCTGGACAGCGACTTAAGGCAGGGGCCTGCAAGGACAGGATGAGGGAAAATGGCTTCCCACTGAGACAGGGCAGGGATGGATGGGCTATTTGCAGGGAATTCTGCCTTGTCAGGGTGCTGGGGCCCTGGCATAGGATGCCCAGGGAAGTCTGAGTGTGCTCTTCCCTGTGCTCTTCCAGGGAGCTCGAGGTCTTTCTCACCAGGGACAATCCTCCCGAGCCCCTGAGGTGAGTAAACTGTGCTGAGCTGGCTGGGATTTTGAAACTGAATGGACACTGGTTCTTGTGGGATCAGAAGAGGCATCTCAGTGGTCCTTTGGAATAGGAAGAGAATGCCTGACTAACAGCTGGATGTGGGCTTTCAGGCACTGACAGACGACAGTGACAGCATGGCCCATTCCATCTTCTGCACTGACAATCCTGGCAGCATCCTCTCAACTCTGACATCCACGGATAAACAGGATCCCTTTGCATTGCTTTGGGAAGTCTCAGGGAATTGTGGGCCCTTGCAGGAACATATTGGTCAAATGGATGAGGAAACCCAAACGGTCACAAGCGGCTATCAGCAGATGGAGGATCTGATAGAAGAAATCAGAGGGTGAACATTTCCTCCTCCTCCTCCTCCTCCTTCTCTTGAATTCCAGATGCAATCTGCTTCCAGGTGTGGGAGTTCAGAGGTTCCTGGGTGAAGAAATCACCTGCCCTACCATGTGTGGCTCTTGAGCATCGTCCTGTCAGAGTTTTTCATGCTCTACTGTGACTCCTAAGGCTGTGTGGGAGATGCACAGCCATGTTGGAATAGAAGACTCCTTCTTCTCACCATACCGCTTCCCTGAATTCTGTTCTTTGCGTGCCTCTGCCCAGCCACTGCTTCTCACTGAAGGAAGGCAAAATCCTGCCTTCCTTTCCCTTTGCCTCTGGAGGATTTCCTTGGGAGGGAAAGAGCAAGGTCTTCCTTAGCCCACTGCCCCCTGCTCCAGCCTGGAGTGCTGGAAATGGGATTGGTGACTCTTGAGGCCTCTTTGTTCTTCTGACTGAGCCTTGTCTCTGCAGTTGCTGTGAAAACATTGAGAAGTCCCGGGAAAAGCTGCAGCAATGCATGGGAATCCCAGAGCCAGGAGCCTTGTGGCTGCGTCAAAGGAACACCGAGCAGCAGAAGGAAACGTCACCCCAGGTGGAAAAGGCCCAGCAGCAGGACAGGATGGAGGTTGGTTTTTGAAATGAGACTGGCTTTCCCTTGAAAACTTGTCTTGGCCCTTCTTGTACAGTGGAGGCTGCACTGGAGGGAGAAGACCCCTCATTGCAGAGCGAGCTGTAAGTCAAGAGGCAGACACTGGAGGAATTGCAGCTTCAGAGGGATCTGCTGGAGCAAAAGAGGGATGATGTCACCATGGCTCTGGACACCTCATTGCTAGGCAGCACCTGTGGGAGTGGGAGTTGTGCCAGCCAGATCAGCCCAGATGCTGTTTCTGGCAGAAGAAGACAGGGACACTGCTGTGGACAGCTGCCTCAAAATGGCACACACCATTATTGAGGAAGGGCTCAAGGTGTACCTTGTCCTGTTTCCAGGTTTCCCAGGAGCAAGAGTCATTGAGCAGGGCCCTGGAGCAGCTGCGCCAGCAATCCTCTGGCCAAGGGCAACCACTGGCCCAGGTGCACAGAGAGAAGGAGCTGCTGGGCCAGGAGAAGGCTGTCTTTAAGGGACGACTGGCAGCTATGGAGCAGCAGAGGCAAGAGCTTTGCAAGCAGATGGCAGAGACCAGGTAAAGGCAGGGAGCAGAGCCTTTCAGATGTTTTTACATTCCACGGACATAAAATGGTAGTGTCTCAAAAAAAAAAAAAGTCACAATATGAAGGTTATTTTTCTGACATCTAAAGCCAACAAAGCTCTCGTCAGCCTTGGGCTCCTGTTTGTGCTGCCAAGCACATTCCTGTGGGAAGTCAAAAGCAAGCCACCCAGCCCTGAATTGAGTAGTAGTTAAAGCATGCAGAGGTTGAGGGCAAGCTCATGTTTCTCTTAGGTTTGGTTCCTTATGCTGGGCATTGAACATCCCTCGTTTGTTACCAAGTAGCTTGACATGATCTTGATCTTCAGAACTGAAGCTCCATCTTGAGCATTCCAGGCTCTTACCTGGGGATGTTGGGAGTAGTGCGCTGCGATTCTGGGTGAAGCCAGAGGCTCCTGCTGAAAGTCTTGAGGCTTTCTGCTTCCAAGCCTACTCTTGAGAAGTGTGGGCCAGGTGCTAGGGCTGGTTAGAAAGCAGCAGGGAAAGCCCTTTGGAATCCTCAACGACCTCTGGGGATTCTTGCTAATTGTTGATGGGCATCCACCTGCCAAGCCAATCAAAGTCCCTTTGCACGGTCCCTCTCACTCTGTAAAGAAGGACAAGCCAATTGGGCTACTGCCTGTTTAGCCAACAATACTAAAATAATGGTGGCAAGCCTACTCCTTGACCTTGCAAGAGTTTAAACAGCAGTCTCTGCATTTAGGGTGTTGGTATTTTTCACAAGTGCTACCACGACCTTGAGATTTTTCTGCATCATGCCAAGTAGTTCTGAAGTCTCTTAAATACACGGTGTCTGGAAAATGATGTACCTTTCTGTCCATTTTCAAGAGTATTAAAATGTCAGGAGTTGGGCAGGACAAGAGTCTGTCCTGTCCCCCTGCAGAGCAGCTTGCAAGTGCTGATGACAGAAGGGCTGTGAGCAGAGGCTGAGACTTTGCTCATCAGCCCATCCTGTCCGGGCACAGCTCCCCAGTGTCATAGGTCAGGAACAGCAAGTGAAGCTTTGGCTGTTGAGGTCAAGTTGGGCTGGGCTGTGTGTGCTGTGCCAGGCCATAAGGAAGGCCAGGGCACTCCCTCAGAGGGCCCTGCTTTGCTATGGAAATGGCACAAAAGTGCCTTCTCTGGAAGAGTTTCCATGTGATCCATTTTCCCTACTGATGTGTGGGGATCTTGAGCCTCGTTGTCCTGGAATAACCAGCTGTGGGTGTCAGGAGCAAGCAGCTCATGTCTCTCTGTATTTGCAATTTGTAGGTCAGCAAAAGGAGAGCCTGGAATCCAGCCTGTCTGCTGCTCAGCAGCAGATATCTCAGCTGGAGATGAGCAGGAACCATCTGGAGGCTCAAGTGCTCAGAGTCACACAGGCCAAGGCAGTGGTAGAAGGTGAGGACCTCGTGTGCTTTGTTTGTGGTGCCGCCCCTGCCGAGAAAAGCTAAGCACCCTGTAAAGCCACCTCTGTCCACAGGGCTTCTGAGGAGTGGTGGGGCTGGAGGTCCTGAAAGGGCCTGAGGTCAGTAAAGTCAGCAAAGACTCTGACTCCTGCTGTTGGTGATGTTTGCAGGACAAGTGAAATTCCTGCAACAAGAGCTGGAAGCAGAGGGAGCTCTCAGGAGAAAGGAACTGGAAGAGACAGCTCAGCAGCTCATGCAGGCAGAAAAGCAGAGTCAAGAAATGCTCAGGCTTCCAGGAACCGCAAAGCAAAGGGAAATAAACAAGCTCCTGCAAGACCTGGTAGGGGACAATATGCTTCTGAATTCAGGCTGGTGCTGGGACAGTAAATGCAGACATGGCTCCAGTGAGGGTGTAAGAGGAGTTCCAGAGCAGGTTGGGCAGGGCCCACCCAAAGTGTGACAGCCCAGGGCAGGATCATCCCTGAATCCCTCCTGCCACGGAGCAGATGCCATCATGCAGCAGATGCCAACATGGAGCAGATGCCAACATGGAGCAGATGCCATCAGTGCTGCTGGCTGCAGGAGCGGGAACTTGGGTCCTTTCTTGCTGTGCTTCCATGATTGACACAGGGATTAGGTTTGGGCTGGAAGCCAATGGAACAGGCCCCTGGTCCTTCAGTGCTTGTGGCTGGGGCATCAGGGAGGGGAAGGTGACACCTCCTTTTGTGAGTGCTTGGGCTCAATGCTTGTGAAGGTTTTTCCCAACAGAAATGATTCCATGAGGCTGTGATTCTTGCAGCTGCTGAGCCTCCTCTTAAATTCCCAGACAGGACATGGTTTCTGGAGTGCAGAAAGCCAGTGCTGGTGTCTTTTCAAGCTGGGGTTTGTGGGATGGATGAAGCTTCACATTTTTCAGCAGGGAGCTTCCCTGCAACTTCATCTTGAAAATTTTTCTCCCCTCTTCAAAAAACCTTTTTTGAAGAAAGACACCATGCAGAGTTACAAGAGATGGCTCCCACTCTCCTTGCACTGCCATGACGAGAACCAGCGCGTGGTTGATGTGAGGACTCGGCAGCTGCCGTGGCTCCCTGGCAGGGCGCTCGGCTGCCTCCTGCTCTGCTGCCTCGCAGGCTGCAGCTCCCTCCTGGTCTTGGCCCAGGGACGTGGGTCCTGTGCCCTGGGCTGTGGTGCCATCTCTGGGTCTCTGCTGCTCTCCAGGCCTCCCGGGAAACGCTGCTCTGTTCCGCCCGATTGCTGAAGAGGCAGGATCTCCAGCAGATGCTGCGGGTGGATCAGACCTGGAGGTTCGGCGAGGGCCTGGTAAGGGCGGGCTGGAAGCCCCAGCCCCAGGCTGGAGAAGCTCAGTGTGTGCGGCTGGCAGCTGTGCCCTGCCCAGTGCCGCACCCAGGGCCGCCAGCCTGTGCCCCACACGCTGCTCCCTTCCCTGGGCCCCGCGTGCTCTACTCCAGCCCCCTGTGGCCCCGAGCCGTGTGCCCATGGAGCCCCGGCACCGCTGCTCTGTCGGGCAGGTCAGCAGCGCGGCTCCCCGGGCAGCAGCCGGCCCTCTGCCCCCTCCAGAGCCCGGCGCCAGCGGCTGCTGCCCGGTGCCTCAGGGCTGGGCGGGCACGGGAGGCCGGGGCTGGCCGCAGGCAGCAGTGCCCGGCCGAGGGGCAGAGCCCGCACCAACCCTTCCCTCCCGCCGCTCTCTGCAGCTGGCACAGGACAGGAGCCGAGCGGCTGAGCACCTGCACCGGGCCCTGCTGTACCTGGACAGCCCACAGGAGTCCCTGCGAGCGGCGGCCATCAGGTTCATTGGTGAGCCACGAACCGGGCTGGGCTCCCTCCCTGCCCCGCCGCAGCTCGGCCCCAGCCCCGGCTGCTGCCCCGGCCCTGGAGCCCCGGCTGCCCTCGGGGCTGCTGCTGCCGGCCTCTGGCAGCCGGGCCCTTGGGCTGAGTCAGGATGCGGCAAGGGCCGGGGCTGAGCCCTGCCGGGGCAGGAGGCCGTGTGGCCCCAGGGCTGGCAGCGCCGCTGGCAGGGAGCTGTGCTGCTGGGACCCTGACAGGCTCTGTGTTCCCAGGGATGGCCGGGTGGCACCTCCGGGGGAACAAACGAGAGCTCCAGAGCATCTGTCAGGGTGAGTGCAAGTAGCGGGCTGCCAGCCCCGGCTGCCAAGGGGAGCTGCAATCCCTGCCCCGGCTGCCGAGGGCTCTGCTCCCTGTGCGGACCAGGCCTGGTGTGACCAGGGCACACACAGAGATTTCAGGGGCACGAGTGCCAATAGTGTCCAGTGGCTTTGGGCTGATCCCTTTGGTCCCTGCTCCCTCCTGGCCATGGCCAGAGCCACCTGGGTTGGCCCTTGCACGGGGCTCTCCTTGGGTCCCTCCAGATCCAGATCTGACCATGGCTCTGTTCCTCTCTCTTGCAGCCCTTGATGACAAGGCACAGGACATCAGCCCTGCCATCAGAAGGCTGGCTCTGGAAACAGCCTTTGTCCTCCGGGCAGCTCCAGGCTCCATCTTGCAGAAGTGGCAAGATGGATTCCGCAGGGCACGCAAGAACCGCCCTTGTCTGTGGGCCTGTGGCTGGCTGTGCTGCTGGAGCTCTGAGGAGAGCTGATTTGAGAGGCTCTCTGTCTGCCGGGGCCATCTGAGCCGGGCAGGATTTTTCTTTAAGATGGTTTTTTTTTTCCTTTTTCTTAGTTCTTCTTTAATATAGAAATATAGAATTAGAAATATATAGAATATAGATATAGAATTATATATAGAAATATAGAATGTGTTCTCATACCCAGTGTCTCAGGTGCTTTCTCTGGTGCCCAGTGTGCGCAGGGCATAGGGGGAGAGGGGAAAAGGGTGCTTGTGCTCAGCAAGCCGCCCAGGCATGCAGTGGGGAAGGGAAAATGGCCCGAAGGCCCTCGGCCTTTGGTGCTTCTGCTGAAGCCTTAACGCTGCCCACAGAGGGGCTGGGCAGGGGCTGGAGCTGTGGGGATTGCTGTGATTGTGGTGCCTGGAGATGGGCACGAGGCTTCTCCCAGGCAGGAAGCGCCGTCTGTGTCCTCCAGCCTGTGGGTTGCTGGCGGGATTGCTGAGGGCTCTGAGGCTCTCTCTATTCGGTTCCTCTGGAGCTCCATCGGGGCTGCGCCGCTGCCGGGCAGGTTGGCCGGGCTGGGGGAGACCAGAGGGGCTGGGGTGGAGGGAGGCCTGGAAGGAATGCGGTGCTACAGAGGCCTTGATGGGACAAGGCAGTGGGAAGGCACAAGGGGCAGGTGTGAGGGAGGAGGTGGCAGGAGGTTCCAAGGGCACAGGAGGCCCCTGAGGGGCCGGGGTGGTGGAAGCCCTGAGGAATTGGGTGTCAGAGGCCACGAGCAGCCCCCGGGCAGTCACCTTGTTCCTGTCACCCGCTGCTCTGGTGCTTCCCCTGAGAGACTGCCATGCCTGCAGCAGAAGCCCTCGAGGCTGGGCCTCAGCAGCCCCGAGGTGCCCAGGCTGGGCTGGCTGGGGACAAGGAGGGCAAGGAGGCCCTGGCAGGGCACAGCCACTGGGTGCTGCCAGGGCAGCGGGCAGAGGCAGGGCTGGCGGCCAGCCCGGGCCCCCGCGCCTGCCCAGGCCACGGTGCTGAGACCGAGGCTCCCCTGACACAGAGCTCTGTGTCTGCACAGCTTCTGCCTCCATGGGGAGGGTGGTGATGTCTCTCGAGCAGCGCTGCTGAGTCGCTGCTGCTGAAGCGGCTCTGGACAGAGCAGAAACGGCACCAGAGCGTGCACAGGAACAGCCCTCAGGGCTGGGCTGGAGTGGCCAAGATGCCTCCTTCTCTTGCAGGAATAACAGAGATGGTGGACACAGTCCCTTCAGTATATATGTTCTATAGGCTGCAGTTAGGTTCTAATGTAAATACATTTCTTAGATTGCAATTGCTATAGAGGTCCTTTCATTGTAAATACATTTTATAGATTGTTGCTATGAAGATTCTTATAACGTAAATACATTCTGTAGTTCATTGGTGGTGGTGGTGCTGTTGTGTAAATAAATTGTCCTTGTTTGTCACAGGCTGTCTGTCTTTGCATTTGCTTTGGGCACAGGCAGCATTTGCACAGCTGTGGTTTCCCCTTGCCCTGGGTTCCTGAGGCTGGAGGTCCCTGGGGGTGCTGGCACAGCCACCTTGGGGCTGGGGTCCCCGTGCACAGGGGGGAACCACTGGTGGCACTCCCAGCACTGGGCACCGCTCGTGTTCCTGGGCTGCTGCAGAGCGGTGTCCCCAAGAGCAAAGCTGTCACCAGCAGAGAGGGGGCTCTGACAGGAGCAGCCCCTGCAGCAATGCAAAGCAGGCAGGAAACCTTCTGCCACCCTTCCTGCTGCAGCCACAGGGACTCCTGGGCTGAGAGCTGGCACCAAGCTACACGGATGCAAAATCCACATTCAGGCTCTGAAGGCCTTTATGGCCTTGGGAATTGCTGGAGCCAGCATCTGGGGAGCGGCTTTTTCAGCTGCAGGGGCTGATATTAAGGGCTTGGAGCCCCCAAAAGCTCTGGCCCTCCTCTGCTTTGCATTGCCAGTGCTCAGATTGTTCAAGAGACAAAAGCCAAGCGAGGGGATCCTGCCCTGCTTGCGTTTCTGCTGCTGGAACACGGGCTGAGACATCACAACTCTGGGGGCAGTGATGTTACAGGAGTCCTGGGACCACTTCCATTAGGGCCTGGAATGATGGAATCCTGGAATGGTTTGGCTTGGGTGGGACCCTATAGGTCCTCTTGTTCAGCCCTGAGTAACCTCCCACCTCCCCAGGTTGCTCAGGGCCCTGTTCAGCCTGTCCTTTAATGCCTCTCTGCACAGCCTGGCCAGGGCCTCACCCACCTCACACCAAAGAATATTTTCCTAACATCAAATCCACTCCTATTCCCCATTGGAACCCATTTCCCCTTGTCCTGTCACTACAGTTCCTGACAAAGAGTCACTCTCCCACTTCTCTGTAGCCCCTTCACACCCTGGAAAGGTGCTGCTCTTGCTCTCTTGGCTGCACGCGAGCATCACAGCCCCGTCTCCTCAGCAGCCATCCGTGGCTTCACATGTTCCTAGCGCAGGGCACAAATCAACTGCAGCCCTGCTGCTTTGGTTGGAGCCTCCCAGTTGGATCCTAAATGAGCTGCAGAAATGCCCAGGTGCTTCTGTGACTCCAGTGGATACACAAACGGTTGGCTTGAGATAACAATAGCCCTGCTTTCTACTGCCACTGTTGTGTTGGAGGTACCAACACTGCCTTGTTCCATTTTATTGCAGTGTCCTAGTTTGACACTAGGCTGGACACCAGGCACGCTGGTGCCGAGGCAGTGAGATAATGCTTCAGCTATGCAAAAAGCTGGATGCAGAAAGAATTAATTACTTTGTAAAAGGGTATGTGAATGCAGAATTTTTTGGAAATCAGCAAATTTAGCATGTGATTATGAAATAGGTTGCAATATGAAGGTTTGGAAAGTATAATGTGAACATTAAGTTAAAAAAATGTATAAAAGGTAGTACTGTGTGAAGAATGGAGGAGTGAGTTTGTGCTGAAGCTATGCCACTCCCTCCCGGCATCAAATAAATAAATACCTGCTCTATAGGCCTTTATACCATGGAGTACTGTTTTCTTGCCCAGCTTTAGGGCATCAGCACCATGATCAGAGACACAGACCAGCTTCTGTTCCCACAGTTATCCCTATGCTCTGCACTTCCCCAGGTGTCTGCCTCGATGTTCACTGGGGACCTCCCTGTTTGTGGCCGTCCATTGCCGTGCTCAGCAGGCCGCCAGCTGTGTTTGCACATGAGCTGCCACAGGCAGACACACAGCAACTGCAGCAGAGGCTGGGCCAATTCTTTTTCTTCCAAAATGCAAGAAAGGCAGAAAGGCACAAGGATACATGACAGCATCTCTGTGGAGTCTCTTTGTCCAGCGAAATTCAGTAGCTGTTGGTGTTTTTGTGCTACTGCTAATCCCTTCCACGAAAAACAACATTCCAGGAAGGAGCAACATCATCTGACACATCCCAAGTGTTGCCACCAGTTGTTCCAGGTGCTCTGGCCAACAGTCCCTGTAGGATGGAGCACAGCCCCCAATGCATGTTGGCTTTGGCTGCCCTCTGGCACAGAAGCCCCCCCAGGGCACAGGTCTCTGGGGCAGGAGATGGGCACCAGCACTGCCAGGGCTCGGGGGGTGGCAGGCCTGCTTTGGCAAGGATTCTGACACCCCTGCTGATTTCAGTGGGGTCAGAACAGCACTCGGGCCCTGGCCCACACGTTCCTGGTCTGTGTCACACCGCCACGTTTAGGATGGCCACCAGGCGGGACATGTCCCAAGGAGGCCGTGACAGCTTCTGTGGAGGGCCCCGCGCCCTTCCCGCCACGGCTGCCTCGGCAGCCCAGGGGGCTCCTTCTGCTGCCCTGAGCCCACAGAGCAGGGCAGCCTTTGCTGATGGTTTGAGCTGTTCCTAAAGATCCTGTTGGGCTGTCTGAGACACTTGGGCCAAGGCATTGCTTCCAAGCTGGGCCACTTTGGCCGGGCTGGGTGGAGCCCCAGGGCAGGGGGCAGCGTGTGCAACGGCCCTTGGTGACACGGTGCAGCATGGTAACCGTGGAATGGAACGGGACAGGGTGTCCAAGGGCCCTTTGTGACATGGGGCCTTGACATGGACATTAGTGTTGGCGGTGACACAGCCACACCACAGTGCCTGGTGCACGTGACAGGGCAGGACGGGACAGAGTGGTGCTGTGAGGAGCCCCCGCACGGCACACTCACTCCTTGCTGACCCAGAGCCTTTCTGAGGCGTTACTCCTGCAGGTCACCTCGAGGCCAGACCACAGCACTCGGTGACCTGCAGCCTTCCCGAGGCTTCACTTCTGGTGAGGTGAAGCACCACACTTCTCAGGTGTGCTCGAGCCCAGACCGTGGCATTTCCTCACCGCGGTCCTTGACGACGAGTCTCCTGTCCTTGTGGCACGAGCCCCTGAGACCCAAGTGCAAGACTGGCTGTCCTGCAGCCTTGCCAAGACTTCACTCCTGCAGGTGCCTTCCAGGCACAGCTGCAGGACTTGCCAACTCAGACCTTTTCTGAGCCACCTCTGCTGCAAGTAGCCATGAATCCAGGCAGTGATGTTGAGCAGAGACCTCCGAGTGTCCCCAAGATGACCTGGGTGAAGGAGGAGAAAGAAGGCCCTGGGACTGCCCCAGCACAGCAGCATGAAGAGCTGGAGCAATTCCAGCCACCGCAGCAGGGCGAGAGCAGACCTGGGCCTGCAGCCAGCTTGGCCTTGCCCCATCCCATCCCATCCCATCCCATCCCATCCCATCCCATCCCATCCCCCGGGGACACGTCCATGGACAGGACAGAAGTGGGGCTGGGGCAGACGCCCTGGAGCTGTACTCTGTGCCCTGGGGCCTCCTGGGGCTGTCCCTGCCTGGGGAGTGCAGGGCTGGGCTGTGTTCTCCGGCCTCTCCCGCAGCCCCTCAGCTCAAGCTGCGCTCGCTCTTTGCCAGGAGCAGCCATGGAGCGCACTCGAGAGCAGGAACGCAGCCGTGGCCTCTTCCGCACAACAGCGCAGGTACCTGCAGCCATCCCCCCCTGGGCTGGGCCTGCTGTCCCTGCTCAGCCCAGCACCACGCTTGGAGCATCCATACAATGTCCCTCATTTCTTGCCCTTCTGCTGCAGATGATTTGCAAATTCATGAAGAGAATTCGGGAGGAAGAGACCAGTGCCATGGGCACTGTGGTCAGAGCATACTCTCCCATCTTCAAAACCAAGGCCAGTGCTGCCCTGCTGGACATGCTTGTGGAGGAGGGTCCTTCCAATCCAAAGCAAGTAAGCAGCCTGTGGCCTGGCTTCGATCCTCCCAGGAATTGCTTGGCCACGCCAGCTGCTCACTGCGAGCCTTTGAGGCCGTGGCAGTGCGGTGGGAAGGGAAGCACTTCTCTGGGAAGCTGGGCACATTACTCCTGCTGGCAGCTTTCCAAGTTTCCCTGTGCCTTCTCCAGGTGCTCCCCATGGTGAGGTTCATCCACCAGTGGCTCAAGGCTAATGAGTTTCCTGAGTACAATCTGTGCAGGCCCCTTCTGGATCTGACAGAGGCACAGCCTGCTGACGTGGTGATGGCTCTCCTGCGTGTGGCCCCATGGTGTGACAGGTACAGGGCCCACGTGCCCAGAGGGCTCAGGGCATCCCCCTGCACAGCCTGGCCCAGGTGTCTGACAAACAGAGGATTCCAGGGCCCTGTGGCTCCTCCCTTTGTCAGCCCTGGCACAGCAGCCCCCGAGCCTGCTGCCCGCAGGGGCCAGTCCCCACAGGGCTGGGCTGCCACAGAGGGGCAGTGGGCAGAGGCAGGGCTGGCAGCCAGCTCAGCTCCCTGCTGCTGCCCAGGCCACGGGGATGTGTCCCAGACCCCCCTGACACAGAACTCTGTCCCCACAGAGCTGCTACCACCATGTGGAAGAGCATCATGTGCTCGTGCAGGGCTGCAGAGCCGGCCATGCTGATACTCTTGGATGTGCTGGGCACCTGGCCAGAGCTCAGCATGTGCACCTCCGACAGGGACCACACGGCTGTCCTTGCCCTGGCTGTGAGTTTCTGCAACTGACCTTTGCTCACCCCAAGGTCACCTCTCCCTCAGGTCTCCATCCTCCCTCCTCCCATGGCATCTCCCTGCCTCAGGCACTGGGCTCAAACCTGGCCTAGGAGCAGCTCCAGGGCCACCAGGCCGGCTGCTGTCCCTACATCTCCACTGGCCTCTCCCTGCCACGCTCGGGCCCTGCCACATGGACACCTGAGCACTGAGCACTGACTCAGGCTGCTCTGTCCTTCGCAGGCAACTGTGGTGATATGGAAGATACTCCAGCTGCCCTGTGTCCCACATGCAGTGACAGTGTATTTCCCCCGTCTCTTGGTGCATCTGCTCTTGCAAGTGCTCTTCAGCACATTGGATCTGCCAGAGAAGGTCGATACCTTCTGGAAGAGATGCCAGCAGCAACACGGCCTTGCCATCAGCCCCAACAGGTGCTCCATGCCAGTCCTCCTGTCCCTGCCATGTCCCCAGGGCAGCAGCCCGTGCTCCCAGCATCACCTGGGCTTTGCCGTGCACACAGGTTTGCAGTGCAGACCCTGAAGGCCCTGCTCTGCCGACTGCACTATGAGGATGTGGTGGCGGCAGTGGAAGACGAGTGTGGCTGGGACACGCTGCTGTGTGCTGGCACGCACCACTGTGCTGTGGGTGTGCTGGCCAGGTGAGCTGCCACCAAACAGCGCTTGTGCCCCGTGCCTGGGGTGCCCCACACAGTCCCCGTGGTCAGGGGCCAGAGGGCCTTGTCACCAAGGGATGGCCAAGGACACTGCACAAGCCTGGGAGAGGAGGGTGCCCAAGAGCAGCTGCTTCCCAAAGGGCCTGGGTCCCCTTGCAGGGTGGTGGAGAAGGGCCAAGCTCCTCCTGGGAGTCAGTCCATGGAGAGGTTTGTCCCGCTGGCTCAGGGTCTTGGTTCCTTTTTCCTCCCGTCAGAGCAATGCGTCACGTGTCCCTACCCTTGTGTTCTGCGATTGCATTCTACCTGCTCGGGCTGCTCAGCAAAGACACGGCACACGGGGATTTGGCCGCCATGGCGTTCCTTGTGGAGGTGAGCCTGAAGGGCAGCGCTGTCTCGCTGAGCTGTCTCCCAGCTCTCTGCCCTCTCGGTGCCGCAGCCGCCCGGGACGGTGCCCACGCCCTGTGCTGCTGCCTGGGCCCAGCCCTGTGCGCTGCTGCCCCATCACCGGCCTGTGCCCTTCAGATGTTGGAGTGCCTGGACTCGAGTGAATACCGTGACAGCGTCCTGGAGATCGCATCAAACAAACTGCAGAGCGAGTGCAGGGAGAGGCGTCGCTTGGCACTCAGAGGCCTTGTGGTGCTCGGCAAGAATTCCTCCATGGTGAGAAGGGGGCAGCGGCTGCCGGCGTGGGGCTGGGGAAGGCAGTGGCTTGCGCTTGGTTGGCCTTTGGGCACTGAGGCAGCTGCTGCCAGCTCTCCTGCCTCCTGCCTCTTGCCTCCTGCCCCAGGCCTTTGGCACAGGCCTTTGGCCTCTGGGCCCTGTGGCAGCAGGGTGGCATTTCACACTCTTGTGTTCCACACAGGCCAAAAGAATGTGGAGCCTGCATGAAAGGCTCGTGGAGCTCCTGTGGGAAAATGACAGCCATGTGCTTGGGATGAGCATCGCTCTCCTCAGCCGTTTGTTCCTGTACAATGGTGGCCCGATAACCATCCCCCTCGGCCTGCAGCTGGCTGAGGCGCTCCTGCCGCTCTTTGACAATGTAAGGCTCTGTGTCTCCAGCCATGGCTGCTGCCTGGGCATTGTGCCCTGGGCATTTGCAGGCCTCTGCCCAGGTGGGCCTGAAGCAGCTGATGATGAGGTCTTTATTTCTTCCTTTCGTACAGGACGATAGCCAGGTGCAGCTGTGCTCCATGTTCATCTTCCAAGAGATGATGGATTTAGTACCAAAGGAGGGGAAAAAGGCCCTGAAGTCCCACGTGCAGCAGAGCCTGCTCCCACTCTCCTTGCACTGCCATGACGAGAACCAGCGCGTGGTTGATGTGAGGACTCGGCAGCTGCCGTGGCTCCCTGGCAGGGCGCTCGGCTGCCTCCTGCTCTGCTGCCTCGCAGGCTGCAGCTCCCTCCCGGTCTTGGTCCAGGGACGTGGGTCCTGTGCCCTGGGCTGTGGTGCCATCTCTGGGTCTCTGCTGCTCTCCAGGCCTCCCGGGAAACGCTGCTCTGTTCCGCCCGATTCCTGAAGAGGAAGGATCTCCAGCAGATGCTGCGGGTGGATCAGACCTGGAGGTTCGGCGAGGGCTTGGTAAGGGCGGGCTGGAAGCCCCAGCCCCAGGCTGGAGAAGCTCAGTGTGTGCGGCTGGCAGCTGTGCCCTGCCCAGTGCCGCACCCAGGGCCGCCAGCCTGTGCCCCACACGCTGCTCCCTTCCCTGGGCCCCGCGGGCTCTACTCCAGCCCCCTGTGGCCCCGAGCCGTGTACCCATGGAGCCCCGGCACCGCTGCTCTGTCGGGCAGGCCAGCAGCGCGGCTCCCCGGGCAGCAGCCGGCCCTCTGCCCCCTCCAGAGCCCGGCGCCAGCGGCTGCTGCCCGGTGCCTCAGGGCTGGGCGGGCACGGGAGGCCGGGGCTGGCCGCAGGCAGCAGTGCCCGGCCGAGGGGCAGAGCCCGCACCAACCCTTCCCTCCCGCCGCCCTCTGCAGCTGGCACAGGACAGGAGCCGAGCGGCTGAGCACCTGCACCGGGTCCTGCTGTACCTGGACAGCCCGCAGGAGTCCCTGCGAGCGGCGGCCATCAGGTTCATTGGTGAGCCACGAACCGGGCTGGGCTCCCTCCCTGCCCCGCCGCAGCTCGGCCCCAGCCCCGGCTGCTGCCCCGGCCCTGGAGCCCCGGCTGCCCTCGGGGCTGCTGCTGCCGGCCTCTGGCAGCCGGGCCCTTGGGCTGAGTCAGGATGCGGCAAGGGCCGGGGCTGAGCCCTGCCGGGGCAGGAGGCCGTGTGGCCCCAGGGCTGGCAGCGCCGCTGGCAGGGAGCTGTGCTGCTGGGACCCTGACAGGCTCTGTGTTCCCAGGGATGGCCGGGTGGCACCTCCGGGGGAACAAACGAGAGCTCCAGAGCATCTGTCAGGGTGAGTGCAAGTAGCGGGCTGCCAGCCCCGGCTGCCAAGGGGAGCTGCAATCCCTGCCCCGGCTGCCGAGGGCTCTGCTCCCTGTGCGGACCAGGCCTGGTGTGACCAGGGCACACACAGAGATTTCAGGGGCACGAGTGCCAATAGTGTCCAGTGGCTTTGGGCTGATCCCTTTGGTCCCTGCTCCCTCCTGGCCATGGCCAGAGCCACCTGCGTTGGCCCTTGCACGGGGCTCTCCTTGGGTCCCTGCAGATCCAGATCTGACCATGGAGAACTGTTCCTCTCTCTTGCAGCCCTTGATGACAAGGCACAGGACATCAGCCCTGCCATCAGAAGGCTGGCTCTGGAAACAGCCTTTGTCCTCCGGGCAGCTCCAGGCTCCATCTTGCAGAAGTGGCAAGATGGATTCCGCAGGGCACGCAAGAACCGCCCTTGTCTGTGGGCCCGTGGCTGGCTGTGCTGCTGGAGCTCTGAGGAGAGCTAAATTGAGAGGCTCTCTGTCTGCCGGGGCCATCTGAGCCGGGCAGGAATTTTCTTTAAGATGGTTTTTTTTTTTCCTTCTTCTTTGTTCTTCTTTAATATAGAAATATAGAATTAGAAATATATAGAATATAGATACAGAATTATATATAGAAATATAGAATGTGTTCTCATACCCAGTGTCTCAGGTGCTTTCTCTGGTGCCCAGTGTGCGCAGGGCATAGGGGGAGAGGGGAAAGGGGTGCTTGTGCTCAGCAAGCTGCCCAGGCGTGCAGTGGGGAAGGGAAAATGGCCAGAAGGCCCTCGGCCTTTGGTGCTTCTGCTGAAGCCTTAACGCTGCCCACAGAGGGGCTGGGCAGGGGCTGGAGCTGTGGGGATCGCTGTGATTGTGGTGCCTGGAGATGGGCACGAGGCTTCTCCCAGCCAGGAAGCGCCGTCTGTGTCCTCCAGCCTGTGGGTTGCTGGCGGGATTGCTGAGGGCTCCGAGGCTCTCTCTATTCGGTTCCTCCGGAGCTCCTCAGAAGGGAGCCCTGGGGCCTCTGAGCCTGGGCTCAGGCTCCAGGAAGCCTTGGGGACAGTCTGGGCTGTGTGGGTACCCCAAGGTGCTGCAGGCTCGGCCTCAGCTGCAGGGTGCCAGTGTTGCACGGCTGCAGTGTCCCCATGGGCAGGGTTTGCTTTGGAGCCTGTGCTTGTGGTGGCACAGGGAGCTCCGAACTGAGCTGGGCACGGACCCGCAGCCCAGCCCTGCCATCCTTGCAGCTGCTTTGGGCTGGGGGCCGGAGCAAGGGGAGCCCTGGGATCTGCCCCTGACAGATCCCTTCAGACTGCACAAGGAAATGCTGGTGCTGGTGGCAACCCTGCCCAGGGTAGGCTTGATTCCTTTCATTTTATCCCTCAACACCAGAGTGCATTTAGTTCCTCTCCAGGGATAACACAAAATTCCCTGCTGGTGCCCATGAAGCTGCAGCCCCTCCCGGGCTCACCCCTGCCCCAGCTCTGGGGTCCTGAGCACAGAAGGAGCTGGAGCTGTTGGAGGCAAGGCAGTGGAGGCCCCAGAGATGCCGCAGGCTGGAGCCCCTCTGCTCTGAGGAAAGGCTGAGAGAGCTAGGGCTGCTCAGCCAGGAGGAGAGAAGACCTTGAGGAGGCTTCACTGCGGCCTCCCTGGCTGGGGGCTGGACATGGGGGTGTTCCTGAACACTCATGAATCTCAGCCCAGCCCTCTCCTCAAGCAGAAAATAGAAAGAAAAAAATATTAAATGGACAAAGAAAAGGGGGAAGTGTGTTTATTTATGTATCAAGAACTTGGGGTGAAAAAATTAGCCAGGTGTCCTCAGATCCTTTGTGTGATGCAATGGATAGGTACAATAAATCCAGTGGAATCCCAGTGTTTCCTTGGCTGAGGACAGCCAGCTGCCCCTGATGGGGACACCAGCCCAGGAGGCTCCAGGGCTTTCTGGGATTTGGGAGCCTTTTTCCTCCAGCTTGTTTTCCTGCTGACAGGTGCACAGCTTCCAGGCCACTTCCACTCTCCCAGGCAAGGCATCAGAGGGGTTTAATGCAAGCTGTGGTAAAATGTCTCTGTCCTTCCTCACAGCTATAAACCAACCAAGGAAAGCAGTACTCCTGGTAAAAATCACTGGATCACTTTGGACTTCAGGCTTTAATTTTTACCAAGCTTTGATTTTCATCAGGATTTAATTTTACTCAGATCATCTGACTTTCAGGACATATATTAATCTTTCATTTTCATCAGACAGTGAAAAGCTGTCTGATTGGTAAAAACCCATTGGTGAAAGCTCAATGGGTTCTGGTTATGCTGGTGGGCCTGAGCTTTGTGGGTGTCTCACTGCATTCCCTGGCTTGGACAAGCTGCTCTTGGTCCAAGTGTCCCGAGCCAGAAGCCTGATGAAGAGAAAGGCATATGGGAAAACAAGTTTCAATAAAACCTTTGAGCTTTTGTTATAAATGTTGGGAAGAGTTGCTGACTATTCCTTGCTCACCAGGTAAAGCTAAGGAGTTTTTAAGCATGGAGCTGAGAATAGCAGATTGGCTGGAGAAGAGGGTGATGCCCAGACGTGCACACTGCCCACCAAGGCAGGAGAGGACCGTGCCCTCACACCCCATGAGACAGCCCTGGTGGTTGTGCTGACCCTGTGCCAGGATTCCCTGGGGCTGCTCTGCCTGAGCCCCCCTCAGCCGGCTGTGCTTGTCCTGCCTCCCTCCTCCTGTGGTTGTGCTTCCAGAGGGGTGTTTGTGAGGGGCTGTTGGAAAAGCAGATTAATGAGCGAGACATTGAGAATTAAACCAATCCAAATCCACACAGTAAATAGGGCTGCTGTCAAGTGCCGTTCCCGAGAGAGATAATATCCCTTCCCCCTTAATTTCTTAGTAAATCCATTATGATTAATGCTAGTACAGTGGGAACACTGTTATTATAAATACATGGGTGATGGCAGAGCTGCAGCATTAATAACACTGGGTATTACTTAACTAATTAGCTGCTGTTTTTGGTAGGACTCTTACCCTGCTGCATTAAGCTGAGCCTTGCATTGCAGCCTTCTCTGGGCTGTCTCTGCTGCAAGGACACAAAGTGAGAAGCATCTCCTTCCTTCTGGCCAAAAGCCACCCCCCCCACCCCCCGTGGCACTGGCACTCAGCTGAGCTCCCAGTGGGTTGGTGGCACCTGTGGAAAGCCTGGGACACTACTGATGGAGTCTTGTGGTGTTGGAGACTAGCAACAAGTGAAGGAGGGAATGGAAGCAGGACCTGGCACCTCCAGGTGAACCTCAGCCCTTGGGGACCAGGGGACATGAGAGGACACTGCAGCCCATGGGGACCTGTCGCCCTGAAAACTCAGCTTCTGAGCTTGCTAACATAGTTTTCTAAGGACTTTCCCAGGACAGTAACTGTAAACATAGATATGTGTACATTCTTTCTGTTACACGTCTTCTGATGGGCATTTCTCATGGCCAGTGCAGTGAGAAAGTGTTATCCTGAGCATCCAATGCCTGGCCATGGTAAGAAGCCTATAAATCCTGGGAGGAAAAATAAACTCTGCTCTTTCTTCACCACACCTCAACCTGTGTCCGCGTGATCTATTGATCTTCAGCGGTAACAGGGACCAGGGCCAGCTTGGCAATATTCTTGTCCCTCCTTGTGGCCTCACGGCTTCAGAGCTTCTCTGAAGGATTTTCCAACACCTTTTTTGCTGTATTTTGTTGGGAAGGTAGAATTAGAAAGAAATTATAAATATGACTTTGTAGCCAGAAAGGCTAAGGATGAAATACAAATGATAGCACGGTTTGAATAATTCAAAGAAACCGGGCTAGTATGCCAGAACACATTCTTTCCTGCAATAAAACCAAGCTGAGACCCCTCATCCCAGCCTTATAAGGAAAGGTCTGAAGGACCCTGAGATAACTAAAAATATGCAAAAATAGCGATTTCTATAGGTTGTACACAAATGTTACTATATTAGTATACTTAGAAAGATTGGTTAGTTAAGGAATAGAATATTCAAAAGTATAGGTTATATAAGTAGTGGTATAGAAGAGCTCGGTCTCTTTTTTCTCTCTCTTTTCGGTCTCTTTTTTCTCTTGCTTGCTCTTTTTTCCGTCTCTCTTGCCCTCTCTTGTTCTCTCTCTACCTCTCTACCCCACGCCCTGAAATAAACTTCTAACACTTAACTCGATTATAGAGGTCTTTGCCGTGTCTCTGACCGTCCCCAGAAAGCGTCTCCTACAGATTGGCGAGCCAGGCAGGAGCAGATCGTTTTCTTCAGCTGTAAGAGACCCTCATGGACGGTAACTAAGACTTATCTGTCGTGCCTGCTTTCCCAGTACCGTGAGCAAGGACCACGCTGCTTAGCAGCGAGTTGGGCCGAAGCTCTTTAAAGTTGCAAGGGGAGTTCCTGAGTCCAGAGACGCTGAGGATCGGTGTCTTTTGGAGCTCTGGGAGACTCAGCCCGGGAGTGGAGCACAGCGAGGTGCCTGGCACTGCTTGGTGCTGTGCTGGAAAGGGGTTCTGAGCTCGCTGCAGTGTTGCAAAGCAACAGCTAGAAGCGGAGCTTGGTGAAGGAACCCGAAAAGCAGCGTCTGGAGCCGCAGCAGGGGAGCCTGGCCAGCCCCCACGAGAAGCTGGGATTGGATACGCTGTTTTCTCCGGTACTGAGGTTAGTGCGCACAAGTTTTAATCATGGGACAATCTTACTCTATTCACGACAGAGACCTCTATAAGCGACTAAAACATTTATTACGCTCTGAGTCCAATAATTTACCGAAACAAGAGCTAAAAGATCTTTTAGAATGGACTCTACTTAACTTCCCCAACGCTGACCGTTCAGCTGTATTTACTAGAGATTTTTGGGACATGGTCGGTATTAAACTCTTTAATAATATCTCACACCGCGATATGACTGCCGCGCAGCTAGTCCCAGCGTGTAGAGCTCTCGTAGAACTCTTTCATAATAAGCAACAACCATCAGTGGCTGTCACGTCGGATCCGGTCCCTACTACGCGTTTGTCCCTGGCCACGGAGACCCGAAACGTGGCCAGGCCCGTTCCGGCCCCCCGAAACTCAGCAACTCCGGCATCCGCAGTCTCGCGCGTCCCTTCCCCACCCCCCCCAGCCCCCGTGATTTCGCAATCTGTTCCGGTGACCCCATCCCCCTCGGCGGACCCTGCGGCCCCCGCCCCTGCTCCCCCTCCCCCTCCCGATACTGTTCCCGCCCCCAGTGTAGCAAGCGGCGAGCTCCCCGCTCCCTCAAGAAACCCCGTCTCCGCTGTCACAACCCCCACGCTGCCCACCCCCGGCTCTGCCCTCGCGGTGCACCCCGCCCCTCCCGCTCCCGTCACCGGTGCGACCCCGCCCCTTGACTCTGCCCTTGCGCCTCCGCCCAGCGATGTCATCGTGGCTCCTCCCCCCGTCGGTGCTGTCGCCTCAACTCCACCACCCCTCCTCCCCACCGGAGAATCTCCCGCTCCTCCCCCGCTGCACCCTGCGGCCGTCATCGCGGCTACCGCTTATATTCTCTCTGCACTACAAAGCCACACTGCAGCCTCTTCCCTAACTCCTCCACTACCTCCTGTCACCGCTGAGTCAGCCCCGCCGGCAGCAGCGGGTCACACCTCGGCCCCTGAGCCGACACAGACCACTGCTGCCTCGAAGATCTCGTTGTTTCATTTTTCTCCGCCTCCCGTTTTGCCGCGGCCCGCAGACGTTCCAGCCTCCGCTGCCCGGCCCACCCCGGCCCCCTCAGCTCCTTCTGCTGTTTCTCTCTGGCCACGCGGTCCCGAGCCGCAGCAGGTCCCGGTTCTGTCTGCCACGAGGGCCACCACCACCGACCCTGGACCGGAACTTACACAAACGCAGTGTCAGCCACAGGTTTCCACACGGTCACAAAACACCGCGCTACTCCCGCCAGCTTCTGGTCCTGTGTATTCCCCCGATCCTCTACCAGACCCGGCTGTAATATCACCAAGAACTGCCGCTTCGCTGTCAGATGCCCCCGCGCATTATAACCGCGAACAACCGAAACCTGCTTCCCTGCCCTCGTCCG
Source organism: Cyanistes caeruleus (assembly GCF_971803275.1). Classification (NCBI taxonomy): domain Eukaryota; kingdom Metazoa; phylum Chordata; class Aves; order Passeriformes; family Paridae; genus Cyanistes; species Cyanistes caeruleus. The sequence goes on along the minus strand of NC_141716.1, from coordinate 14,121,457 downwards.
TGCCGCAGCTCCCAGAGGCTTATCCGCAAGTGCAGCATCCCGTTCTGCCCCCTGACCGTCCCCTATCGCAGCTACTGTCAGCCGACACTACAACTACAAGGCCGCCGCTACACCTGGCTACACAAAAGGTACAAAAGGAAGGGGGAATTTCTAACACAGTATCTGCATTAATAAATACAGGAGAGACAGTGAACTATTCTATGCATGCAACAGCTAATCCCCTGACTTTACCACTTCAAAGTGAGATTGTAAAATCCGAAGCTCCACTACACATAAATTCCCAAGAATGTTATGATGATAGCCAACTTACAAACTGGCTGGAAGTCAAAAGACAAATTTGCAAAGAAGAAAACATAAACCCCCTAGCAATGCCGGTGTTATTTAGTCAGCAGGCGGGCGGTCCAAGAACATGGACAGCTATTCCACCCCAGGAGATAAAAGAACTGCGAAAAGCGATAAAGGACAGTGGCATTTGCTCTCCATATTTTAAACAACTACTGAAAAGTACACTAGAAGAGCATACTCTCACGCCCAATGACTGCAAAAATCTTGCTAGCATTACCCTTAGAGATTCGCAATTTATGCTATGGGAATTGAAATGGAAGAGACTACTCAGAAATGTATTGGACAATTATAGACGTAGTAATGATCCAGATTTGCGTGCTTTCACCCTGTCAAAGCTCACAGGTGAACCTCCAGATGACCAAAATGAAAATCAGATAAACCTGCCTAGGGTAGCATTAGATGACATCAAAAAAATGGCATGGCGAGCCTTCTTGCAAATTCAGCCTGCTGGAACTTTTGAAAAAGCTTGTAACCTTATTAGCCAAGAAGCCTCTGAGCCATTCACAACATTTGTGGATCGTGTAATTCAATCTGCTGAACGCCAGTGTGGTGATGATATAGCCCGTCCAATTATGATACGGGACATTATCGAAAATAATGCTAATGCCGAATGTAAGAAGGTGATCAAAGCCCTGGGAAAAGAAAAGCCAACAGTGCCAGAAATGATAGACGCTTGTAACAAAATAGGAAGTCCACAACATATAGCAGCAATTCAAGCAACTGAATTGGGGAGAACCTTAGGGGAGAAGCTGGAAAAAGCTCTTTTAGCACAAACATCACAAGCTGCAGTAATCGCGGCTCAAGCAGAGGCACGAGATCAAAAGCTCACTGAAATCCTAACTGCGCTACACCTGAATTCACAGAAAACCCTACTGCACATCGAAGTCTGCTGAAACCTCCACACCAACCAGTGACCCTGCAAAAAAGAGCCAAGAAGCAGACGCCCAAGCCTGATCTACGCAGAATCTTCAAAAAGAAAGTGATCTACCAGAAGCAGCTCAAGAAAAAAAAATGGAGTTCTGTCGTTTACCCAAGTGCATGTTGTTTTTATCTTTTTGTTTTAATCTGTATTGTAGGAGACGCTTTCTGGGGACGGTCAGAGACACGGCAAAGACCTCTATAATCGAGTTAAGTGTTAGAAGTTTATTTCAGGGCGTGGGGTAGAGAGGTAGAGAGAGAACAAGAGAGGGCAAGAGAGACGGAAAAAAGAGCAAGCAAGAGAAAAAAGAGACCGAAAAGAGAGAGAAAAAAGAGACCGAGCTCTTCTATACCACTACTTATATAACCTATACTTTTGAATATTCTATTCCTTAACTAACCAATCTTTCTAAGTATACTAATATAGTAACATTTGTGTACAACCTATAGAAATCGCTATTTTTGCATATTTTTAGTTATCTCAGGGTCCTTCAGACCTTTCCTTATAAGGCTGGGATGAGGGGTCTCAGCTTGGTTTTATTGCAGGAAAGAATGTGTTCTGGCATACCAGCCCGGTTGGTTTCTTTGAATTATTCAAACCGTGCTATCATTTGTATTTCTTCCTTAGCCTTTCTGGCTACAAAATCATATTTATAATTTCTTTCTAATTCTACCTTCCCAACACTGTATAGTGAAGCCTTACCTGTGAATCAACCAAAAACTAATGTATGGGTTTCTTTAGCCAGGTCTGCAGGTTCTGACACTATATGTTTATCTGACACAAGCCCTGACAAACCTTTCTCGACTTGTCTAGTTGGGGTACCTTTTCCAGAAGGTTTTGATAATGTTACCTTTGAGAGATATTGGCCATATGATGATCACCCTGAAGCTTTAGATCCTACCCAAAAACACCAAACTTATATTGACAATTCTAAAGTTTATGAATCTGAAATCCAAGAACTTGAAATCCTAGGCTCAGTAACTATGGATATCTGTTACAGCTTTCTTCTCATGGAAGGAGAGGGTCCTCGTTTAAATGTCACCCCATACCATCCAGTTTATAGTAATGTGACTTTCTGGTGTCATCAAAATAAGCTCATTTCATATGTTCAACCTTATGGAAAACAATTTAGCAAATTACCTATACGTTTTCCAAAAGGAATTTGGCTCATCTGTGGAGACAGAGCTTGGCAAGGCATACCCTCGAATATAGAGGGTGGCCCTTGTGCCCTGGGACAGCTTACAGTAATCGCTCCCAGTGTTAAAGAAGTAGTCAAAAAGAAAAACAGAAAAAGTAGATCCCCCACAGGAAATAAATATGAGAATGATTGTGACAGCAACTTTCAGCCTTGGAATTCTGGAGAATCTATTGCTGCGAGTATCTTTTTACCCCAATTAAGTTCCGCAATTGCATTGAAACAGTTGAATAAGTTAGGCTGTTAGCTCAGTAAAGAAGTAAATGCCACGTCAGTCATGATAAGTGATCTACTGACAGATGAAGAAGCAATCAGACATGCCACATTACAAAATAGAGCAGCCATTGATTACCTTTTACTGGCTCATGGACATGGCTGTGAGGATTTTCAAGGCTTATGTTGCATGAATTTATCAGATCATTCTGTCTCCATCCATAGACAGCTGCAAAATCTAAGAGACTTAGCAGACCAAATCACAATCAGTGACCCATCTTGGCTAGATGGTTTGTTTGATAATTGGAGCTTTGCACCCTGGCTTAAGGAACTTTGTAAAATAAGCTTGATTATTTTGATAGTGATAATTGTAGTTTTAATAGCTATACCTTGTATACTCCAATGCATGCAGAAACTAATGAGTAGAACCGTATCTAATATCTTAGTTATTCATAGACAAAACGGGGGAGATGTTGGGAAGGTAGAATTAGAAAGAAATTATAAATATGACTTTGTAGCCAGAAAGGCTAAGGAAGAAATACAAATGATAGCACGGTTTGAATAATTCAAAGAAACCGGGCTGGTATGCCAGAACACATTCTTTCCTACAATAAAACCAAGCTGAGACCCCTCATCCCAGCCTTATAAGGAAAGGTCTGAAGGACCCTGAGATAACTAAAAATATGCAAAAATAGCGATTTCTATAGGTTGTACACAAATGTTACTATATTAGTATACTTAGAAAGATTGGTTAGTTAAGGAATAGAATATTCAAAGGTATAGGTTATATAAGTAGTGGTATAGAAGAGCTCGCTTTCTCTCTCTCTCTCTCTCTCTCTCGCTCTCTCTCTCTCTCGCTCTCTCTCGCGCTCTCTCGCGCTCTCTCTTTTTCCGGCTCTCTCACTTCTGTTATGTTTTGTAACTCTCTTTCGTAGAAATCTTAAGTCTTAAACTCATGTATTCGTATCTTACCCTCTTTTGTATTGCTCTCCCTGAGCCCGCCTTGAGCTCTATCTGTTGGCTCATAGCAGGCTCTCTCTCTCTCTCTCTACCCCACGCCCTGAAATAAACTTCTAACACTTAACTCGATTATAGAGGTCTTTGCCGTGTCTCTGACCGTCCCCAGAAAGCGTCTCCTACAGTATTTCATAGATCTGTGGAATCATTAAGGTTGGAAAAGTGCTCTATGATCATTGACTGCCAGCTGTTCTCCCAGCACTGCTAAACTAAACCATGTTCCCAAGTGCCACATCAACAGGGGTTTGAAATTCCTCCAGGGATGGAGGATCCACCACTGCCCTGGGCAGCTGTTCCAGTGTTTGACAGCCCTTTCCATGAAGAAATTTTCCCTAACATCCAACCTAAACTTCCCCTGGTGTAACTGGAGGCCCTACTCCTTTTGTCACTTGTTGGGAGAAAAGCCTGACTCCCACCTGGCTCCACCCTCCTGCAGGAATGGAATCAGCAGGAGCCCTCCTTAGCTGGGGGGTGGCTCTGCCTTTTGCTGCTCCTGCCTTAGTGCCCTGCCCCTGCTCCCCAGGGACCCCAGGTGCTGCAGAGGGTCCTTCCCCTCCTCCATCCCCATCCCCTGCTGCTCCTCACACAAGCAGGCTGCACGGCTCTTTTTCATCCCTTCAAATTAACACCTACTTAAAATTCCAAAGCAAATACATTTTTAATTTCCTTAATTAAAATGATTTCCTCGTTAGAGCTGAATAATGGGATTTGAAGCACTGAAGTAATGGGGTGTGCCAGGCTGCATGGGAGCTGAGGCACTGGTGAGCACAGTGAGGTCTTGGGAGTGATGGGATCATGTCCCACCTTAGGGAGCCAGAATGAGCCAGAGCTCAGCATCCTTTGCACCTCTAGGGAGTAAAATTCACCCAAGTGGCAGCTTAAAATGATATCCCAGCAGTCACTGGTTTTCCAAAGGTTGAGGGTGATGGATTGCTCCCACTGCCTCCCCTACAGCCCAAAATGACACCCAAAGGGCATGCTGAGGGGGCTGGCCCCTTCTCACTGTGGGGGGCTTTGGGGGGGATCAGGGTCTGGGGTGAATGTGGAGGAAAATCATACCAGGACCCCAAGATGAGATGGGGTGACCTCCTCTCCGTGTGCTGCTTTACCCCAAGATGCCTGCGCCCAGAATAACTCTGGGGTTTGGCTTTGCAGGGGTTTCTCAGCCTGGAAGTTGTGTCGGTGGGATACCAGAGAGCTGTGTGCTGGGGCTCTGGTGAACATGTGACAGGGGAGGAAAAGGGAGAATACATGATGATAATGAGTTAAAATGCATTTAACGAGCTCCTGCTGCCCTTACACACCCCAGTGCTGGGGCTCATGGATGGGAGGTTCTGCAGCAAAGGGATGGATTAGTCCCACTTGGATCTGACTGAAAAACTGCTCAAAGCACAGATTTCCAGCTCCAAACCTCCAAACCCTCTCTGCTGTTTCTGTCTGGATGCCTCCTTCCCCTTCCCAAACTCTCTCCTCTGATGTATTTGGGAGTTTTTCATGTATTTATTTAAATTAATAATAATTTACCCATTAAAATGCTGCAGATCAGTGGGTTCTTCCTGAAGGAGGAGTGTGTTTGGCTCCGGAGGGTTCATTAGCCGCATGTTGGGATTGGGGGGTGCTGTGTATGGAATGATTTATGCACATCCCTGCCACTCGAGCCAATCCAGCCTAGAATAATTCAAAACCAATTCCATAAATCACTTATTAGTTATTACTGAAATATTTATGCAGCAGAGGTGTCTTCCTGTGAATTGTTGGGGGTTTTTGCCAGCTTTTTCTTCACGGACAAAAAAAAAATGTTGACTCTTGGGGCATCTTGAGTGCAAGAAGATCCAAAGTTTTGGAGTTGCCTTGCTCTGCCTGGCTGGGGTTTGAGCAGAGCCTCTCACTACAGCCCCAAGCCTGACCACAGTGTGTGTGCCTGCTCTGTGAGTAACGAGCAGGTATCCTAATTAATCCTCATTTCCAGCAGCAGCCCGAAGGAGCTGCACGATGAGCATGGTGCTGTTTGATGCAGATGAACTGTGCTTTGGTGGGAATTCAATTACCCAGCTTTTCCTTGCTGAACATAATGCATTTGGACGATACAGTAGTTCCGGTGTTAATGAGATGCATTTTCACTGCTCTGAAGTCTGTATTTCTCCCTGTACTTAGTGCACAGCATCCACATTAATTACAGTTCCAGTGGAGAAAAACCCGCAGAGTTACTACCTGCATTTTCCTCCTGGTAATAGCAGTTTCCTTACATGGCCAGGAACATTATGGATTCACTCCTCAGCCACATTTTATACCAAACAACTTGATTGTGATAGCAGGGAGAGAACAACTCTGCTTCCCTTCAGCTGCTCAGGCTGTGCTGTAAAAGGGTCCTTTTGGGGGGGGGGGATGAATCAGATGCATTCAAGTCAGAACATCCTCGGAATAAAAGCATTTCTGGAAGTTGTTTAAAGAGGGTTTTGTGAGACATGTGGAACTCACGGCCAAATTAAACCAGCAGCTGATGGGCCCACACAAAACGGAGAATCCCCTGGGATGGGGGGCTGCAGCCAGCATGGGAAACCACAGGTATTTTATTCCAAGGAACAAACACATTTGTGCTTTGATTTCTTTTTTGGTTTTGAGAGTTTTCAAACTCCCAAGCCTGGCAGCATGGAGTTTCCCTGAGATTTCTCCAGCAGGAGTTGTGCATTAGGGGATATCCCACTGTTGGCTCCAAACCATCGCATTTTGGCCACAGATGTTGTTGTCACCATCCCTGGAAGTGTTCAAAAGCCAAGTATTCGTGGCACGTGGCAATACAGTTTAGTGGGAATGCTGGTGTTTGGTTAAAAATTGGACTTGATGATCTTAGAGGGCTTTTCCAACCTTAATGATCCTGTGATTTCATGGAAAGCTGAGCAGTTTTAAGTTGTGTAAAACAGGAATTCCCAGGGAATAGCACTGCAGAGACATTTAATAAAAAAGTGAGCAGAAGTGTTGTAGCACATCGTATAAATCACTCTTTGACCTTCATTGAACACCACTGCCTCCTCACCTGTTAATAGCTGGAAATCCCTTGTAGCCTCTACTGCATCTTGGCAATTGGCATGGAAACAATTAACAGTTATTAACAGTTTTTTCTGTTAATCATTCATGTCTTTATTCAGGTATTTACACATCTCTCTTTGTTTAAATCTCCCCTCCCTCTCAGGAGTTGAAAGTGCCTGAATAGCGGGTGTGGTTAAAAATATAATGAGGTGCACAAAGTCTTGGCTTCCCTGAGGAGCAGCTGTGCAGGAGGAGGGGAGAACACTGGGATCTGGGGCTGTTGTGGTGGCCATGGATGGCAGAGGGGCTTTAGGAAAAGGATTTTCACTGGGGAGAGAAATCCTCAGTCTCTGTGTCCAGCTCAGTGTATCTGGCGAAAAAGCAATGAGAAGGATCTTATCCCATTTTTTCTGTAATTCCTTTGAAAATTAACATTTCTGTTTTTCCAAATAGGCCTCTTTATTTTTATGTTTTCTCCCCCCTTTTTGATACTGGTGTTTAAAATAAAACCAGGAGCTCACCCTCTCACGCTCATGGTGTGGTTCCCTGTTTGCTGGCAGCTCCCAGCAAGATTTTCAGGGGAAACCACCTTTTTCTGAAGCTCTGAGCCCTTCTGGTGTGGTGGAGGCTTTCAAAGACAATGGAGGAGTCAAGACGTGAAAAGTCGGAATCCTTCTGAAAACCAGAGCTGTGTTTGAGCCACCTGAGCCCTGCTGCTGCTCTGCTCTTTCAGAGGTTGCAGAGCTTGTGAACAACACTTTTTGCAGCCCCAAGTACTTCCAAGTTGAAAACTAACCAGAGGATTTAAAAGAAGAGAGAATCCCTGTCCTTTTGGTACCTTCCTGGCTGTAAATGCACCTGAACTGTGTTTTTATGGTGTCACCAGCAGCAGCAACAGCTGCAAATGGGGGGAATCGTGAAGCGCAAAGTCTCTGGAAATCCTGTGGCTCCAGGAGCTTCCCCAGATGTGGAGACAGGATAAATCCAGGGTGCCTTGCACTAGATGGAGCTCCAGGACAGCTGGCTCTCCTCAGTGCCCAGCTCCTGCTCCTGCCCAGCACTGGACACAGGGAGCTGCTGGACGTGACCTGCACATCAGTGACCACCCTGCCCATCCCAGCAAAACCCTCAGGATGCCTTTAGCTGATGTTGTTTGGTGCCTCCAGGCTGGCTTGGCTGCCTGCAAAACAAACAAAAAAAAAAGTCTCAAAAATGTGAAATACCAACTCCTCTTTTCCTCTTCCATCCCTCTGGTCAGCCCCATGCTTGAGGCAGGAGCATCCCATCCCATCCTCCTGGGAATGAGGACAGAGAAGTGCTAGCAGACCTTGCCCTCAGCTCTCCTGCTGCTGGCTGAATCTGGAGACATTTACTTGAGGGTAGAGACTTCTTTGCTTCTTTAAATAAAATTTGCTGGCAAATTCTTGTGGTTCAAATTTCCCTTAAATCTGGCTTAGAAGACGCCTATGGAGGTTTAATTGGAGCTAAGAGGAAGGGCTGGGTTTGGTAATTAGGGGAGAATGAATGAAAATTCAAAATTTAAAATGCAGCAGGTGAATGGTTGTGGTGGAGCTTTTCAATACTTCTGAAGTTCTTGGGCTCTCAGTGAGATCCTGCTCTCCAGGCAGGAGTGGTTTACTACAAATTCCACTTATAAATGATACTAAAGCCTCTGTTAAGACTCCAGAATATTGACTGTGATTATTTTTGTAGCTCTTCTGAGTACAGTGCTACTGAAGGGCTCTAGAAATGGAAGCATTATATATTAGGGAAAGGTGTTGCGCTGTACAGAGGCTGCCCAGATATCTGCTGCTGGAATGGGGAATCTCTCTGGTTTAAGGAGATACTGTCTGGTATTCAGTATGGCCCCTCAGCAGGAGAGCAGGGCTGGATAAAGCAGCTTTTGTTCTCTAATTGATCAGAGACTCCCCATGGGAATTCCACAGGGAATTGTGTCTCAACCAAAGCTCTGCTTCCAGGGAAGGCTCCAAGCCCAGCTCTGGGTTATTTTTTAGATGAAACTTTGCTGATTTTGTGGCTGTTTTTGTGGGCCACTGAAAACTTTCATGGGAACTATGCCCTGGCTGAGGATGGGGGAGGAGGGAGCTGCTCTTTGGGGTGAGGGCTGGTCACCCCTGGAGCTGGCTCTGAGCAGGGGATGGTCCCTCCGGGTGATCTCCCTTTGGCTGCTGGGGAGCAAGAGACAGAGGGGTTTTTGAATTTGGACCAAAAGCTGAGTGCCTGGGCTGGGACTTTGGCTGAGGTCCTGCTGCTCAGATCCCATCCTGCTGCAGGTGGAGGTAGGGATGAGGGAGGGCTGGAGCACCTCTGATGTGTAGAGACAGACCTGGAGAGCTGGGGAGGTTCAGCCTGGAGAAGAGAAGGTTTTGGGGAGTCCTCAGAGCCACTTCCCATGCCTGAAGTGGCCTATGAAACAGAGGAAGAGAGGCTTTTCATATGGGCAGACAGTGTCAGGACAAGGGGAATGGTTCTAAACTGAAGGAGGACAAACTTAGATTGGATAATGGCAAAGAAATCTTTTACTCTGGGTGGGCAGGCCCTGGCACAGGGTGCCCAGAGCAGCTGGGGCTGCCCCTGGATCCCTGGAAGTGTCCAAGGCCAGTCTGGACAGGGCTTGGAGCAGCTGGGACAGTGGAAGGTGTCCCTGCCATGGCAGGGGTGGGACTGGGTGACCTTTAAGGTCCCTCCCAACCCAAACCAGTCTGAGATTCCAAGAGCAGTTTCTTAATTGTGAGCACATCTGCCTTTATTGAGCTTTTGCTGGGAATTAAGTGTGAAGCTTGGCTCTGTGTCCTAAATCATCCTAGGCTTCTCTAATCCCTCCCACCTTTCTCCCCCCAAATTTAGGTCTTCAGGGTCTGTTACAAAGAGCCCCCAGCTGTCTGCCCTGCCTGAGCTTTTCTGTTCATTCTCCTGCCCTCAGCTGGGAGGAGACAGCACCTTGCAAATGCCAGATGCCCAGGATTGTGCCCTTGTGCTTTCCCACAAGCACTAAAATCTCATAAGCAACCTGCTCAGACAGGATTGCCAGCCCTGCCTCACTCACCAGAGGGGAATGGAGATTTGCATCTATTTCAGAGAGGCAGCCATGATTTTGATTCTTTTTGTGAGATTAATTGAACCATGACGAGTTTTCTGCTTCACCAGCTCCAGAGCTGTGGCTGCAGGAATTCTTCCTCCTCACCTTCTTGGAAGCAGATGGTGATTTATTCCATAGTCATGTTGGGATAATGTGTGTTTCTTTGTGTTTGGATGGTCAATAGGGAGCACTCCATCTCCATGGGATTTTAAATATCTTGGAGGACCCAAAAGCACAGAGCTGCACGTGGGGACTTTGTGTAGATTTGTGATCCTTTTTAGAGGAGCTGAGGCCATATACTAGTGACTGAAATTCAGGGGGCCATAAAGAGCATATTTCCATCTGTGGCAGCTCTGACTTGGCTTGACTGTTGTTCCTGTTACTTAGAGGGAATATGGACACTTTGGGTTATTTAAACAGTCTGGAAGCTCCAAGATGGGATGGAGGAAGGAGTTCTGATAATGGAATAAACTGCCCAGAGCTTGGAAAGCAGCTGAATGTCCTCTGGAAGAAAAATAAACAGTTATTTTTAGGCTTTTCTAGTGGTTTATTTATGGAGGGAGCTCCTGCAGTCTGGAGTGGGGCTTGGTTGGTGGGAAGAGCATCTCTGCCTTCATGGGAAAGTCATGTGCCATGTTTTAATGATTTTTGGTGGCGGCTGTGGGTGAAAGTCAGGTTTTCCATAGTTCAGAGCTGGAAATCTGTTTTGTGTAGTCCCAGAGATGGGAAAGAGATGGAAATCGTGGGGTGGGTCTAAGATAAGCCCAGCTTTAGCACTTCCTGCTCCTCAGCAAGGTCAGCTCTCTAGTTTGGGTTTTCCAGGAGTCAAATCATACATATGAATTACTTCTTGTACAAAGTTTTCGATTGTCAACAGAGTGATTTGTGAATAAATGTTTTCATTACTTGGCTGGCTCCATGGATGGATGAATAATATCCGTCAAATAAATTATTCATCCCTTTCTCTCCTTGCCATCATCAGATAAATTCCTTGTGATTTATATTTGTTCCTTATTCATCTGGCTACGAGGAGCAGACATATTAGAGATGGGTTAGGAGCTAAATCTGCTTTATGGAACCCAAGAAGGGAGCTCTGGTTGCTGTTGTTGGGGTCTGTATCCACACAAACCTCATCCCATGGAGTGCCAGTGCCCTCTGCATGCTTGGGGTGGCTCCATGGGGAGTCCCCAAGTGCTGAGCTGAGGGCAGAGCCCTCATTCCTGACAGAAATCTGTGTTTAACAGAGGGGAGGGGGGTTTTGGCCAGTCTTCAGGGCAGTTTTTGCAGCATTTTACACAGCACAGAGGCTGCAGACCTTCCATCCTTTCCCAGGCTCCCACTTTGCACCTTCCTCAGACTGCTTTTACCCCTGACAAAGCCACACCAGCCTCCTGCAGAGCACTCCAGCAGGGATGGGAGAAGATTTTCCACCGGTGCCAGAAGGGGAGTGGAGGGGAAAGGAATTAGTTTGCCTCCTCTACAGAAAGAAGCAAAGAAAAGCATCACACAGAAGCTGACTGAAGGGACAGAGATCAGCTGCTCCTGCTCAGAAGTGACCTGATTTATTAATCTGATTTTCAAGTGTTTCACTTGAAACTGTTGATTGTGCTTTTTTTGTTTTTTTTTTTTTTAAACTGGTGTTATTCCAGTTCTGAAAAATGCATCTATGCTTATTTTCCTTTCAAATCACTGGGGAAAGCATCTTTCAATTCCCAAAAAAACCCCAAAAAAGACACAATATTCTTCAAACCATTTTCCTTCTCAAACAGTTCAGGCAGACACAAACCACAGAAGGTTTCACCTTTAAATAGTAAAAGTTGGAAATGGAAAAGGAAAAGTTACCTGGATGTGAAAAGCAGAGGTAAGAACAGATCTTATTTGGAGCTTTAACTCGAGGATGCTGTGTCAGACCTGGCTGATCCCTGTGAGGATCCCTTTCCTGGAACACCAGGAAAGCTTTGATTTTTCATTCCCAGTATCAAATCCAAACACAAGCACTGGGATGCAGCTGAAGAGAAGGAATGACAATGGAGGGAAAAGCCCTGTGGCTCAGAGGATGAGGAAGGAGCATCCTCTGCAGGGAGGGAGGAGGAAGGAAAGTGGCTCAGGGGTTTCTCCCAGTGCTCCCCAGCCTTTGCTGGTTTTCTCAGTGTGTTGTGCTGCAGAAATGAGCCCAGAGATGCTCTGGAACGATCCCATCCCTCCCAGAACACCTCACAGCGATGCCCCACACACATTTTGTGTCTGTTATATGCAGGATCCACTTAAATGATCCACTCAGCTGCTGCAATCCGTGTGTTCCCTAAAGAAAGCAAATCCCAAAGAAAGAGAATACAGCACCAAGCAGGGACCTTCCTGCCTGAAGGACGTATTGGAGTATAATTTGTGGAGTGATTGATGTATTTTATTTTTAGTAATATTTTCCCCCTCTTGTCAGCTTTCTCGTTCAGGGGACACATCAATCTTAGAGCCCTTTCCAATTGAGAGCTGTATTTCAGCAGGAATGGTTTGCCTTGCCCACCTGGCTGGGAGGGGGAAGGGGAAGGAGCAGGGTTTGCTCTGCTTGTTTTGTTTGGCTTTGGCCTTGGAATTCAGGGTGCCAGGGAATGCAGGAGTTCTCACTCAGCCTGTGAAGAGATCTTCCCTTTGCCCCCAAAGTAAATCCAAGCTAGCTCTGTCGAATGGAGGGGTCAGGGAGGCTCTTCAAGACCAAGAAAAGACCAAAAAGGTGCTGCTTCTCCCTCCAGGGGATCGGAGGATGTTTATTCTGGCTAGCTTCCAGAAGAGAGAAGAGGCTGGGTGCCTCTTTCCCGGACTCTTTCAAACCTCGGGAGAGGGGCGGGGGGACACACAACACCAAGCCATGGGATAACGTTTCAGGGACAGGGAGGGGAGGGGAAAGACACGTCACAGAGAAACAAAGTAACTCCCAGAAATATGCTCCACCACATCTGCCCCTACTTTGATATATGTAATTGAATGAAAGGTAATGAGCTTATACTACTTACTGACCTGAAGTGGCCCACCAATCCCCATTTGCAGGCTGGTGAGGGTTACTCTGGTCTGCCAACTCTATATGGTTGACGTCTGAGGTAGCTGAGATTAGCTTAACTATGCTTCTGTACAGTATTTTGCTTAGCACTCCAAACACTAACACCGTCAGCAGAACAATGACTAGCAGTGACAGAATAGTTTTCACTACTGAAGCCCACCACCCCGAGAGTCCCCAGTTTTTAAACAGTCCATTGAACCAGTCATCTGCTTCTTGCTTGACTTGTCTGATCATGCTTTTCATCTCTCGGAGCGTGGCATGGATGTTAGGAGCTTTTGATGTTAGATCCATACAGCAAAGACCCTCGAACTCCTGGCACTCGTGCCCGTGGAGCAACAGGAGAAAGTCTATTGCAGCACGGTTTTGAAGTGTCGTCTGCCTGGTAATTTCCTCATCTTCTAGGAGGGCACTTATGGCATTAGATGTTAAATTCGCTTGTTTTACCACCCAGCATTCTAGGTGTCCCAATTCACCTAGAGCCTTAGCTGCAGCTACCCAGGGAAGGAAAATGGATGCAGCAATCCTTTTTTGATTTTGACCAATGGAAAATCTCTGAGTCACAATTTTCATCATCTGATTTTGTAGCACTTCTCTTTTGAATTCTTTTTGTCAAATTGTTTTTATGGGTCCACTCGCCAATTAATGTTTGATTGGGCGCTAACAGTGATAGACGCCCTATGGTACACGGCCCTCCGAGGAGACGGGATGGAATTCCTGCCCATGCACGGTCCCAACAAATGAGGAACAGTCCTTTGGGGAGGCTTTTGGGATGTGTATGAGCTGAAGAGTGCACTTTGATGTAGCTTAGTACACGGCACCACCTTTTTGCTGTGAACTCTTCTCGATGTTGTACTATATGGTGGAATGTTTCTTTATGAGTTGGAGGACTGACCCTAAAGTGTACACAGTATGATGCTGGGGAGGAACCCAGTAGCTCTAACTCCTGGGGTTCCTGGGTTGCCTTAGGAAAATGGGGCAGCCACTCTTCTACTGGGCTTCTTAACTCTGCTTCTACATGAGTGCTGTGTAGTTTATTATCTGCCTCAGGAGTCAGTGTACTAAAGCTGTGTGTGAATTCATCATGCTGCAAGGGAATTCCTACCAGGCAGGTAGACATAGGGTTTTTTGCTGCTGCAGTTGATAGACATATGTTTTCCTGTTTGAGTGTTTGTGCCAGGGTAACCCAGACGTTCTGGTGTGGCTGTGGGACGATCCAGGCTGCTGTCAGGCTGCTCAGTGCGAGCAGGATGACAGCAGGGTTAAGGCTCATCATGGATTTGAGTAAGAGGTAGGTTATTTCTAAAAAAAAGGAAACAGACATTCTTTAAAACATATTCACAGTTATAGTATGCAGGTCAGAGGCTAGAGAGGTTTCTTCTTGCTCTCTTCAGCGGCGTCTTCTCTTGGAAGTGACAGCCACTTGCTTCTCTTCTCTTCTTGCTGGTGCTGGATTCTTTGGAACAAAAGGTTTTACCCATTTCTGAGGGATCCATCGGGGGCCTGAAGGGGTGGATACACACGCATAACCTCGCCCCCAGGTGACAAGTTCATAGGGACCCTTGGTTTGCCAAGTTTCAGGGTCCCTGATTAACACCGATGGATGCTGTGACAATTTAAACTGATCACCACTGTTAAAATGCCGAGTTACAGGAGGATTCATGTTTTCAAATGAGCAGTTTAGGAAATTATTAGTAAACAGAGCTTTACAGAGTTTCTGCTGGGGAGACATCCACACTGCTTTGCTACCTTGCCTGGCTAGGACTTGTTTGAGCGTCTGGTGTGTACGCTCGATTACAGCTTGACCTGTGGGGGAGTGGGGGATGCCAGTTTTATGTTCCACTCCCCACTGCTGGACAAATTCCAGGAACTCCTTGGATTTATATGCTGGGCCATTATCTATTTTAATTTCTTTAGGGATTCCCAATACAGAAAAGGCCTGTACTAAGTGTTGTTTAGCATGCACAGACTTTTCTCCTGCATGAGCAGAGGCATACACCGCTCCTGAGTATGTATCAATACTCACATGTACATACTTAAGGCGACCAAAACTGGGAATGTGAGTGATATCTGTTTGCCACACCTCACAGCTCTTAAAGCCTCTGGGATTAACCCCGATGCCTAATGATGGCACTGCCTGAAGCTGACAATTGGGACAGGTAGCCACGATGGCTTTGGCCTGATTCCGTGTCAGCTGGAACTGACGAATCAGTCCTGGCACATTTTGATGATATTGCTGGTGACTTATTTTTGCCTGCTGAAACACATCAGGGAGACATACCTTTTCGGCTGGGGCAGCAAGGGAGTCAGCCTTCCGGTTCCCCTCAGCGATTTCACCTTGCAATGGGGTGTGCGATCTTATATGCATCACATAGAAAGGTTGTTCTCTATTCGAGACCAAGTAAATCAGTTTTGAAAGCAATCTAAAGAGATGCTCGTTCTCAATGTCCTTGAGAACTGCCTGTTCCGCTCTGGACACCACTCCTGCTACGCAGGCTGAGTCAGTAACTAAATTAATTGGTTCTGAAAATTTTTCAAAGGCTCTCACGACCGCAGCTAGTTCAGCTATCTGGGGTGACCCCTCTACAAACTCAACATCAGCTTCCCAAAGCTGAGTCTGTGGATTTCTCCAAGTCATCACTGACTTGTGGGATGTCCCAGATGCATCAGTGAACACTGTGAGAGCCTTGAGTGGCCTCCGGCTCCTTTTCTCACGAGGAATGAGATGGAATTCCTCACGAAACAATTTGTGTGATGGTGCATGAACTGAAATTTGCCCACTATAGCTGTCCAGAGCTAACTGGAGGTTAGCATTGCTCTGCAGCAGATGCTCAAACATCTCTTTGGTCAGTCTCTCAGGGGAGTTTTTGCCTTCTCCAGAGAGCCTGACTGGGAGGTGAATACACATAAAGTCACAACCTGCCAGTTCTTGCAGCCTTACTTTGGCCTTTTGAATTAGCTGAGCCATCAGCTCTTGTGGCTTGGTGATAGTCCTGGGTCTTTGATAAGAGAAGAAAACCCATTCTATTATTAAGAGTGGGTCCCTCTGCCCCTCGGCCCACTGGAATATTAACCCATGTAGGTGTGGCAATTTCCCCAGGACAATAAATTTGAAAGGCAGCTCAGGTTTGAAGCGGTGTGCCTGTCTTTCTGTCAAGGTCCTTTGTGCCTTTTCAATTACAGTTTTTGCTTCTGGAGTCAGCTTCCTAGGAGACAGTAACTCTCTCTCCCCTTTTAATCAATTGAGTAGAGGGCCCAGGTCCTCATTGGTGAGACCTAGCCAGGGTCTGACCCAGTTTAGTGACCCGCATAAGGAATGGAGATCTGCTAGAGTTTTAGGATTACCAATAATTACCAATTTTTGTGGAACAACAGTCCATGCTGTAATTTCCAAGCCCAGGTATTTCCAAGGTGGCATCCTTTGAACTTTGTCTTCCTGCAATTGGAATCCAGCAGAGGTTAAAACTTTAACCACTAGGTCAAGGGTATCTTTCAGTATGTTGTTATTGGGACAGCATATTAAAATATCGTCCATATAATGCAAAATGATAGCCTCTCTCTTTTCAGCACGCACTGAGGACAGCAATGACCCCACATACCACTGGCAGATGAAGGGGCTTGCTTTCATCCCCTGAGGTAGAACTGTCCAGTGGTACCGTTTCATTGGAGCTTCCCTGTTAATGGTAGGAATGGAAAAGGCAAACCTTGGTGCATCCTCTGGATGCAGGGGAATTTGAAAAAAGCAATCTTTAATATCCAGTACTGCTAGTAGCCAATCTTGTGGTAGCATGGTTGGGGAGGGCATTCCTGGTTTGAGAGATCCCATGTCTTGTATTTTTTTGTTTATTTCTCTTAAATTTTGAAGGAGACGCCATTTATCTTTCCCTGGCTTTTTTATTACAAACACCGGGGAATTCCGAGGGCTGGTTGTTTCTACTATGTGTCCCTTAGCCAATTCTTCTTCCACTAATTTTTCTAGCGCCCCAAGTTTTTGTTTGCTGAGAGGCCACTGGTTCACCCAAATTGGATCATTATCTAGCCAAGATAATTTTTGGACAGGACGCTCTACAGTGGCCTCTATCAAAGATCCTGAGGTGTCTCAGGAATAGTGAGTTTCACCCCCCACTGAGACATGGTATCTCTCCCCCACAAGGGGCACTTGTAGTCAATAACAAAAGGTCGGACACTAGCTATCCTACCGTCCGGACCTTCTATCTGGACGATATCTCTAGCAATTTTTGCCAGTTTCATCCCTCCAACACCCTGTATTTTTCCTGCCACTGGTTGTAGTTCCCAGTGTGAGGGCCACTCCTTTTCCGGTATGATGGTCACATCTGCCCCAGTGTCAATTAGCCCTTCTACATGGAGATGTTCTGATTTATGTGTTAAGTTACATCCCTTAATGGGCTTGTTTTCACCCACTAGTTCTGCCCAGTAGACTCCTGTTGCTTTGTCATCTACTGGGACTTCTGTTGGAACAGGGATTACCTGGGCTATTACCTGCCCTTTATCTATATAGTAAGGTGGTTGGGGGCACCTAGCTAAGAGAATGAGGTGTGTTAGGTCTCCCTTAATTGTCATGGGAGCCACCCATGGGAGCCACCTCAATCTCTATTGGTGTGTGTGCTGTGTCTCCAATAACAAAATACCTGCTATCCAGTCCAGCCAGGTCTTGTGAATTATCCTGCAAATCTACTCCCACGACAGTCCAGCAGTCAGATCTGAAACAAAAAGCTTTAGAAGTTATAAGTCTGAATCGCTTTTGCGGTTGCCAGACCTTATTAGGCAAACGTTTTTCACAATTATATTTTTGCAGTTTTTCACCCCCCTTCCCCCTTTTTATTAAAGGACAGAGATTCGTTTCCACTTCATTTATGTCTGCACGCTGAGTGGATAAGCGCTGTGATGTAAGTTTTTTGGCAAGCTGGTATCCGTGTGTTTCTGTTGTTTTAAAGGACAGTTTTTAGCAAAATGTCCCAGTTTTCTGCAGTAAAAACAAATTCCCTGTTGCTGGTCAGATGTCATCTGTTCATTCCTTGTCTCAGATGAAACTGCAGCAACAGATCTTGGGGTGGTCCAGGGAGGTCTCTTTTTCTGCAAAAACATCTCTGCTTTCCTTGCACAGGCTGCTGACATCTGTGCAAGGGTCGGAGGGGGATCCACAGGCAAACCTAAAATAATTCTACGGCAAGATTCATTAGCATTTCTCTGAGCAAGTTCCTTGACTAACTCTGTCTGTACTACAGGGCCTTCTACCTGACGGGAGACTTGTTCTCTTAATCGGTCTAAGAATTGCAGGAATCCTTCTGAGGGCATTTGTTTTACATTAATATAACTGCCCTTAGTGTCAGCTGTAGGTAGGTAGCTGTGTGAAAGCCTTTTCTGCAGCTGTAGTGATTTTATCTATCACAGCTTTTAGCAATGCCCTAGTTTGGTCCTCAGGTTTTTCCCATACTCCTTCACCACATAAATGCTCTAAAGTAATAGGATTATTTAATAAATCTACATATTGGTGATTAGTTTTTAATAATTCCACCAGTATGTTTTTTAGAAATCGCTTCCATGTGTTTTCCCATAATTCAAATTCAGATGGTGTAAGCAAACACCTAAAAAGATCTTTAATATCTGTAGGAACTAAATCATTTGAGGTTAATGTTGTTTTAACAATGCTTTTAAATACTTCACTATTACGGCCAAATTCTCTTTGTACTTTGCAAATTTCCTTTTTGTCTTGGTATGAAAACGGCTTGTAATGCCGATTCTGTGGTCTTGTTCCAGTAAAAGTCACCGGAGCAGCAGTAGGGAAAAAGGCTGAGTCACAACCATTTTGTTCTCCATTCCCAGGAGTTGCATTGAACCGGCAGGGGGGAGAGGTTTGTCCTGCCCGGATATCGAGAAGGCTCGCATTCCCCCATCCCCCAGGGGCACCATGTGGCTCCACACTGGGAGCAGGCTGAGAGGATTCACCCTTCCATTCCCCGGGGCATCCCCCGGGGCCATCAGGGCAATTTGCAGCAGCGCAACCACACCCGCCTTTGGAATGTGGTGAGGCAACCTCACCTCCCTGCTCGGTCTCGGGCCCGCCCCCCGGACCGTGGGAACTGGGAAGGGCTCCGCCCCTCACCCCCCACTCGGCCCAGCCCCCAGCCCCGCCCCCAGCTCCCACCCCATCCCCGCCCCCAGCCCCGCCCCCACAGGAGCTGGGCGGGGGGGCCCTCACCCCCATGCCGGGCCCTGGGGTCCCGCACACCCCCATGCCGGGTCCCGGGGGTTTCATTCCCTCATCGGGTCTGTGGAGAGACTCAGCCCCACCCCTGCAGGAGCCAGGAGAGAGCCCGCAACCCCCCATGCCGGGCCCGGGAGGCTCGCAGCCTCCCATCGGGGCGCAGGGCCGGGACACCCCTCCCCCTGCCCCTCTGCAGGAGCAAGGGGTGTAACTCCCTCCCTCCCCGTTCCTCCTCCCCACGGGACAGGGGCCGGAGGGACAGGGGATAGGGTTACAGCCTCGCGGGACAGGGTCATAGGGTGGGGCCAGGCAGGGCTGGCGGGTGGTGCAGGGTGGAATGTCAGGGGGAACAAAGGGGTTGTGATAAGGGTTGGGGGCAGGAACCGGTGGGTGGGAGGGATTATGGGTAGGAGAAAGGGGATACACAGGGGGATTCACCATGTGGCCAGGTAACACGCGGCCGGCGCCATTTTGGCTCTGCACATGTTCTTGAGTAAGTTCAGCAGAGCTCTCTCCTCCTTGCAGGGAGGATTTAAAGCTATGTTTTTCGGGGTTTTCTGCGGGGAGGGAAGGGTACAGGCAGTTTTTGTCTGCCTGTAATGCCTGGGACAAGCCCTCTGACGGAGGTGCTGAGGGAAGGTGAGGGGAAGAGCAAGCCAGAGGCTTTTGCCTCTGTAGGATGGTTTTCCGAATTAAAAGGAAAAGGGGGAGGTATTTGCCAGCTGTGCTGTCCCCCAATTCAACTTGCATAGTAAGGGCTTGTCTAACCTTGTCCCAGTCAGGCAGGGAATCAACATTTAAATCCGGAAAATGCAAAAAAAAACCCTTTTACTAATTTCCTCAGCTTATTTTTTGAGAAATTGATATTTCCAGCCTTTAAAATATTCTTAATAAGGGAATATTTATTCCTTTCCTGTGTAGACAAAAGAGTACCCATGGCCAATCTTAAGGCTTTACTACACAGGCTGGTCTAACCTTTTTTTTACCTCCGAAAAAACAGAAAAGATCCAAACTGCGGTCAGGGTTTAGAAACCACCGCGGAGCCCAGGACCTGCTGCCGGTGCACCTCCCCCACTCCACGTGGATTCCGCTGGTCCCGATACCAGGGAGAGGCTCTGGCACCGGCACTACCACCACCGTGCCCCGCTAAAACCCCACAACAACCGCCGGATTTCCCACACCCCCCGCAACCCCCCCAGTACCTGTTTCCTGAAGGATGCGCGGTGTTCAAAGAAAAGAAAAGAAAAAAAAAAAAGGTTCTCGGTCTGAGTTGACTCGTTGTCGTGGTTTTAAACCAGTAATTAAAAAAATTATTTATTTCTTGTTGTGAGATATGGATTAGAACAAGAGCAAAACAGGCTTAAAACTTAAAAGGAATAAAGACAGTTTATTAACAAACTACAAGAATAAGAACACCAGAATAAACTTTCAGAAAACCCCCTTATCTTTCACATCTTAACTATTTCTCTGTACACATGACAACGTAGAGACAAATAATTTTAGGACTTTGGTGGTTAAAAACAGTCTTAATTCTTGCTACAGTCTTTTCATCAGTCTTTGTAGAGAAACAGAAGCCTCTTTCTGTTAGCTTACGGAGTTTCTCACGAGAAAACTATTTTTGTCATAGTTTTTTATTTCTCTAATGCCAGCTGCCCGGAAATCTGTCATTAGATCTTCTCCTCCCATCTCACATCTCTCCGAGGTGTGTATGGGTCACTGAGCTTAGGGATTTTATTTTTAAGGATAAGTCATTCAAAGGCAGAAGTCTTCTTCATTTGTTTCTGAGAGCCTTCCTGGAACACAGTTTTCTCTTTGCCCCCCAAAGCTTCAAAATCTTCACTCAACTCAATTCCAGCAACTCACAGTATCACAAGTACTCTCTCTCTTTTGCTCAAAACTTACACTTTGAATACTCTATTCCTCCCAACACTCATCATGAATTAAAGGAGTCTTTTTATACTATTATTGTCTATCTCCATAGCTTTAACAGAAAGATATTTCAGCTGTAAAGCATCTCCTTATTCTCTCTTTCTTATTTAAACTTAACTCTTTTCTTCACTGTTTTTGGTGGTTCTATGATGTCTTCTCTATGTTGATTGTCTCTCTCTTTCTCTGTCTTTCTGAGAAAAGGAGTAATCTGTATGTTTATCCAGGTAGTAAAAGAATTAAAAGCTTTAGGAAAACTGCAAGAGTTCATGGTGTTAAGTTTCAGTCTAGCAGCAAAAACTGAAAACCAAGCTCGGCTGCTTCTCTTCCCCCCTCCCCCCCCCTCCACCCCGCGGCCTTGTCGGCCTGGAGAGGGGGCGAGGAGGCCAAGACAGAGCCTTGTTACCTCTTCAGAAGCCGGAAACCAAAGAGAATAAGAGAATTCTGTCTGTACTTCTTAAGGGGGTGTTTACCAGTTGAATTCACTTTTTAATGGTCAGATCTGCTGTCAATTCTTGGAAATGACTGATAATTAGTCAGGAGGAAAAACTCCCATCAGCCACCAGCAGCTTCAACTTCCCCTCTTTCTAAGCTGTCTTAAAAGTAAAGCCACCCCATGACACTCGTGTACTCACCGAGCTACCAACTCGACCCCCGTCAGAAGAACTGCGAGGTAGGTGACAGTACCTAGGCTTGTTAAAACACCCATGGGGTGTTTTCCAGCCGTCCGGAGGGGTTCTAAAGCCCCCGCGATGGGCGCCACCTGAAGAGACCTTCCCTTTGCCCCCCGGAAGTAAATCCAAGCTAGCTCTGTCGAATGGAGGGGTCAGGGAGATCCTTCGAGACCAAGAAAAGACCAAAAAGGTGCTGCTTCTCCCTCCGGGGGATCGGAGGATGTTTATTCTGGCTAGCTTCCAGAAGAGAGAAGAGGCTGGGTGCCTCTTTCCCGGACTCTTTCAAACCTCGGGAGAGGGGCGGGGGGACACACAACACCAAGCCATGGGATAACGTTTCAGGGACAGGGAGGGGAGGGGAAAGACACGTCACAGACAAACAAAGTAACTCCCAGAAATATGCACCACCACAAGCCTGGTGGGGATCCTGATGGCTGATCCACTAAAACTTGGTGCTGGAGAGGCTGTGAGAGACTTTGGCACAAAACTGAGCCTATTTCAGTGTCCTTTTTAAAGCTCAGCAGGTTTTGGGAGGAATCATGGGGGACAAGAGTGTCCTGAGCCTCAGTCACATCAACCCTTGCTTGGACATCCTCAGGTTGGCTTTTATTCTTTTATTGTTTTTCTGCATTTTTCCCCTCTATCCATAGCAAAGAAAGCCCTTTGACAGCAAGAACTTGGAGTTCTGTGTAGGATGGAGGGGTGAGGAGTGTCCCAGTGGCTGCTGTGTGTCCAGGAGTGCCCATCTCACCAGCTGCAGTCATGGCAGGCCTGGCTGTGAGTGGCTGGACTTGGGGTTCTCTTTGTGCCGCCTCCCTGCTGCCCCAGATCCATTTGACAGCTGGGATTTGCTGGAGTTGAGGCACATCCCTGCTCTTCCCAGAGGCCACAGGAGCAGAGGTGTGTTGGGAGGGAGGGAAAGCACAGGTGAAACCAACACTGGTTGTGTTTGAGGTACCTGACGTGAGCACCCCTTCACAGAATCCCAGGATCACTGAGGCTGGAAAAGATCCCCAAGGTCACTGAGCCCAACCTGTGCCCAATGCCCACCTTGTCCCCAGCCCAGAGCTCTGAGTGCCACATCC
Source organism: Cyanistes caeruleus (assembly GCF_971803275.1). Taxonomy (NCBI): domain Eukaryota; kingdom Metazoa; phylum Chordata; class Aves; order Passeriformes; family Paridae; genus Cyanistes; species Cyanistes caeruleus. The sequence goes on along the minus strand of NC_141716.1, from coordinate 14,098,681 downwards.
AGACCTTCCTTGGACACCTCCAGGGATGGGGAGTCCACCACTGCACTGGGCAGCCCCTGCCAGTGCCTGACAATGAAGAAATCAATTTCTTCCATGAAGAAATCCTTCCAGATCTCCCCCCTGAGCCTTCCCTGGCCCAGCCTGAGGCCATTCCCTCTCCTCCTGTCGCTGTTCCCTGGGAGCAGAGCCCGACCTCCCCGGCTGTCCCCTCCTGGCAGGGATTGTGCAGAGCCAGAAGGGCCCCCTGAGCCTCCTTTGCTCCAGGCTGAGCCCCTTTCCAGCTCCCTCAGCCCCTCCTGGGGCTCCAGACCCTTCCCCAGCTCCATTCCCACCTCTGGACATTCCAGCCCCTCGGTGCCTTTCTCGTGAGGGGCCCAGAACTGGGCCCAGCTCTGGGGGTGCCCCAGCAGTGCCAGCACAGGGGACAATCACTGTCCTGCTGCTCCTGCTCACTCTGTTTTGGATACAAGCCAGGATTGTTCTCCTTGCCCACCTGGGCTCGTGTCCAGCAGCCCAGGTCCCTTCCCAGCCACTGTGCAGGGGTGGTGGCCGAGGAGCAGGGACCCTTCCTGCTGTCCCTGTCAGCGATCCCACGCGGCAGAGCCGGGCAGACACCAGTGCCACGGAGCTGTGGTGGCTCCAGGAGCTCTGCTGTGTGCCCTGGAGCCGGGCACAGCCTGGGGACACGTGCAGGGCAGCACAGCTGGCGCTGCCTCCAGAGGTGCTGCTGCCTCCTGGCTCTGCTGGGCTCCATCACATCCCGGCTGGATCCTTGGGATGGGCTCAGCACACAGAGCTGGGGCTGGGATGGCAGCTGGGAGCCTGAATCCTGTTAGATCCACAAGGAAAAGGTGAGGAGGTGTGTCCCAGCCCTGCATAACCAGGGAGGCTTTTCCTGCAGATCCTGCAGCACTGCAGGTTAAACTCACCCTGCTCAGAACCTGCCTGTGCACAGGAATGTGTACAGTAATTGCCATTGCTGTAACAAATCAACTTGTTCTGCAGAGCTGAATTGTTGTTGTTGTTGTTGTTGTTGTTGTTGTTTTTGGGTGAGGGGTTTTTGTTTGGTTGGGGTTTTTTTAGGTGGGGAATATCGAGTTCTCATCATTTTCAGTGTTTGTCCAAAACCATGGAAAATTCCATCCTCCCATGAAGTTGTGAGAGCACAGCACTCTGGCTTGTCCAGTATTTCCTAGAGCTGTCCTGGATTTTAGCAGGAGAGCTGCATCCTGCAGGCATTCCCTGCACTGAGCACATCCATTGTGATACCCTTGGGATATGTGATACACCCATTGTGTGGCCCTTGGGATACAGAGGTGGCACTGGGAAAATCACCATCTGCTCAGGGCTGCCTGCAGCCTTAGCCTGTGGCAGGGGTTTACTGGGATACATTTGATGCAAATCCCACTGCTCACCTCAAGTTAAGCAGCAGGCAGTTGCACTGCTGCATCTCCTGCACGTGTTTCAATGAGTCCTGTGGATGCAGGCTGGGAAGTGGGAGGATGGAGACTGCTAGGGCAGGTGTTCCATGTGTCCCTGCTGATGGAGAGGTGCAGATCTCTCTCCCCCAAAGAGCTGTGAGAGGGGCAGGGGTTGGTGTCTCTGGCAGAAGCAGGATTTTCCAGCCTGTTGCTTCCAGAGTCTCTTCACCTGCGAGTGCTTTGCAGGAATGTCACATCCCCTGTGTCAGAGCAAAGGGCATGATTGATATATTCCCTCTCCTGAAAGGGCAGCTGGTGTCTGGATGGGCTGGCTGGCCCTGGAAAGGTGACCTGGGGGCACTCAGACCTCCTGCTGCTGGCCCAGGCTGTAGGAATTGCCTTTGCACAGCTCTGGGTATGTGTGCAGGTCCTTAAACCAACAGATTGTTATTCCACCAGTCCTGTCCCCTCTCAGCAGCTCCCAGCCATCCCTTGGTGCCCTCCTGGCACGGAATTCCCCAGGGCAGCATGGATCTGGGGACAGCGTGGATCTGGGGACAGCGTGGATCTGGGGACAGCATGGATCTGTGGACAGCATGGATCTGGGGACAGTGTGGATCTGGGGACAGCGTGGATCTGGGGACAGCGTGGATTTGGGGGCTGGCACCTCTCCCCATGGGGCTGGGGGTGGCTGGGCAGCCCATGGAGATGTTTCTCATTGAGGTTTGCAAGGCACAGGGCAGAGCTGCTGGGGTCACCTGCCCAGGGCTGCTTGCTCTGCCTCTGGATTACAAGATTTATTTATTTTTTTCCCCCAGGAAAGTGGCAGAGGCTGGACAGGCTGGTGGGGATGCTGAGGCAGCTTTCCCTCAGTCAGACCCCAGGGCTGCTCCTGGAAAAACATCATTTTCTTTTGGCTCCAAAGGGCTCTTCCCAAACAGAGCCCCACGGGGGCAGGGTCACTTTTACCAGGGATGCTTTGTCATTTTTCTTTTGCTAACAAGAGCTCCAGGAAGATTCTGCTGAGACTCCCCCTTCATGTGCAGCCCAGGTGTTTCCAGCTCAGCTGCTGGAGCTTCCAGTACCAGTTTCTCTAACACTTATTTCACCCAGAATATTCTGTAACTCGCTTAAAATGAAAAATGTAGGAGTTGGGTAAAACAAATTGTATTTAATATCAACTTAATTAGCCCAATGATATTGCACAGATGGCATTCTGGATTTTCATGTTTTATTCAAGAAACCTTTTGGGTTTGGGATAATATATCTGAAACTGGGACGGAATTCAACAGCCTCACCTTGGCATTTAAACCAAGTCTGCTGCAGAGCTCGGGAGGGCTGGGCTGGGCTCTCTGGTTTTGGGGTTCTGGTCTTGGGTGGGCAAGAGTAAATGTGGAGATTTCCAGCTGGACTCACAGGCAGGAATAAAGCTGGATGATGGAAGACAGCCTAATAGACAGCAAATGATAAACAGGCTTTGAAAGGGGAAAGAAAGGTGAAAAGCTGTGTTTCTTGGAGACCAGGCAGGAGCTCTGGGAGTTTCTGTGGGCAGAGCAACTGCTTGGGCCAGGAGAAATGAAGAGAAGGATCCAGGGAGAGCTCAGAGCCCCTTCCAGTGCTTAAAGGGGCTCCAGGAGAGCTGGAGAGGGACTGGGGACAAGGGATGGAGGGACAGGACACAGGGAATGGCTCCCAGTGCCAGAGAGTGGGTTGGATGGGGTATTGGGCAGGAATTGTTCCTTGGCAGGGTGGGCAGGCCCTGGCACAGGGTGCCCAGAGCAGCTGGGGCTGCCCCTGGATCCCTGGAAGTGTCCAAGGCCAGGCTGGACGGGGCTTGGAGCAGCCTGGGATAGTGGAAGGTGTCCCTGCCATGGCTGGGGGAGGAACAATACGAACTTTAAGGTCCCTTCCACCCCAAACATTTCTGTGATAATTTTTCCTCTTCAGCCCCAGTTATTGTCAGTGTTGTTTTTTTAAGTGAAGACCAAGTGGACCAATTTCCAGAGCTCTGTTCCTTTCCTTCTCTGTGATGTCCCTAAAAGTGATGCCTTAGAGGCTCCCAGTGGTCCTGAGCTCTGAGAGAAAATCTTGTCTCCCTTTTTTTCTGAGGACACACCATGAGCCCCAGCCCTGGCCCTGCCTCTCAGCTGCCCTCTGTTCTCTGAGCCTCCTTCATCCACTGCTGACTGTCCTTGAAGAGCTCCTCAGGAGCAGCAGTTTTCCTTTGGAGCCCAGGCTGAGGCTCCTGGGAGCATCACAGCGGGATCACACGGTGTGCAATTCCCAAATTCCCTGTGTAGCCCTTGCCTGGGGCAGAGGAGCTGCGTGGCTGTGTCAGGCTGTGTCAGGCTGTGTCCCACCTCCCTGTCCCAGCTTCACTGAGCAGTTTCCTGCCTCAGAACATTCCAGCCCCCTTTTCTTGGTGACCCTGCTCTGCTCCCAGCCTTAGCAGCCAGCCCAGTTTCAGGGCCAGTAGCAGACTTTTCCAAAATCCTTCTGCTTTATTGAGCCAGCACCCCCAGGGTCCCCAGGGAAGGGCTGTGCCCAGGAATTCTGCTTCCACTTCAGTGTTTTGTCCTTGTGTGACCTTCTGGACCCTGGTGAGGCCTGATCTGAAGCTCCTGGATGAAGGAGGTGTCCATCCCCAGTGCGAGGGTCTCCAGTGCTAATCCCTGGCAGAAGCAGGCTTGGCTGCCAAAATTTTCTCTTCAGTGTCAGAGTGTGCTTCTGTTTTGCAAAGGAGTGAAATTTCCATGTGGGCAAAGTCCTGGGCTGATTTGGGTCCAGGACAAATCCCATTTGGACCATCCCACGTGAGCAGGTGAAGCTCCCTCAGTTCCCAGCAGGCTGTGTCCTGGAGGACAGGAGAGCTGCTGGGTGGCCAGGCTTTGAGGAGTGCTGGCCAGGAGGTGTGGGGAGACAATCCTGATGCACAGGACGTGCTCCAGGAAGAGCCCTGCGGCTGAAGGGGTCAGTAAGAGACAGCCAAGGCAGCTGGAGGGAGAATCAAACTGTGCTGCTCCCCCAGGGAAAGCACTTCACTCACGGCCAGGAGGGCTGGCAAACACAGGCTGGGCTTGGGGTCTCCTGCAGCTGGGAAAAACCTTTCCTTGGAGCAGGCAGACTCCAGCCCTGCTCACCTGTGGCTCGGAGCTGGGAGGTTGTGATGTGCTGCTGGTGCTGGGAATCAGCTGGGAAGAGTGGGGCACCCTGCACCTCAGCAGATGTGACCAGAGGTGCCCAAACCCTTCACTGGTGTCCTCCTGTGTGCCTGAGGAGCGCTTGACAGACCTCAGCTTAGCCAGAAGTGGCTCATGGCCCTGCTGGGATGGATGTCTAAAGTTTAGATAGGTGGCAGGGGGTTCAGTATTTCCAGGGCCCTCTAGGCAGTACTGAATGTGACAAGCTAAAACTCCATTTTCATGCCTCAGTTACTCCACTTGTGCCCTTTCTCTCATCATTCCTGGTTGTTTTGAAGACTCCCTTGTTCTGTTTTTAGCTGTGGATCTTTTTCCAGAGACAGGAACAGGGAGAAAATGTGTGGGATTTTTGGTGGTGGTAGGTTTTTTAGCCTTTTGTAATAGAAATACACTTGTCTGACTCTGCACATGGTCATTTACCTGGGCAGGGATGGCACCAGCCCCCAGAGAGCCCATTTGTGCTGGTGTTGCTCTGCAGCCCCTGATTCCTGGTGGGATCTGTTCAGCCAGAGCACTTCAGCACGTCCTGTTCCACCTGGGGACACCTCTCCGTGTCAGTGCTGTGAGGAGGAGGAGGAGGAGGAGGAGGCTGCAAGGAGCAGAAGAGCAGCTGTGACCTGCAGGGAGGCACAGGGTGAGGGGCAGGAACACAGATGGATACTCCAAGGCCCAGGAAAAGGGGATGTGCTGGTGCTGAAAGAGAAGGGAACAGTTTGGGTGAACCCAGACAAGATCCTGCAGCCTCTGGCCCTGGCTTCTCCCAGGGCTGGGCTGGCATCTTGGGGACAACCCTGGGCTTGGTTTGGTGCCATGGAACCCTCAAAACTCTTCATTCTCAATCCCCAAACTCTTCAGGCCTGCAATTATCCTGTTAGATTAAGTCAAATCATCCTCTCTGTCCATGAAGGTCCATTTTTGCTGCTGACCCCATCCCCCAGCACAAAATGGTTCTGTTTTCATGCTCTGTCTAATTTGTAATTTTCATGGGTGTTTGAGCAGCCACTTCCACCTTTCTGGGTGCAGTGTGGAGTGCTGGAAGTCAGGAATGCCAGTGTGTATAACATTGTTAATTTTAGGCATTTCTCTAATCACTGCCTGCCTTTGCTGCTGCCGCCCCTCCAGAACCACAGCAAAAACATCTCTCAACATCCCTAAAGAGCAAACAAGATTTAAATTGTGCTTTGAATTCAGATATGTTCTCCTTCCAACACTCAGAGTGGCAGGGAAAGGGCTGATGAAACCCTGCAGCCACCCCTGCCACGTCCAGCCTCTTTCCTGGTGCTTCCTCAGTGTGTTGATCTGTGAGCTGCCAAATGTGGAGCAAGATTTGGGTGTAATCCTGATGGAAACCCCCAGCAATAACCAACTTTGGGGGTTTTACTGCTGCTTTGACACAGATGCTCAAACTGAAGCTGTGTCCTGTCCATGCCAACCCCCAGCTTATTCCAAGCTGCAGACTTACTTGGGAATCTTTGCCTTGGATTTGGCCCCTTGCTGCCTTCAGTGAATGAATCCCTTTGTGTGCTGGGTTCAGCTTCCAGCTGAAGCTGAGGCAGCTCCTGGGAGCAATTTGAATTATTTTTTATTTTGGCCACGACAGTGGAGAGAGGTGGTGACCCCAGAGGGCAGCAGGACTAATTTGGAGGTTGGAGAGAGCTCAGTGGTGTCCCCACAGCCCCCAGGAGCTCATGGGGACTGAGGGAGGTTGGGTGGGGAGAGGAAATCTGCATCATCCAACTTTGTGTACCTCCAGTGTCTGAGCAAGTTATTCAGGCTTTCTTTGGAGCTGAGAGAGAGACACTGATTTTTCTGGAGTGCCATTCACCAGCCTGGGTTTCAATATCTGAAATGAGTGAGAATGGGTGTCCTGGAAAAGCCTTTTTTTAAAACATGGAACCTGCAAAAGCTGGCTTGGACAGAGCAGTTAACTACAAGAGTAGTTAATATCTAAATTCAGGCAAATTTAAATGTTTCTTCCCTGCCCAGGTATTTCCACCCAGCTAAGGCAGACCCAAGCTCGCTGCTCTTTCCAGTTCTCTTTCCTCTGCCCCCAAACACAATGTGAAACACTGCTTTAGAATGTTTTACCCTGTAAAACAACATATTGCACTGTTCCCTGTTCACTTTCAATTTTATGCAACTTTCTCTGCTGGAATAGGCTCAGTGATCCCAGGAAATAATTGGTGAGCTTGTTAGACTAATGGGATTTTTTATTTTCAAGGCTATAGATCAAACAAGTATGCCTGAAAATTCATTATACATGCAGTGAGCACAAAATAATTATTCCTTCCCATGGAAGTGCCGGAGGAGAGACTGTGATAAGGTGGGGCTTTAAAAAAACCTGCTTGATTTATCATTTGAGGCAAAGTTCCTGTGAGATGCACAAATTCAGTATTGAGTGACAGTCACCTGGCTGGCCAGGGGGCAGGGGACAGCCTGGAAAGGATTTTGACTTTGCTTTTTTGACTTTATTTTTGGTCTGGAGCTAAGCAGCCCCTGAGTTGTGCTCGTCCTTTGCAGCAAACAGCCCCAGGTGTTGTTTGGAACAGCAGAATTTTGTGTTGCTCCCAGGTGGTGAAAAAGGGATGGTTTCCCACCTCCCTCTTCTCCAGGGCTTTGGTTTTCCATCTCCTTCCCCTCTGGGGAAGCCAAGGAAATCTCAGCCAGGAGAGAGGATTTGTTCAGTCCTGCAGGTGGACACGTGAGAAAGGGGATGTCAGCAGTGGAGGATCTAGCCCAGAATAAAATGCTGGATATTGACTGAGATGTGGGCTGTGCTGCCTCATGTTCAGCCTCACCATCCCGAGCATTTTGGGTCTAAATTGCAGTGTCTGGGGTTGTCCAGGTTTGGGGCTGCTGGGATCTTGCCCACGAGCTCAGCCTGAGCAGTTCCATCAGTTGTGTCCCACGAGGAACCAGGAGGAGATGCTGGCAAGGGAACTGGAGCTCCTTCCCTGTGGGGACAGGCTGGGAAAGCTGAACCTGGAGAAGAGAAGGTTGTGAGGAGACCTCAGAGCTCCTTCCCAGGGTGTGAAGGGGCTGCAGGGAAGTGGGAGAGTGACTCTTCCTCAGGAGCTGCAGTGACAGGACAAGGGGGAATGGGATCAAACTGAAAGAGGGGAAATTTAAGTCAGAAATACACAAGAAATTCTCCCCTGTGAGGGTGGGCAGGCCCTGGCACAGGGTGCCCAGAGCAGCTGTGGCTGCCCCTGGATCCCTGGAAGTGCCCAAGGCCAGGCTGGACAGGGTTTGGAGCAGCCTGGGATAGTGGGAGGTGTCCCTGCCCATGGCTGGGGGAGGAATGAGATGATCTCTAAGGTCCCTTCCAACCCAACCCATTCTGGTGGGGAATTTTACCTTCAGTGTATTTGCAAATTGCAATTTATTTTTGCATCTTTGTTTGAAAATTAATTTGTCTTAAAGATATTTTGTGTATTTCTTGAGTTGTCCACATATTGCTGCTCTTCAATCAAGTATTTTCCATTTGCAGAGCTGGCCAAAGAATTAATTGTTCACTGAGAAGTTCCATAGAAAACCCCTTTATAAAAAAGCACAAGTGGATACTGTCTTTGTGGGGAAAATTGGTGAATGTTTGGGATATGACAGGAGAGAGAAAAAAGGAAAAGAAGCAAAGACAAGTCATAAAAAGGCTCAAAAGCGCAAGCTGTGACATCTTGGAGAGAAAAATGCTTGCTATACCTTGGAAAAGCTCGAAAACAAATCTCCAACATAACTTAAAAATAGTTCTTCTCGTTCTGCAGGCACAAAGACTAATTGGAAGTGACACCATTTAAGAATGTCACTTCCAGTCTGTCTCATTGCCCTGGTGTTTGTGCCTCCCATCCTGTGCTGGGCTGGGATGGCTCCGTGAGCAGGGAGAGGGAATTTTGTCCCTCAGAAGAGACTGGGCTTGGTGGCCAGCTCCTTCTGGGCAAGCAGCTCCTGATCCCCATGGATGCACCCACAAGTGCAGGGATCTGGACTTGGCATCTCCAAGCCAGCATTTGCCTTTTTGATGGACACCTCTCACAGCCAGTGTGGTTGGGAAGGTGGTGACCTGACTATCCATTCTCTGGTGGTGGTCAAAAACTTATAAATACTGAGAGAATAAAGGACTCTGTTGCACCACACCTCGAGCTGTGTCCCTGTGACTCATTTTGTGTCCAGCAGTGACACCCATCCTGGTGCACTGAGTGAGGGGAGGATGGACAGGCCAGCAGCAGTTCTGGCTGGAGGATTCCTGCTGGGCTGAGGGCAGTGGCTGCGCCCATCCACTCAGGAAACATCAGTGTGTGTCCAACACCTCCTGAGGGAGCCCCTTAGGCACAGCTTCTGCCCAAGTTTTGCCAACATCTCCCTGGGCAAAGCATCCAGGGCAGTTCTTGCAAAGGCAGCACCTTTGAGGAACCCACAGTTGACAGCAAATTGCACACAATTACTCTGCAGTGCATAAGCAGTAAGTAATCAAGCATGCTAATGACCAGCAGCGTTAATTACTGACCACTTCCCCCAGCTGTTCCTCACCTCTGGTCCCAGCTGCAAAACCAGCTCACAGTGTGCAACAGCTGCATTTGGAGGCCCAGAACAGCCCTGGCCTTTGGCTGACTGTGTAAAAGTTGGATGACAATTTGTAGCTCCACGTGGGAATTTTGGAGCTTCCCCAATTAACCCCTGAGTGCTGTGGGATTCTCTGCTGGAGGATCTGAGTGTGACAAGCTGCTGATATTGCCTGAGTTGGTGTTGGGGCATCACAAAGGAGCCTGGACACCTTCCCCTATCCCAGGCTGCTCCAAGCCCCATCCAGCCTGGCCTTGGACATTTCCAGGCATCCAGGGGCAGCCACAGGAAACCTGTGCCAGGGCCTCAGCAGCCTCACAGGGAAGAATTGACATAATTAATGTAACTAACATAGTTCCTTCTGAAGGTCCAATGGTGAAAAGCATCCCTGTAGCTTCAGCTGATGAATTTCAACACTGAAAGGCACAAAAAACCCCAGAAGAAACGGAGCTCAAGCTGGCCAGGACGAACATTTCCTCTCCTGCTGCCAATTATGGGGCAAGGATTACATCACAACGTGTTAGTAGAATTAAATATCTATTTGAACTTTGCTTCTCGTGTACTTTTTAATTTTAATATTATTTATTCTTTGACTTTCAATAATTCATCGAGGTGCGTCCATATCGGTAATTAAAACATGTACAGTAAGAAACAGAGCTCACATAAATTATTCCACGGCATTCATTATTTATTTGGCCACTTACAGCTGTGCAAAATTTACAGAGAAAATATGTACATTAATTAACATGTACATTACAATTTCATGAGTGCACTTTTTCGGTGAGTAAAGATACTCAGATATGGGTGTGTGAGCAGCTAGAGAGGTCTTGCTTGTGCCTTTTAAATTATTTAGGTTTAAGAAGAGGTCTGTGGTTGGAATCCAGGAGGAGCTGCTCGGGGGAAGCCTTTCTGCTGGCCTTACACGTGTGGTGGCAAAGTGGTTTTTTCCAAAGCTGCCAGGATTCCTGAGCCAAGCTCAGGGATGGATGTTTGGCTGTGTTGTACAGCCACGGGCACTGAGTAGAGCAAGGGACAAGAGAAAATCTGATATTTCACACCCTCTGGTGTAATTTCCTGTGGTTGAGTCTATCAGGGAGCGCTGGTGCCATGGTGGTCCCACTGCATTTCTTGGCTGGTGTGTCCTGGAGGGTGAGGCTCAGGACAAGGCCCTGCAGAAGACTCTCAGAGGGGTTCTGGAGGCACCACTGTTGATTTTTACCCCCACAGATTCCAGCTGAGGCTGCTGCAAAGTGACTCCAGTTCTAAAACCAGCTCTGGAAAAGGTCCTGTGCATCAGCACTGAGGCACAGCTCAAACAACGAGGAGTTTCTTTGTGCCAAGTGCATTAAAAATACCCAAACCAACCCAACCAAACAACTCACGGATTCTATCGTCGTCTGAAAGGGAAAAGAAATATTTATTCAGTGCCACAAAATTTGCATCAATAACAAGTCCAGTAGCACACCAGGAAATTTCCACATGAGTAAACTCCACTCACTGCAAAAAGGCTTGTATCCACTCCTGGAATTTAATGGTTCAGCTGGCATGTGAAAGCTGTTATTTGGAGGTTTAATTATTAAGATCAAATTAAATTTCAGCTATTGCAGCAATGAGCAGATGCCAGCTGAGGGATTCCTTGCTGGGGAATGCTGGAGAGGATTTTGGTGTATCCACATGGGAGCCTCCCTGCTAGGAGGATGCTCAGAAGGCATTGTGCCTTGGATAATGAACTATTCAGGAGTTCTGGGAGTCCCAGGGATGCCTTTTCCTGGTTATGAATTACTCCTGCTGAAATCTGGCAATGAACTGCCTCACGGTGACCTGTGGAGTTCCTGGTCAATGAGGGGCTGCTGGAATGAAGGGAATGCTCCACTTCATGGCTATGGAGCTTTTCCTTCCCCCAGCAGGAGCTCTGGCTGGGACTTGTAATGGAAAGTGTGAAGACTTGTGCAGATGAAGAGCAAAGAGAACAAAGACCCTCCAAAACTCACTCTGTCTTTCCAACCAACCCCACAGAATTTGTCTGTGAGCTTTCATAGTTTTTGAATTGCCAGCCACAAAAAACTTTTAATTCTTTTTGGCCAGGCTGTGAGTGCACTCAGAGGGTGGAGCAGATGAGGAGACACAGGTTTGGGGAAGCAGAACACAGAACTATTTGCTTTCTGGAAGGCTGGAGTGAGGTCTTGGGGGAAATCTGCCTCACACAGAGACTTGACAAGAGCCATGAGGCTCTGGATCATCCTCCCCTGGACTGCCCAGGCATGGGAACTCCATCCCTCTGTCCCACAGGGGCAAACTGCAGACCCCCCAGCCTTCCCCAAACACCTGCATCCAGGGCATTTAGGAGCTGATTCCCCAGGGCAGGGCTGCACTTTGGGCATTTGTTCTCCCTTTACAGCTCAGCTGCCACGATGCAACAAAGACAATGGTTTGGATGGACACAAAATCCATTCCTGGTGTGTGCAGTGCAAGTGTGGAGGAATTCCTGTTGGCCTGAACCATCCGCTCTCCTGTGAGCACCTGACACTGCACAGAGCCAAAGGTGGGATCACTACAAGGGGATCTTCTCTTCCTCCTGCTCTCTTCATCATCACAGGTAAATTGGAGGTTGGGACACTTCACTGGGGCAGGGACACCCAGGCTGAGTGAGGAAAGGCCACTCCCCACTTCTCTGACATCCTAATGATGGCAACCCATCATTATCCTACAAAGACCCATCCCAGAGGAGCCTGTTGCGTCCTGGCAGGTGCTGGAAGGAAGTGAAAGCATTCCCAAGGAAAAAGGGAGAAACTGAGTCCAGCTCACCAATGCCTCAGAGCAAAACTTTAGAAGGCATTATTCTGTGTATTCCCAACTTCATGGCCAGAGTTGAGGCTGGGTTTGAAAAATGTGGATTTACTTCTTTTATAGAGGAACATTTATTTTTTCACAGCAGAAGGAACTCTTTTGAGTTTCCTGCTTGAGACAGAGATTGAAAAATACACTGCCTTGTCTTTCAAAAATGTTCAGAGGAGCCACTGCAAGGTTTCAGATGAGGGCCACAGTTATGCTCTGGAGGTTGTCAGAAGGAAGGATGCTGCTCAGTCTTTCTCTGTTCTCTTTACTGGAGCTGGCATGAAAATGGATTATTCTAAACCATCTCTCTGTGTGGCTGTCCCATTTGTCAGCTTCCTGCAGGCACATTCCCTGCTTGATGTTTTCATAAACTCCACTCCTTTGCCTTGGCTTCTGGTGATAAATTGTAATGGCAAGTGAAAATATTCCAAAATAAATCTGTTTTCATGGCCCTCTGCAAAGTCCACTCTGAGAGCCCTGTGCAGATGTAGCACTTTGGGAGGAGGTGGGGCAGCACCAGGTGCACATCACACATCAGCCCTGTGGTGTCCACATTTTCAAACCCTGCCCCAACTCTGGCCATGAAGTTGGGAATGCACAGGAAATGCCTCTGAAGTTTTGCTCTGAGGATACAGGTGAGATGGACTCAATTTCTCCTCCTGTTTCCTTGAGAATACTTCCAACTTCCTGCTGTTATTTTGGTAGGGTTTGTATTTTCAAATAAGGAGCAAATTATTATTATTATTATTTGGTCCAGGAAACCAAAGGAACATAAGGAGAAATAACAGAAATTTTTAGGTTGGAAAAGATCCCAAGATCTAGGAGATTCTAAGATGCAATCCAACCATGAAGCCAACCTTTCCAGGCCTCCCAGTGATCCCATGGAGAGGGAGGTGCCAGCAGCAGCCCCAGAGCTGGGCTGTGACAGAGCAGGGATGAGGCCAAGTCCAGAACTGCTTCCCAATGACCCCCCCTCACCCCTGAATCCTCTACTCCTGGTACCAAGGCTGCTGTTTTCCCTGGAAATGTGTCTTTCCAGCCCAGAAACTCCTCTCCACTGGAGAAGCCCCAGCAGCAGAGCCCTTCTTGCGCTCTGTGGATGCTGCAGGGCAAAGCCTGTGGTGGCCCCTTGGTTTGGGCTCTGCAGCTCTCAGCACCCAGAAGAAGCTCTGCCAACACCTCCTGCTTCTGCTGCATCCTTGCACACTGTCTGATGATCTGAGAGCTTTTCCCAGCCCAAATGAGCTGCAGTGAGCACAGCAAGAGATGAAAATGAACTCCAGTGATGCCTTTTTCCTGCAGGAAGATGAGGATGGGCAAGTCCTTCCTCTGAGGTGCCCTTCAGCCCAGCACTGGGACACTGCTGCCGAGCTGGGCTCAGCTTTGTTTTCTCTCCCAAAGTAAAAGACAGGCTGAAACTAGGACAAAACAACAAAGAGGGAGAGACAAAAAGGGAGAGCCTGGGTTTGAATTGACAGAAACCCCAGGAACCGGTGTGCAGCCCAGTAAATATTGGAATGACATTACCTGAGTGTTGAAAGACCCCCGAGCTGTTCACCAGTCTTCACAGAAGTAATTGTGAATGCCGTTTATTTCTATTATTAACACACCTTTTATAGGGTTCTACAGGGTCTGTGGGCAGAGCAAGTTACTATTGGCTAACACACACAGGTTTACATTCTTATCCTTGTACACAAGGATATTGTTTTGCTTTACTCTCTCTTCTGCAGGCAAGTTTCAAGGATTTCAGCCCTTAATATCACGACTTATTTCAAAGGCTGGTTTGTGCATACAGGCCTTTACTAATATATAAAATATAGCAACAATTCCCCCTTTCTCTTTTTGCACAAACCAGGCTTTGGATAAGATATCATGCCACTTAGACTGTCATCCCAATTAACATTATAAGTAAAGTCCGTCCCCCTTCTAGCACAAGAGACCTCAACCATCCGGTGTTGCCCCAGCTGGCGAACCAGCTTCCAGTGGGGTCACTATCTTCTTTTAGGGCATGTAACCCATCCTGTAGCTGTTGCAGTTCTTATGGATGGAAGCTGAATGATCAGTAAGATCCAAGCAGCACATGCCTTCAAACTCCTCACAACCACGTCCCTGTGCCAAGAGCAAAAGGTCCATTGCAGCTCGATTTCATAATATTGCATGACATACACTACTCACATTGGCTGAAAGCTCACTTAACATTGTGGATGTTAAGTTCAATCCTACCTTAGTCCAGCAAGTGAGCCTTTTTAGGGTGGCTAAACTTTAATTCATTCAGGCTTCGCTTTGACTGTTTGATGTTCTTCATTTTGCTAGCTATATTCAACAATTGGTGTTAGCTTGGGTGGAACAAGGTTATGTTTCCCAAGATAACAGGGTCTTCCATGTGGACTAGCAGGAATCCCATTCCATGCCCTATCCCCACAGATTAGGAAGATGGAACTAGGTAATCGCTTTGGTAATTGTCCTGTGAGATTGCACCACGAACAAAGGCTTTACTTTCAGTGGTATTAACGAGATCAGCTATAGGGTTGACTGCAGCTCAGGGCTACATTACTTTGTTAGAATGACTTTTTGTCGGGGGTTCAAACATTATCCATCCACCTGCGGTATTGGTGGAACTTAACAAATCTAATTCTTCTGAGGGTTGTAACATTGACAACTTTGGTAATTTTTTGCTTGCCAACAGGCTTCAGGTTGTCTTAATGTGAAGCCAACAGTGCAATTGCACTCTTGCAACGTTGCCAATCGATTCAGTCGAGTCTCATTACTAATTAAATCTTTAAATGCTGGAGGATCCCATTCAGGGACTCCTACGAGACAGGTGCGAAAGGATCTCTAGGTGTGGCTAGGCTTAGACACACTGACTTTTGGCCAGTTCAATGTGCCAGAGTGACCCACATGTTCTGCCTCTTTTGGATGTTAGTTAGCAGACAGTTAGTCAGGACTATACACAACACAATTACCATAAGCAGTTTGTTCCATGCAAATGACACCATATTTGCAAACTTACAGCTAAAACTCCAATCGTTAAATGAACTTTCAAAGATGCTTACACTAGCTCTTGAAGGGGGAATACTTATACTTTATACTAACATAACAATTACTACACAGGCTAAACTATCTTAACCTATTATAGAACTACTTTTAACACACATGCTTTGGTATATATGTAGTCTAAGCGTGAAAGCAATTTGCTGAAAGGGTAAACACACAACTACAATTTGCTTTATATACAGTTAAATGGAGTCTCTACACTTCTTAGATCTTCTACAGAATTTCTCTAACACGATTCAGTCCTGGAACGTTCACTGCTCCCGTGATGTCAGCTGGCAGCTGATGGGTGACTGAGGGTTTTGATGTTCAAGTTCTTCTTCAGATCCTTCTAAATCTTAAAACAAAGGATACCTGAAAAATTGGTAGAGACATAACATCATAGTAACGACATAAAAGTTCTGTTGGCAACTGTCTGTGTAGTGTTCAGACACAACTGTGTCCTGACAGCTCCACTTCTGATCCATGTCTGGAGTACCAAGGCTGTGTGATGACATCTCTGTTCACTGGATCTCATGTGTTCAGAGGCAGACAGTCTGGTCAGATGAACAGGTGACCTTTTTGAACCTGCCAACAAAACACAGGCACTTCTCTCCTTGAAGTTAATGAATTACACTAATCAAATGTTTTTAGGGCATCCATTTCCCCCGTTTTCTTAAAAAAAAATAAAATGAGGTGTACTTCTGTTATAAACATCAACAGCAACACAAAACCATATACACAATTAATAAGAACTTATACCGGTTAAAAATCAATTAAATCATAAACATTATTAATAACATATGTAATATAAAACTACTATTAATTACTAAAACACTGCACCAGCATCCCATTGTTAGCAAACAAACAGAAACAAAACAATCAGTGAAGGATTGGGTAATCACCTCCGGAAATGGTTCTCCAAGCCCACTTCAAAACTGATCCAACTGTCATATCAACAGGGTCAAATTGCTGAGTCAAAAAGTGACTCAAATAATGATTTGGGACAGAAAACATCTGGATCTGATGGCAAACGTTCCCTCCAGGTAAAGTCAAGGCTTGGCCAGGGCCTGGCTTTAAACTGGAAAGATGCCTCTTAACATATTTCTAGAACAAGGTTCTCAATAGTAGCAGCCATGAGATGCTTACAGCACAGCAAACTGTTAAAATGCATTTGTACAAATCAAATGATCAGAAGCCTCAGGTACCAGACCAATTAAACCATGCAGCAGTTGGTTTAATCTGAAGCCTCTCCTATGGCAGCTGATCCTCAGCAATGGTACATCTTCTTAAAATTCTGGAAACACTGAAAAATAAGAAAGCTATAACAAACAAAACTGCAGAGATTGCAACAACCAATAGAACTCCCGATGAAGTCAAGGGTGTCACAGACTGCATTCCCTTCTATCCACAAGCAGGTGTTCACCAGTGTTCCATCACTGCTGTTTCAGTTGTGGCTGTCTTCATATCTCTAGGAAAATAACTATACTTTTCAGTTTAAACAAGTGTCTCCAATAAAACATAAAACAATTTAAATTAAACAATATTTAAACCTAACAATAATTATATATGATAAAAGGAAATAACAAACTTAACCTTAAAAGAATATCTAAGTTAGAAAACTTAACTTAAAAACATTCAAGCCTAAACATTATAAAACTTAACTATCCTTAATTCTATTAACACTTAATCTATATTAAATAAAATCATAACTTAATATTATTCTGTTAGTACAAAAAGGCAACTAAAAGTTTGATATATACTTTTTAAACACAATATAACAGTAACATGAATTCACGATAAAGATTATAAGAATGTAACAAATACATCACAATTCTATGTCATCTAGCTCTGAGAATAACTCACAATAACTGCAAATGTTACTAAAAATACTTATTCATAACAGGAATTTGCTTAGTATATGCTTAAATTGGTTAGGATTTGAAAGTGCAGTTTTTCTAGAGAAAAACCACAACAACACAGGATTTGGTGAGTTGCCATCCAGCTTTGTAGCACTTTTCAAAAGTACTACATTTACATTTTTTCAGAAACATCAAGTCCAATTCTTAAACTAAAACCCAAAATCCAAATTGGTGTATATGCAGTTATATGTGCTTTATATAACAAAAGGACTCACATTAAAATTACCTTATTAAAATTGTGGAAAAAACAAGCAAATAGATAATATATACTTTAACTTAACTTTGTCTTGTACAGTAAAGTTCTCTTAACTAATTATTTTTTAAACCACAAATCTCTTCTGTAGATATCATTAATTGGAAGGTTTTCCTAGAAGCTGTAAATCACACCATGTTTAAACACTTTTTCTCACTCTTTTTTTTTTTTTTTTCTATTTTTTCTTCTTTTTTTTTCTTTTTTTTCTTTTTTTTTTTTTTTAAACGTTCAAAGAATCACAATAACTTCTCTAGTAAAATCTTAAAAACTCCAATTACATAAACTCATAATTACTTAAAACACAAAATTAACTCTACAATGGCATATAAAAACATTTTGAAAACCCAATAAATTATGACTTTTTAACAAACTTGGTATTATCTGGGTGCTTCTTCTTAGAGAGGGAGCAGGGGGGGTGAGCTGCCCACCCTGCTGCTGCTGCAGCTCTGCTCTTATCTTCCTTCACATTCTCTACATACTCTCGCAGCGAGGAAAACGGAGAGAAAGGGAAAGAAAAACCTCACAAAGTTAACTTTAACAAATGCAGTTTTTTCTCTCAATCTCTCATGTTGTTCTCTGACAGAGGAAAAAAGGGCACGATTTTACAAAAGCAGGCGATGTTACACGAAAAGTCTCTCAGGCCAGGTGCTAACAACAGCGATCATTGCAGCTTATCAGCGTGGCCTTGGAACTTTTCTTGCGCTGCTTCTGCCCCCAGGGTGCCTTTGTTCTCACAGAGCCCACCTCTGTGCTCCCCCATGTCCCCCTGCTTCGGGTGGAAACCAATCTAAATTTGGCTTCTTTTCTTCCAGGGTGGTAAAGATGGAACTTTAATAAGATTGTAATGCTAAAAGTGACTCCAAAAATGAAGCAAATATTTCTGGATGTATCACATCCTGCCATAACTGAACAGATTCTGTTCGTTGTTTCAGCGTTCGCTGTGGAACTTTTTTTTTTTTTTTCCTTTATTTTCTTCTCTCTGACTCTCCCTCCCTCTCTCCATGGGCAGCATAGATAGGAGTGCTTGTCCAGCAGTGGGAGGTAAAGGCATCTGCCGCTGTGACGCAGGTAGAATTACGGGGCTCACAGCCTCAGCATATCTCACTTTTCTGTCTTTTAAGGTATTAATTGCAATCTGCCAAGTTCAACCGAGAGACACAGTGTCCTTGCTCTTTTCTGTAATTGCCATTTCCCATATCAGAGCCGACATACCAGTCCGTTCTTGCACCGCAAAAAGCAGTGTGAGCACTGCAAATGCCCATGACAATTAGCCCATATAATGAGCATATCCAGGTCCTTTTCCTGGGCTGCTTCGCCTCGTTTAACGAGGATGCAGAGAAGCAGTTTATCTGCCGCCGCAAACTCTGCCTCCATGCTGACGGCCACCCGCAAGGGGGAAGGTTGCGACCCTTCTACCACGCCCTTGCCTTCCTGGGCCCCCCCCAGCAGCCTGACTTTCCACGTCCTACCGCTCAGCGTTTCACCGCGCTCAGGCTGCCTATCCGGTGCCGATCCAAGCCCGCGACGTCTAATGTCCAGATCCACTCCGCTGACTCCAAAGCCCCTCTGCCCGCAGGGGTGTCCCTGTTCGGGCGCCAGATGTTGAAAGACCCCCGAGCTGTTCACCAGTCTTCACAGAAGTAATTGTGAATGCCGTTTATTTCTATTATTAACACACCTTTTATAGGGTTCTACAGGGTCTGTGGGCAGAGCAAGTTACTACTGGCTAACACACACAGGTTTACATTCTTATCCTTGTACACAAGGATATTGTTTTGCTTTACTCTCTCTTCTGCAGGCAAGTTTCAAGGATTTCAGCCCTTAATATCACGACTTATTTCAAAGGCTGGTTTGTGCATACAGGCCTTTACTAATATATAAAATATAGCAACACCTGAGCTTGAGAGAAAATTGACAAATTGTTAGGCTGAATTCCTGTCTCTAGTGGAACTGGAGAGCAACCACCATGGAGATAACGTTATTTTCTTTAATCATTTTCTTTGGCAAGAGAATCAGAAGGAAAAAGCTCCAGAGTGACTCTTATTATATTTTCCCTCCCTCTGCCTTTTCTTTCTGATTCCCTCCATCGTTCCCAGCTCTGTCAAGATTGTGACAAACTTAATTACCAGCAAACAGCAGGAATCCCAGATGACATATCCATGGTTTTTTCTTTCTTCTGACTTCATGAGATCTTTCTGGTCTTTAATGTAGAGTGAATGAGGACGGGGAGCAGCTGGTGCTGGTGTCCAATACCAGCAGCATCTGAGCCCTTATCTCCTTGAGATCTTCAGTGTCAGGATAGGATGCGGATAACAAAACCTGAGTGATGAGATTCAGGGGTGGAGGTTCAGAAAACGGGATTGTGCATGACAGGCCCAGATCTGCCATTTGGGGGCTGTCATAGAAACCTGCACTCATTTCAGGGCTGCTCACAGCAGGGACTGCACAGCCCAGGCCTCTTGCTCCAAGCTCCTGGCACCAGGATAAGGCACCTTTGTGCCTCCTGCATCTGTAAATTTGATGCTCGTTGGCTATAAAACAAGAGCTGGGTGAAACATTGTCATTTGCAGGGAGTTTGCCCTAAAACCATGTTTCTAGGGCGTGAAACAGCTCAGGGTGAGGTTCAGTGAATGGTTTTGAGCGAGAAAAAAGATTTAAAAGAAAAATGCCCTAAAATACTTTGAGTATTTTTAAGTGGAGTTTTGCCCTTTGATCTTTTCAAAGGGAATTTTATTGTCTTGCTGTCTCAAAGATGTTTTGGCTGCAGGGGTCTGGAGAGGCTTTTCAGAGTCCTCACCAGTTCTACAGTTCAAGAAGCTTGTGCCCCCATTGCTGCAGAAGCAGGGAGCCCTTGCCTCCACCCTGCCATTACTATTATTATTATTATTATTATTATTATTATTATTAACTATTATAATATTATGTTTATGTTTATGATGTTTATTTTTACACCCAGGCAATTCACTGTTTTGCAGGAAATGTCAAGATTTTCCACACAGGCACCTCTTTCCCCTGTGCACCCATCTTGAGAGAGAGAAAATGGTCATGTGCCACTTGACCAAAGCAGGGGCTTTGCAAACACACCAAACACTGGAAGTTTGGTAGAAAGAAGCAGCAAATCTCTTTTTTATCTTAGTTTTATCTTCACCAAACCTTCTCTGAACAACTCTGCACCTCCTTCTGCATTCATTTCCTCAAGCTGGGTGTCATGGAGTTACTTTACCTTTAAGGGAGTTGGAGTTGCTGGGAACTGCCTGGAGTCTTTTCTCCTGACCAATTATCGGTCATTGCTGAGAATTGACAGCAGTTTAGGCCATTGAAAAGTGGGATCAACTTGTGAACCCTACCTTAAAGTGTAAAAGCAGAGCTCTCTGGGTTCTCTTTGTTTCCTGGCTGGAAGGGTGGCGGAGCTCCAGGCCTCCCGTTCCCTGCCCAGGCCATGCGGCCGGGCGGGGCCGGGGCTGGGCCTGCCGCGTCTCCTGCCCGGGAGATGGGGGGGCCTGGGGAAGGTTTTCCTCGGGCCCGGGCCGGGCCAGGCCGATCTCTGGCTCGGCTGCAGGTTTTGCTGTAACTAAATTCACTAGAAACTGCTGAGTGAAGAAGGAGAGAGGCTCTGGACCTGCAGCAAGCAGAGACAGCGACCACACTCTCCAGAGCAGCTATGAAGAACTTCCCATCGCAGACGGCTCCAGCTCCTGTTCGGCAGAGATCACCGAACCATCTACAAAAGCCTGGGCAAGATTTTAACTCCTTCATTACCCAGATGAGACTTGCGGATTAATCTTTTTATCCAGAGAGAGAAAAAGAGAGTGATCAACATGAAAAGACACTTTATAAACTACCAGTGACAGGAAAGAAAAGAAGCTTCAGAAGAGGTAGAGAATTAAGAAGATGCTTTCATTAAGCTGAAATATCTTTCTGTTAAAACTATGGAGATGGACAATGAAGTCCTGAAAAGAACTCCTTTAATTCATGATACAGTATCTAGGGAGGAATAATAGGGTTCAAAGTGTAAATTGGAGTAAAAAGTAGAGTAATTATGGTATAGTGAAGTGCTGGGAGATTTGAAGCCTTGAGAGGCAATGAGAAAACTGTTTTCTAGTGAAGCTCACAGAAACAGATGAAGAAGACTTTTTTGCCTTTGAATAACTTATCCTTAAAAATGCTATCCCTGGACTCATGGCCCATACACACTTCAGAGTGATGTGAAAATGGGAGGAGTGAGCTCTAATAATAGCAGCTCTGGGCAGCTAACATTAGGGCAATGGAAAACTATAACAAAAATAGTTTTCTTGTGAGAAACTCCATAAATTAACAGGAAGAAACTTCTGTTTCTCTACAAAGACTGGTGAAAAGACTGTAGCAAGAAATGGGACTGTTTTAACCATCAAAGTTCCAAAGTTTTTGTATCTGTTGTCATGTGAACAAAGGAATAGTTTGTAGATAGGGGATGAAAAGGTTTTTCTGGAAGTTTATTCTGGTGTTCTTATTATTGTAGTTTGTCAATAAACGTTTTTTTTTTTTCCTTTTAAGTTTTATGCCTGTTTTGCTCTTGTTCTAATCCATATCTCACAGCAAGAAATAAGTAATTTTCTTAGTAATTGGATTAAAACCACGACATAGGACTTTTGTGGGCACAGGGAGGGTGTCAGAAATGCTGACAAGGATGAGAAAAATCTATTTAACGATTCATGTGGAGTATTTCTGAAGAGGAACCCAGAGATGTCTTCTGGGCTGTGTTTTAAGTCACTTCCTGGGCAGCTGTGGCTCCCCGGGGCAGACAGTGGCCCAGGGGAGCAGCAGCCAAGTGCTCTGAGGGCGCGTGAGCCCATCCGTCCTTGCCTCTTGCCACACAGATGTTGCAGGCAAGTGTGAAACCCTCTGCTCTTTGCTTCTGTGCAGGTGCTGCAGGAAGAGAAGAATGAGAAGAGGGCTTTAACAGAGACACTGCTCCAAACTTGGGGACAGCTCAGCCAAGCGTGCCAGCAGGTCCAGCAGCTCAGGCAGGCGGTGAAAGAGCAGCAAGAGAAGGGACAGGTAAGTCTGAGTAGGCAGGGAATGGAGTGCAGGGCAGGGACAAGGGCACAAAAGGCAGCTCCTGGGAGTGAGGAGGCAAGGGCTGCCTCAGGCTGTGGGAGCACAGAGCCTGGTAAGCTCCAGAGCTCAGGCCCAGGAAGGAGGGCTTGCAGTGCAAGCAGAGCTGGGTTGAGAAGCCACAAGAAGTGGCTGAAGGAATGGGATTTGGAGACAGCAAGTGCAAAAATCTGAGCCTGAGGGCAGGTCCCAGGAAGTCGCTCTGCATTTTGTTGCCAGACCATCAAGGCAAAGCTGCAAGCTGAGCTGCAGGAAGCTCACAATGAAATGCTGGCAGTGCAGAGGAGGCACAAGGAAGAACTTCAGGGCATCAGAGAGAGGAGATGAATGTCCTCCTTGAGCAGAGGGACGCTCTACAAAAGCAGGTGAGTGAAACAGCAGTGGCACTGCAGTCAGCCAGGGAAGACTCTGTGGCCTTCTTGCTTTTCCATGGCAGAGCAGCAGCTGATGGAGTGATCCCTGGGGCTGCCTCATGCTGTGGGGAGCAGCATGGCAGCTGCTCTGAAGGACACTCAGTGCTCTGCTGAATCTCAGCTGCTGCCCCCTGGACAGCTGGGCCAGTCCTCTGGGCTGTTGGCCAGCAACCATCAGCATGGACTCCTGCTGGCCTCTACTTGCTAGCCTTGGTTTGGGAGGTGCTTTTTCAGGTGGGCCACTTAGAGACTTAACCAAGTTGTCCATATCCATTGGGAATCTGGTGCTTTCAGGACAGGGAGAAATGGGAAGTTGTCCTTTCCCTTTCCTCATGGCCTCTGCTGTGGCTGACAGTGGCAGGCTGTGGCTGTCGCCTCTGACTGCTTTGTTCTGTTTGACTGGAGGTGGAAGAGTTGACATCTCAGCTGGCAGCCTCCCGAGATTTCCTGGAAAGCAGAGTCCAGAGAGCCCAGCAAGATGTGAGCGAGGCCCAGGCACAGTCAAGGCAGAAGCAATTGGAGGCTGAACACATCCAGAAGAGGCTGGAGGAGGCAGAACATCAGAAGAAGGAGCTCCAAGTGAAGCTGCAGAAACTGGAGAGGGAATGGAGTGAATGCAAAGAAGTGGCACTGGAAAATTTTGAATTGCAGGCTTCTGTGAATGTCCTAGAGAGGGAAAGAGACAGGTAAATGAAAGCCTGTGGGACTCTGCAATGTGGTGAATGCATTCCCTCTTTGCCATCTTTGCACCTACCTGGGGCTCTGGCAGCATTTCCTAAGTGGCAGATTCTGAACTCTCCATGAAGACACATCTCATTATCTGTATGTTGTGTTCATTCTCTAATATTTTAAGCCTTCAGTTGGAGTTTTTCTGAAGACAGGCTTTTGGGGTAGCTCTTTCCCTCTAGGGAGTGTTGTGCTGTTAGGTTAGGTTAGGTTAGGTTAGGTTAGGTTAGGTTAGGTTAGGTTAGGTTAGGTTAGGTGGGTGTGTTAACAGTGCTGGAGCTGCAGTGTAAGGAGCTGGATACATCCATCAGCTCCACCTTGGGTGCTGTAACTTGAAGCCTTTGGGATCTGATCAGCCTGGCATCTGATGCCTTTGCTGGGCAGAACCTTCTTAAGGCCCTGAGTGCTGATCAAGCCCAGATTGCCCTGGGAGGCACCCAAGAAACAAGAATGTCTCTGGTGCATTGTTCCTGATAAAATGCCCCCCTGGTGCCTGGAGGGGCTCAAGCAGGGTCCCTGCCACCCTCCACACTCACAGGTGTTACTGACTGTGCAAAGAATGCAAGAAACCAGAGCAAGGTTAGGGGGGCTCCTCCAGCTGATCAAGTCAAGCCAGTCTTCAGTGCCACAGGATTCTTCTTCCAAGAAGAAGACAAAGGAAAGGCAGAGCACTCTTGCTTGCCTGGAGGTTTCTGCATCTTTCATCAGCTTGAGCTCCAAGCCTCTGTTGCCACTTCTGCCTTGGGCCTTTGTTCCTCCAGCTGAAAGTAGGATGGGTGCTGGTAAATCTCAGGGAACTTGCCAGACGTCCCCTGGCTGTAGGATGCTGCTCCTCCCACCTGGACATACAAGATGGGGGAAGGAAATGTCTCTTCCATGTTGACCAAACCTCAGTGCTTCCACCACCCCGGCCCCTCAGGGGCCTCCTGTACCCTTGGAACCTCCTGCCACCTCCTCCCTCACACCTGCCCCTTGTGCCTTCCCACTGCCTTGTCCCATCAAGGCCTCTGCAGCACCGCATTCCTTCCGGGCCTCCCTCCACCCCAGCCCCTCTGGTCTCCCCCAGCCCGGCCAACCTGCCCAGCAGCGGCGCAGCCCCGATGGAGCTCCAGAGGAACCGGATTGAGAGAGCCTCAGAGCCCTCAGCAATCCCGCCAGCAACCCACAGGCTGCAGGACACAGACGGCGCTTCCTGGCTGGGAGAAGCCTCGTGCCCATCTCCAGGCACCACAATCACAGCGATCCCCACAGCTCCAGCCCCTGCCCAGCCCCTCTGTGGGCAGCATTAAGGCTTCAGCAGAAGCACCAAAGGCCGAGGGCCTTCTGGCCATTTTCCCTTCCCCACTGCACTCCTGGGCAGCTTGCTGAGCACAAGCACCCTTTTCCCCTCTCCCCCTATGCCCTGCGCACACTGGGCACCAGAGAAAGCACCTGAGACACTGGGTATGAGAACACATTCTATATTTTTATATATAATTCTATACCTATATTCTATGTATTTCTATATTTCTATATTTCTATATTAAAGAAGAACTAAGAAAAAGGAAAAAGAAACCATCTTAAAGAAAAATCCTGCCCGGCTCAGATGGCCCCGGCAGACAGAGAGCCTCTCAATTCAGCTCTCCTCAGAGCTCCAGCAGCACAGCCAGCCACAGGCCCACAGACAAGGGCGGTTCTTGCGTGCCCTGCGGAATCCATCTTGCCACTTCTGCAAGATGGAGCCTGGAGCTGCCCGGAGGACAAAGGCTGTTTCCAGAGCCAGCCTTCTGATGGCAGGGCTGATGTCCTGTGCCTTGTCATCAAGGGCTGCAAGAGAGAGGAACAGATCTCCATGGTCAGATCTGGATCTGCAGGGACCCGAGGAGAGCCCCGTGCAAGGGCCAACGCAGGTGGCTCTGGCCATGGCCAGGAGGGAGCAGGGACCAAAGGGATCAGCCCAAAGCCACTGGACACTATTGGCACTCGTGCCCCTGAAATCTCTGTGTGTGCCCTGGCCACACCAGGTCTGGTCCGCACAGGGAGCAGAGCCCTCGGCAGCCGGGGCAGGGATTGCAGCTCCCCTTGGCAGCCGGGGCTGGCAGCCCGCTGCCCTCACTCACCCTGACAGATGCTCTGGAGCTCTCGTTTGTTCCCCCGGAGGTGCCACCCGGCCATCCCTGGGAACACAGAGCCTGTCAGGGTCCCAGCAGCAAAGCTCCCTGCCAGCGGCGCTGCCAGCCCTGGGGCCACACGGCCTCCTGCCCCGGCAGGGCTCAGCCCCAGCCCTTGCCGCATCCTGACTCAGCCCAAGGGCCCGGCTGCCAGAGGCCGGCAGCAGCAGCCCCGAGGGCAGCCGGGGCTCCAGGGCCGGGGCAGCAGCCGGGGCTGGGGCCGAGCTGCGGCGGGGCAGGGAGGGAGCCCAGCCCGGTTCGTGGCTCACCAATGAACCTGATGGCCGCCGCTCGCAGGGACTCCTGCGGGCTGTCCAGGTACAGCAGGGCCCGGTGCAGGTGCTCAGCCGCTCGGCTCCTGTCCTGTGCCAGCTGCAGAGGGCGGCGGGAGGGAAGGGTTGGTGCGGGCTCTGCCCCTCGGCCGGGCACTGCTGCCTGCGGCCAGCCCCGGCCTCCCGTGCCCGCCCAGCCCTGAGGCACCGGGCAGCAGCCGCTGGCGCCGGGCTCTGGAGGGGGCAGAGGGCCGGCTGCTGCCCGGGGAGCCGGGCTGCTGCCCTGCCCGACAGACCAGCGGTGCCGGGGCTCCATGGGCACACGGCTCGGGGCCACAGGGGGCTGGAGTAGAGCCCGCGGGGCCCAGGGAAGGGAGCAGCGTGTGGGGCACAGGCTGGCGGCCCTGGGTGCGGCACTGGGCAGGGCACAGCTGCCAGCCGCACACACTGAGCTTCTCCAGCCTGGGGCTGGGGCTTCCAGCCCGCCCTTACCAGGCCCTCGCAGAACCTCCAGGTCTGATCCACCCGCAGCATCTGCTGGAGATCCTGCCTCTTCAGCAATCGGGCGGAACAGAGCAGCGTTTCCCGGGAGGCCTGGAGAGCAGCAGAGACCCAGAGATGGCACCACAGCCCAGGGCACAGGACCCACGTCCCTGGGCCAAGACCAGGAGGGAGATGCAGCCTGCGAGGCAGCAGAGCAGGAGGCAGCCGAGCGCCCTGCCAGGGAGCCACGGCAGCTGCTGAGTCCTCACATCAACCACACGCTGGTTCTCGTCATGGCAGTGCAAGGAGAGTGGGAGCCATCTCTTGTAACTCTGCATGGTGTCTTTTTTCAAAAAAGGTTTTTTGAAGAGGGGAGAAAAATTTTCAAGATGAAGTTGCAGGGAAGCTCCCTGCTGAAAAATGTGAAGCTTCATCCATCCCACAAACCCCAGCCTGAAAAGACAACAGCACTGGCTTTCTGCACTCCATAAACCATGTCCCGCCTGGGAATTTAAGAGGAGGCTCAGCAGCTGCAAGAATCACAGCCTCATGGAATCATTTCTGTTGGGAAAAACCTTCACAAGCATTGAGCCCAAGCACTCACAAAAGGAGGTATCACCTTCCCCTCCCTGATGCCCCAGCCACAAGCACTGAAGGACCAGGGGCCTGTTCCATTGGCTTCCAGCCCAAACCTAATCCCTGTGTCAATCATGGAAGCACAGCAAGAAAGGACCCGAGTTCCCGCTCCTGCAGCCAGCGGCACTGATGGCATCTGCTCCATGTTGGCATCTGCTCCATGTTGGCATCTGCTCCGTGGCAGGAGGGATTCAGGGATGATCCTGCCCTGGGCTGTCACACTTTGGGTGGGCACTGCCCAACCTGCTCTGGAACTCCTCTTACGCCCTCACTGGAGCCATGTCTGCATTTACTGTCCCAGCACCAGCCTGAATTCAGAAGCATATTGTCCCCTACCAGGTCTTGCAGGAGCTTGTTTATTTCCCTTTGCTTTGCGGTTCCTGGAAGCCTGAGCATTTCTTGACTCTGCTATTCTGCCTGCATGAGCTGCTGAGCTGTCTCTTCCAGTTCCTTTCTCCTGAGAGCTCCTTCTGCTTCCAGCTCTTGTTGCAGGAATTTCACTTGTCCTGCAAACATCACCAACAGCAGGAGTCAGAGTCTTTGCTGACTTTACTGACCTCAGGCCTTTTCAGTGCCTGCAGCCCCACCACTCCTCAGAAGCCCTGTGGACAGAGGTGGCTTTACAGGGTGCTTAGCTTTTCTCGGCAGGGGCGGCACCACAAACAAAGCACACGAGGTCCTCACCTTCTACCACTGCCTTGGCCTGCGTGACTCTGAGCACTTGAGCCTCCAGATGGTTCCTGCTCATCTCCAGCTGAGATATCTGCTGCTGAGCAGCAGACAGGCTGGATTCCAGGCTCTCCTTTGCTGACCTACAAATTGCAAATACAGAGAGACATGAGCTGCTTGCTCCTGACACCCACAGCTGGTTATTCCAGGACAACGAGGCTCAAGATCCCCACACATCAGTAGGGAAAATGGATCACATGGAAACTCTTCCAGAGAAGGCACTTTTGTGCCATTTCCATAGCAAAGCAGGGCCCTCTGAGGGAGTGCCCTGGCCTTCCTTATGGCCTGGCACAGCACACACAGCCCAGCCCAACTTGACCTCAACAGCCAAAGCTTCACTTGCTGTTCCTGATCTATGACACTGGGGAGCTGTGCCCGGACAGGATGGGCTGATGAGCAAAGTCTCAGCCTCTGCTCACAGCCCTTCTGTCATCAGCACTTGCAAGCTGCTCTGCAGGGGGACAGGACAGACTCTTGTCCTGCCCAACTCCTGACATTTTAATACTCTTGAAAATGGACAGAAAGGTACATCATTTTCCAGACACCGTGTATTTAAGAGACTTCAGAACTACTTGGCATGATGCAGAAAAATCTCAAGGTCGTGGTAGCACTTGTAAGAAATACCAACACCCTAAATGCAGAGACTGCTGTTTAAACTCTTGCAAGGTCAAGGAGTAGGCTTGCCACCATTATTTTAGTATTGTTGGCTAAACAGGCAGTAGCCCAATTGGCTTGTCCTTCTTTACAGAGTGAGAGGGACTGTGTAAATGGACTTTGATTGGCTTGGCAGGTGGATGCCCATCAAGAATTAGAAAGAATCCCCAGAGGTCGTTGAGGATTCCAAAGGGCTTTCCCTGCTGCTTTCTAACCAGCCCTAGCACCTGGCCCACACTTCTCAAGAGTAGGCTTGGAAGCAGAAAGCCTCAAGACTTTCAGCAGGAGCCTCTGGCTTCACCCAGAATCGCAGTGCACTACTCCCAACATCCCCAGGTAAGAGCCTGGAATGCTCAAGATGGAGCTTCGGTTCTGAAGATCAAGATCATGTCAAGCTACTTGGTAACAAACGAGGGATGTTCAATGCCCAGCATAAGGAACCAAACCTAAGAGAAACTTGAGGTTTCACTCAACCTCTGCATGCTTTAACTACTACTCAATTCAGGGCTGGGTGGCTTGCTTTTGACTTCCCACAGGAATGTGCTTGGCAGCACAAACAGGAGCCCAAGGCTGACGAGAGCTTTGTTGGCTTTAGATGTCAGAAAAATAACCTTCATATTGTGACTTTTTTTTCTTTTGAGACACTTCCATTTTATGTCTGTGGAATGTAAAAACATCTGAAAGGCTCTGCTCCCTGCCTTTACCTGGTCTCTGCCAGCTGCTTGGAAAGCTCTTGCCTCTGCTGCTCCATAGCTGCCAGTCGTCCCTTAAAGGCAGCCTTCTCCTGGCCCAGCAGCTCCTTCTCTCTGTGCACCTGGGCCAGTGGTTGCCCTTGGCCAGAGGATTGCTGGCACAGCTGCTCCAGGGCCCTGCTCGATGACTCTTGCTCCTGGGAAACCTGGAAACAGGACAAGGTACACCTTGAGCCCTTCCTCAATGATGGTGTGTGCCATTTTGAGGCAGCTGTCCACAGCAGTGTCCCTGTCTTCTTCTGCCAGAAACAGCATCTGGGCTGATCTGGCTGGCACAACTCCCACTCCCACAGGTGCTGCTTAGCAATGAGGTGTCCAGAGCCATGGTGACATCATCCCTCCTTTGCTCCAGCAGATCCCTCTGAAGCTGCAATTCCTCCAGTGTCTGCCTCTTGACTTACAGCTCGCTCTGCAATGAGGGGTCTTCTCCCTCCAGTGCAGCCTCCACTGTACAAGAAGGGCCAAGACAAGTTTTCAAGGGAAAGCCAGTCTCATTTCCAAAACCAACCTCCATCCTGTCCTGCTGCTGGGCCTTTTCCACCTGGGGTGACGTTTCCTTCTGCTGCTCGGTGTTCCTTTGATGCAGCCACAAGGCTCCTGGCTCTGGGATTCCCATGCATTGCTGCAGCTTTTCCCTGGACTTCTCAATGTTTTCACAGCAACTGCAGAGACAAGGCTCAGTCAGAAGAACAAAGAGGCCTCAAGAGTCACCGATCCCATTTCTAGCACTCCAGGCTGGAGCAGGGGGCAGTGGGCTAAGGAAGACCTTGCTCTTTCCCTCCCTAGGAAATCCTCCAGAGGCAAAGGGAAAGGAAGGCAGGATTTTGCCTTCCTTCAGTGAGAAGCAGTGGCTGGGCAGAGGCACGCAAAGAACAGAATTCAGGGAAGCGGTATGGTGAGAAGAAGGAGTCTTCTATTCCAACATGGCTGTGCATCTCCCACACAGCCTTAGGAGTCACAGTAGAGCATGAAAAACCCTGACAGGACGATACTCAAGAGCCACACATTGTAGGGCAGGTGATTTCTTCACCCAGGAACCTCTGAACTCCCAGACCTGGAAGCAGATTGCATCTGGAATGCAAGAGGAGGAGGAAGAGGAGGAGGAAATGTTCACCCTCTGATTTCTTCTATCAGATCCTCCATCTGCTGATAGCGGCTTGTGACCGTTTGGGTTTCCTCGTCCATTTGACCAATACGTTCCTGCAAGCGCCCACAATTCCCTGAGACTTCCCGAAGCAATGCAAAGGGATCCTGTTTATCCGTGGATGTCAGAGTTGAGAGGATGCTGCCAGGATTGTCAG
Source organism: Cyanistes caeruleus (assembly GCF_971803275.1). Lineage (NCBI taxonomy): Eukaryota > Metazoa > Chordata > Aves > Passeriformes > Paridae > Cyanistes > Cyanistes caeruleus. Next base: position 14,068,253 of record NC_141716.1, on the reverse strand, counting down.
TGCAGACGACGGAATGGGCCATGCTGTCACTGTCGTCTGTCAGTGCCTGAAAGCCCACATCCAGCTGTTAGTCAGGCATTCTCTTCCTATTCCAAAGGACCACTGAGATGCCTCTTCTGATCCCACAAGAACCAGTGTCCATTCAGTTTCAAAATCCCAGCCAGCTCAGCACAGTTTACTCACCTCAGGGGCTCGGGAGGATTGTCCCTGGTGAGAAAGACCTCGAGCTCCCTGGAAGAGCACAGGGAAGAGCACACTCAGACTTCCCTGGGCATCCTATGCCAGGGCCCCAGCATCCTGACAAGGCAGAATTCCCTGCAAATAGCCCATCCATCCCTGCCCTGTCTCAGTGGGAAGCCATTTTCCCTCGTCCTGTCCTTGCAGGCCCCTGCCTTAAGTCACTGTCCAGCTCTCTTGCAGGCCCTTCCTTCACGCATTGATAGGAGCTCTAAGATCACCCTGGAACCTTCTCCCACCTGGACAACCCCAACTCTTGCCTCCTTTGCCCTTGGCACAGGTGCTCCAGCCCTTGGAGCATCTTCCTGTTATCCCCGTGGCCTCCCCTAGGCCACTGGGGATCATCTCAGAAATGTCTGAGAGAAACCCCGGTTTGCCTCTGGGAAGCGCTGAGGCTGCACTGTAAATTAGGCTGAGGGGAAGGCGATGACCCTTGTTTGTGCCCATGGCCCCTCCCGTTGGACAAGGATGGAGGAGGAGATGTGGCTGTGCTCTGGGATGGCCAGGTGCCCCCCATTCCCTCCCAGGCCTGTCCCCACAGCAAGCACCAAAGCTGCTGGAGCTCTGGAACAGCAACTGTTAAACCCTTGCTATTCCCAGAGGGAAGCCTTCCCTGAGGCACAGCCCAGGCCCACCCAGGCCCCTGCAGGGCTTGGCACAAGGAGAGCAGTGGCTTTCTCACTCACCCGTCGCGTGTCCATCCGCTCCTTGGCACAAACAATGTCCAAAGTGCAGTGTCCAAAGGCCCTTGGCCTTCGCAGGGTTTAACCCCAGTGTCCAAAGGCCCTTGGCCTTTGCCGGGTCCTAACCCAAATATTCAAACGTTCTTGGCCTTTGCAGGGTCACTAGCACACGATCAAAGTGCTGTTGGCCGTCGCAAGGTCCAAGCCCAAGCTGGGCAGCTGGGCAGGGACCTGGCTCATAACATGAGTTCCAAGTTGCTGCTCCAGGCAACACCAGTTTTAAGGCTCAGCATTCTCAAGACCCACATGCTCTTCTGGGATGCGATTAGTTCCTGAGTCACAGGAATTCTCCTGTCTTCCCTGACTGTCCTAGTTTAGGGCAAATCAGGAAGGAAAACTCTAAATGGGGATTTCCACAGGGAAATGCCCCTCCCTACCAACTGGTTCAGGAAAAGGAAAAAAAGAAAAAAAAAAAAATTCCTTGGAGAGAAGTGGAAAAAGCTGGTTTTTAAACAGAAATTGAATAATATTAAATAATAAAACCTCTTGCTGTTCGATGGGATGGCAAATCTAGGAAGAAAAAGTCTTTTTCATGTGGTGTAGCTCGGCTCGCTCAGGTTCTTATCAGTCCCTCCGGTGCTGGAAAGTGCCGAGGCCCAGGCCCCGGTGGGCCACAGGCGTGAGCTCCCGGGGTTTGGCTGGGTGTTCAGTCCAGAGCAGGCTTGCACAGATCCAAAAAAATTGGAAAAAAAACAAAGGTCCAGGGAACTCCTCTGCCTCAGCTAGCTAAAACTAACTAAAAGCCAGAGAGAAGCTCTGTCCCGCTGTCTGTCTGTGCTGCCGACACCACAGTCCAGAAGCGGGATGTGTGGGAGTGATGTTTTTCCTTAACACACTGCACGCTTCTTCTTCCCCCTCTCTTGCTCTCAAAGCCAGTCTTAAAGGTGCACAACTTAATATATAACATAAACCAGACGATTTGGGATACCAGTATCATAAAGTCACCCCAGGACACTGACCAAGGGGAAATGTAAGAAAAATGCTAAAAAGGTTCTTGGTGTTTATAAATATTCATGGAAAGTAAAGCTTTGCCTTTAGGACAGCCACCTGAGGAGGAAAAATGGTGTTTCAGGGACTTTTCAAATTCCTACACAGAAATTCCTAGAGCTGCAGTGTTTAAGGCTCATTGTTGTAGTATGTTTATTCAGTTCTGTTAAAATTGTTAGTATTTCGTCTGTTTGATATGTTCCTGGTTGTCTCCCATTTACTGCTTTGGTTGGTTCCATTTGTCTGTTATGTAAGCCCCTCCCAGTTTTTCTGAATGTTCCCCGTCAATCACCTTTACCCTGCCCCAGCTCCCCATCCATCCCTGTAAACCCCACCTCTCCTTCCAGCTCCTTCCATGTATGTCATCCCTTCCTCAAAACACTATTGGTTGTTATGTTGTATTCCCGCCTTCTTTGTATCCCCATTGGTCCCTGGTATTGTAACCTCCTCCCCTTACCCCTCCCTCCGCGAGCTCCCATTGGACCCTGGGCACTGTGGAGCCAGCCCAGAGCTCCGGGGCGGCCAAGAGCAGCGTCAGCTCATAAAATGGATTAAGAATCCTGAGACAGCCACAAGTGCATGTTTTTCCTGCTCTGCTCTCTGTTTGCGCATATATCACTAGGTCTTCTAGGCAGAAGTCCTGCTGCTTACATCAAAGATTCCTCACTAGGAACAGACCTTCAAGAACCAAATGGGTCTGCTTGGAAGAGCTTTGGCAGGTGTTTTTTGCCCTCATCTTTGATAGTGTTTGTCTGTGTCCTAGGGAGGATTTCTGTGCCCCAGTTGACAGGAACTGCCTTCTGAGCAGGGCACAAATCCTCTGTGCACAAGAGCTGCACCTGCCTTCTCCAGGGCCTGTCTCTCCAGAGACTGATGGTCCAAGGATGTCCCTGCCAAGTTAAGATTCAGAGACTGATGCAGCTTCAAGTCTCTGCTTCCACAAGAGCAGCTTTGGGCTCCTTGAGCACAGCTGCAAAGGAGCAGGACAGCTCCTGGTGAAGGTCTGACAGCTCCTGGCTGGTCCTTGAACAGCTCTCAATGTAGTTCTGCTGGTGGTGCTGTCGGTCTCGGGCCAGCTGTGACTGCAGCAGGGACACCTGAAAGAGGCACAAGGCCCGGCTCAGACAAGCCCACGCTGGCAGCAGCATCCACAGCCCCACGGTACCGGCTGTCAGGGCAGACACAGCCTCCAACTGCAGCCCTCACCAACACTCTGCCCTCGGGGAAGGGGAAAGGAACAGGCTCCCAGACTGGCCCTGAACAGAGCTCAGATGATCAACAAGTCCAGTCCACGGCTGCCAAACCCTTCCCACATACATCCCTCAGCCCCCACAGGTCTAGCAGAGCGAGTTCCAACAGCAGTGAGAAACCCAACTCTCATTTCCAAAGGACACATTTGGGCCACTGACCCCTTGCTCCACAGGCTGTGCATCAGCAGGAGGGCTACTGCTGCTCCCCTGAGCTGCTGGAGCTTCTTTCAGAAGTTGACCTATTTTGCTGCTCAGACTTGGAGACACTGAACGTAAAGGACTCTGGGGGGAACACTCTCCTAAAAGTTCTGATTCTTCTTCCTTCACGTTCCACCTGCACATTGGATGGGAGAAAGGTCACAGAAACCTGTCAGCAAACATGGAGCAAAAGAACCTCTGGACATCAATGCAAGATCTCTGCTCTGAGAGCCTGAATTGCACCAGACAACACTGGGGGCAAAAAGCTCTCGCTGGGGGCTGCGCAAGAGAGGCCAGGGTGTGTCCAGGGACACGGGGCCAGGGAGGGAGACAGTGCAGTGAAGGCACCTTTGAGAAAGCCATGGGCTGCCGCAAGAGACAGAACAAACAAAAGGCTGTGCCTGCAGCAGGGACAGGGAGAGGCAAGGAAACAAGCAGGGCACTGCAAAGCACTGCCTGGGCAAACGTGCTGTGCTCCAGAGGAGCCTGAGGCTCCGTGGAGACACAGAAAGCCCATTTTACGTGCTCAAAAGTTCTCCTGGGCTCAGTGGTTCATTCAGGCATCATCTGCTGATGCAAGCGGTTGCTGAGGTTCCAGCCTGCTCTGTGAGACAAGTAACAGCTGCTCCTCTTGTGCTCCAACAGCCTGCTGGGGATTCAGAGGGGAGATGATTGCCTTATTTCAAACACCACAAGAGCTGTCCCTCAGAAATCTCCATCTTGGCAAGCATCCTCGAGGCACCAGCAGTGCAGCTGCTGCTGCTCAGATCTCTTGGTACAAAACTCTGCTGGGTTTAGTCCATCGCCCTGCTCACCTGCTCCATTCCTTCCCACACCAAATCCAAATCCCCACGTGTTGCCATGATCTTGTGTGAGCACAGGAGAAGCAGCTCCCCATGCCCAGCATTTGGCCTGCAGCTGATCTGAACAGCAAACTCCAGAGCTGTAGCAGTCATTCTGGGCATGCCAGGAAACAATCTGCCAGTCAATGGTCTCTGGCTGGGGCCAGGCAGACAGACAAGGCTGCCTGCCGCAGCTTGGGCTGCTTTGGCCAAGCAGGCCTGGACTCACAGGGATATAGAGTCCCACTTCTTTATGGGAAATATCACTGGAATCCTTCAGGGACATTGGAGTGGACTGAAGGTCAGTGCCTGTGCCTACCTGGAGATGAGACTGGCCCATGCAGTTGTCAGGAGATTTTCTCTGCAGGATTACAAAGTTTTTCTTCAGAGTCCCCTTGGCCATTTCACTCTTCCTCAGTGCAGCACTCAGGAGTTGAGCATTCTCTGTCCCTTTGATTTCTTCTCTTCCTCTCTTCTTCAAGGCAGCAGCAGTCCCATGGTCCAACTCTTCTTGCATGTCTTCCCTCTCCACTTCCAATTCCTGGGTTATCTTCTTCCCTCTTTGGATGTCAGGTGCACCCATGTCCTTTTCCAGGTCTCTCAGCTGCTGGTGGTACAATTCCCGTTCATGCTTCCAAAACAGGGAGAAGAAGACTCACCCATTGCCTCCCTTGGTTTGCTTCTCATACCAGATCTGGACTCCTGCTGCAGGGGCAGGCACGTGCTGCCCCCCTCTCTCTCTGCCTCTCGGGCTGCTGCAGACCTTGGCTGGGCCCCCCTTGACGCTGCCTCTTTCCCAGCTCGCTCAGCCCATCCCAGCTTCCTTTCTGCCCGTCCCCGACCTCTGGCAGCTCCACTCCCGTGTTCCTTTGGGCACGAGCTGCCAGAACTGCAGCCAGGATTTCAAGTCAATGCTAAGCAGGATTTAGGCAGTGCCATGAGGATGTGCTCTCCATCAGGAAGGAGGAGCAAACACCCTCAGCATTTCATTCCAAGGCCTTGGGGCAACAGGAGTGGTTTTCCAACACTCCTGTGTAGACTTTCCATGGCAGCATCCCCGAGAGCCCCACTGCCCTCTCTTGCAGCACCAATGGCCAGATCAGTCATTCCCTGCTGCCACTCAGGACGAGTTCTCCCCTTGCAGGCACACGTCCTGATCTTCATCAGCACCTGGCTTTCCTCTCTTCTCTCCCCACTGCCTGCTCTCACACGGCCAAGGCCAAACACCTTTCAATTAACAGCAACCTAGGTCTTCTCATCCCTCCTGCCAGCTCCAGATATTTAGAAATCTGAACATGGATTTGGACACCAGAAATTGCCCAAACCATGCAATGTCAATGGAGACAGTGTGGACATGGAGAACTAAAGCTTCCAGGGCACAGAACTCCAGCATGGAGGAAAATCAGCAGCCTCAGTGCTAACTGGTTTTGACATGGCTACAACATCATTTCCTCCTTGTTCAGAAGAATGCAATTAGGAAAGTTAAACTGGAAAAAGGTGCTCCTTAGAACTGGTAACACAAGGTGCAAACATAGCTAGGAAATGGCCCTTTGTGGCAGCTGCCATTCTCACCAGCACATCCTGCCTTTCCTTCTCCTGGCTCTCCAGTTTCCTCTGCAGTGATGCCACCTCTGACGAACAGTCACAGCCTCTTCCTTCAAGGCAGTTTCTAGAGAGGTCTTCTGCTGTTCTGCCCTCCATATTGCTGCAGGAGGTGTTATAAATACACTAGAAAAAGATATATAAGAAAAGGTTTTTATTAATTATAGCAAGCCAGCAATAAGCAAAGTCGGTGCCGGGCGGCAGGGAGGAGGAGGAGAAACCTCTTCCCCACGGAGCTGCCGCGCTTCCCGCTTCTGTGTTTGTCCTTTTATTCGTTTCGGCCTCCTGGTGATGTGGCTTTCTTCCGGCGTTTCTGAGCATGCGTCTCTGGTCATTAGATGATCCTTTTCTACCCTCTTGTGGTCGTAGAAGGGAGGCTTCAAGTCTTCCTCACTCCTATTCCATTGACCTTTTCTCACTGTTCTCTCTCCAAGTTTATCTTGTCCTAGTGTTCCAGGAATTTCTGGTAGGCTGTTATTAATTATGCCAACTTCAGCAAGTTAGTGGCCTTCAAACCCCTTTCTCAACTTTATATCTAAAGTACAATTTCGCAAAGCATTCTATCATATCTATATATTTAGGCGAACAAAAGAGTTTCTATCTATCACAAACCCCCCTTTTTCTATTTTTTTTACTTTTGTTCGCTGAATCTTTGTAGTTCTTTTCTACTTAATTCTAAATAATCTTCTGTTTCCTCTCCCTTTAAAGCTTCATATTTGGCATGTATTAACATAAGGTGTGCTGCTTCTAATCTGTTTTTTACGATATTAATAATTTTATTGAGAATGCAAGGGCCTAAAGTAAGTATTAAAATTAGTAAAATTAAGGGCCCCATTATGGTGGATAATAAAGTAGTTAACCAGGGGGAATAATTAAACCAAGATTCATACCAGTTTTGGTGCATTTCTTGTTCTTTTTTTCTCTTTTCCAGTCCTTCCTGTAATTTAGCCATGGTCTCTCTTACTATTCCACTTTTATTTACATATACACAACATTCTTCTTTAAGGGCAGCACAAAGGCCTCCTTGTCGTAAAAATAATAGATTTAATCCCCTTCTATTTTGTAAGGCCACTTCAGCCAGTGAGTCTAGGGAGTCTGTGAGATCTTTTATAGATTTATCAATCCTTCTTAAATCTTCATCTACTGAAATTCTAAGCTCTTTGAGCCCCTGGTGCTGATTTACTAAGGATGCTACACCTGTTCCCAATCCAGCCCCTCCTATGCCTAGCAATACAGCTACTGTTAGTGCTGTGAGGGGTTCTCGCTTCACTAAATGATGTTCTGGGTTTTGATATTGTGTATACACATATTCTTCAGAATGATAAATAATCCTGGGAACTATTATAACCTGTATGCAGAATTCATAGGTTTCATTAAAGGTTGTTATAGAAACACATGGAGTTACTCCTAAAGTGTTACAAACCCATTTAGTATTAGGTGCTGGAATCAGCCACTGAGCTGGCTTGCGAGGGTCATTAATCTGTATTTTTGTTTGGCATAAGTAGTTCTTATCTAGGGGCACATTTCCCACACATTTCCCTTTTCCAGTGACTCGAGATAAGGTTATTCCTGGAGTATTTTCCCTTCCCGATTTCCATAAGCAAGCAGCAGGATTGGTACCATTCACTCTTTTTGGTTCTGCTATGGAGCCTATGGCTTCATAAAAAGGTGGGTTAATGTTATAACATAACCAACATTCTCTAGTTAAATTTGGATGTGTATCATTTAATACTCTAAAGGTAGCTTGCAGAATTTTCCAAAGAGCTTCATTTCCATACTCTTGGGGTGTCTCTACCGTGGTTAATACTTGGGTGTTATTTTCTAATTTTTCTGAATGGTTATTCTGATCTCTTACTTTAGGGTCTTCTACTCTCCACACCACTGGATTTGGTCCAACAGATCCCGAGTCATGGGGAACCACCTCTTTCTTTATGAGTATATGCACCCCCCGATCCCTTCCGGGTTCCCATACTCTGAGACCCCAGGTTCTTCCCAATAACCACCCAGGATCTTGGGATTCTGTAATATTCTGTATATAGTGAAATTTACAAGTTCCAATATATGTTATCTCCCCTGAGGGGCCTATCCAGGGCTTTACACATCTGTGTGGACCCTGTTCGACCTTTAGATACTTATCTGGGTTCTGTACTTGCCATCCCATGGAAATTGTTTCACAGCCCCAATATTTACAGTAAAATTCTCCGGGATAATTACAATATCCTCTGCCTGGGTTAGAAGCTGGGCACATGTATAATACCTTATGACCAGGTGGGAAATAATTAATACCCTTCCACTTAATGAGAGAGTCTAGTGTAACTTGAAAGCTAGGGGCTCCAGAGGTAATTTGTGATTGAATAATAACCTGGTCTTCCCATCGAATTAAGGACCAGTTAAAGGGTTCATGCGTCTTACTTGAACAAAGGTTAAATGTGCTAATTAAAATTATAAATGTTACTGACCTTTTTAATGAGCATTGGTTTCCCTTGCTATAATAGAGGCTTTTCCTTTGTAAAATACTAATTTGGGCTTCCCATAAATTATTTTGCTGGGCTGTCTTATTCCCATTCTTGTGGCATTTCCAGGACCATGACCTTTTGGTCCCATGTATATTGGAGTGTTTCCCTCCACAGTTTATTACTCCTCTGCCTCTCCCGTCGTCGACCCGGTTGCCTCGGGCCACGGGGTGTACCATCTTCTCGGCAGCAAGAGTATTCTTCAGGAGGGAGATTACTCCTTTTTTTATTCTTTCTTTGTATATATTTTTCCCAATTTCTATGTTTTACTAAAGGGGTATCACACCTCAATTCCTGAAGCCTCCGTCTGCACAACCCAGCTACTATATTTACTACAAAAGGTGCAGATTCGTTTGGATGGTAACAATAATACAAGGAATTGACTCCTTTTGAGTAAGTGGCCCACCACTTTTCTGATCCTTTTTCAAATTCCCCTGCCTGTGTTTTGGTTCTTAAGGCCCAATCAGTGAGTCTTCTCTGGGCAATGTAGCAAAATCTACACACCCCTCTCGGTGGGTAGCCTCTATGACAGTGGGTCCACCAATGTTCTTCACATACTATACATTTAAAACAAACAAAAGGGTAACAATTCTGGCATACAGCACAACCTATTTTAACATTTCTATTATATATTTCCTCACTACTAGATGGGGGTATCTTATATTCTATATAAAAGCCTTTATGGAGTTTACTATTCATAAGTCTCTATGCAGATTAATAATTTTCAGATATCATTTTTTTTTCCAGGATATTTGAAGTCTCAGGTCCCCAGCCGGGCTAATCACTTTCTAGTTATTAGTTTGTTTTTGGTGGCTCCACAGGTCCCTTAATTCGACTTGCATGTGTCCATCCTTTCTCTGCGGTTCGGATTGCAGAATCAGTTGTTAGTAAGACTTGATACGGTCCTTCCCACTTCGGTGTTAGGGGATTCTCTTTCCAACTTCTTATCAACACCCAATCTCCGGGTTGTACCTGATGTAATATAAAATCCAATGGTGGTCTTTGAGCTAGCATTCCTTTTTCCCATAATGCCTTCTTATACTTCATTAATTTTATTAAGTACTTATTGATATATTGGTCACTCACATTTGGATGTGTTTGAACTTCTTCTGTATTATAAGGCATCCCATATAACATCTCAAAAGGGGAAATTCCCAAATCTGCCCTTGGCTGAGTTCGAATATTTAGAAGGGCTAGTGGAACACATTTGACCCATGATAGTTTTGTTTCCATCACCAGTTTAGTAAGTTGTTTTTTTATTTCCCCATTCATTCTTTCTACTCTCCCAGAACTTTGAGGGTGCCAAGGGGTGTGTTGTTCCCACTTTATTCCTAATGCCTCCGACACCTCTTGAGTTATTTTTGATGTAAAATGGGGACCTTTGTCAGAATCTATTGTCTCTGGTACCCCATACCTGGGAATTATTTCTTCCAATAACACCTTTACAACTGTTCGTGAAGTTTCCCTAGATGTAGGGAAAGCTTCTACAAAATGGGTGAGATGATCCACTAGGACCAGGAGATATTTAAGTCTCCCTACCTTTGGTAGTTCTGTAAAGTCAATTTGAATATTTGCAAAAGGTCTTTTTGCCAAGGGTCTCCCTCCATAAGGTAATTTTCTAAGATTTTTCCTATTTGCTTTTAAACATGGGAGGCAGCTTCTAGTAATTTGCTTAGCTAAGTCTCGAATACCTTTGCTCATATACTTTGCTGCAAAATAGTCTATTAGTCCTTGTGCTCCCCAACGTGTCCTTTGATGTATTTTTTCTAATATTCTCTGAGCTATGGCTTTTGGTAGTACTTCCCGGCCATCTGGAAGGAACCATCTCCCCTCTGAGTTTTCTACCGCCCCTGTCTCTGGGAGTTTTAATCTCTCTTCCTCAGTAAATTTACTTCTTAAACCACTATCCTTATGTTCCATAATTTCTTCATGCCCCCCTTTTTCTTTTAGGACCATTGTCCGTAATGCCGCCCGTTTTGCCTCCTGATCTGCAGCATTATTTCCCCTACTCCTCAAGTCCATTCCCTTCTGATGTCCTTTCAAATGAACCACGGCCAACCTTTTGGGCCCTCTCAGGGCCTTTAATACTGCAATTATGAGTTTTTGATGGACTAAATCTTTCCCTTGGGAATTTATTAAACCTCTTTCTTCCCACAATTTACCGAACGTATGCACCACCCCATAACTATATCTGGAATCTGCATATATTGTCCCCTCCTTCCCTTCTAATAATTCCAATGCTCTTAATACTGCATACAATTCACAGGCTTGGGCTGACCAGGATTTATCTAATGGACCTGATTCTAGGACTTGCAAATCAGGTCCTCTTACTATGGCATAGCCTGTTTTCCTCTTTCCTTTTATTACTCTGGAGGACCCATCCACAAACAACTTTTCTCCGCTTTCTAATTCCTCTTCTTCTAAATCAGGTCTAATTTTGGTCTGTTCCTCAATTGTAGTTATACAATCATGTATCAGGGATTTTCCTTCGGGTTCTCCATACAAAAATGCAGCCGGATTTTGTAAAGTGGTGGTTTCTAATATTAAGTTTGGGGCCTCAACTAAAACTCCTTCATATTTTAAAAGTCTAGCATCTGAAATCCACTTATCCGCCTTTTGTTGTAACACACCCCGAATATTATGGGGGGACATTAGCTTCAAATTGCTATTAAAGGTAATTTTCCTAGCTTCCTCTACCAGCAGGGCACATCCTGCTATTACTTGCAGACAAGTTGGCCAGCCCTTACTCACGGGGTCCAAAATCTTTGATAGATACCCTATCGGCTTCTTTCTCCCTGCCCACTCTTGAGTCAGGACTCCAAAGGCAATTCCATCCTCCACATTTACAAACAAATAAAAAGGTCTTCTTAAATCTGGGAGACTCAAGACAGGAGCATGAATTAAACTCTCTTTTAGCTCCTGAAATTTTTCTGTATCTTCTAAACTCCATTTCATTAATCTCTCTTGTGTCAATTTATGATACAAAAATTTAACTTTACCACTATAATTTTCAATCCACTGTCTACAGTATCCTGTTAATCCCAAGATTTGACGTACCTGTCTTTTATTTTTTGGAATTGGTAATGATAAAATTCCTTGTACTCTCTCAGGATCTATCTTTTTTTTTCCTTCCTTCAGATAATGACCTAAATATTTTACCTCTTTTTCAACGAATTGGAGCTTTGCTTTGGATACTTTCAATCCCTTTAAACTCAGAAAATTTAATAACTTAATACTCTCTCTCCTTACGTCTTCTTCTTCTTTCCCAGCTAAAAGTAAATCATCCACATATTGTATCAAGGTCACTCCCGGGTCTATTTGATAATCCTGTAAAACCTGTTCTAATGCTTGCCCAAATAAATTAGGGGATTCCGTGAATCCCTGGGGCAATACTGTCCATCTCAGTTGTTGTCTCCTCCCCGTATCTGGATCTTCCCATTCAAAAGCGAAATAATCTCGACTAGCCTCATCCAGAGGGCAGGCCCAGAATGCATCTTTTAAATCTATAACACTGTACCACAAACTGTCAGGCCCCAACTTGCTTAGTAACGTGTACGGATTTGCAACTACGGGGAACCGTGCTACTGGACGTTTGTTAATTTCTCTTAAATCTTGTACCAAACGATAAGTCCCATCTGGCTTCTTTACTGGCAGTATGGGTGTGTTAAAAGGTGACATACATGGTTCTAATAGTCCCTTGCTTAACAATCTATCAATTTCTGGTTTCAACCCTCTTCGTCCCTCAAGTGACAAGGGATATTGTTTTATTCTGACTGGAATTTCTGGGTTTTTAATAGTGACTGAGAATGGGGTTATCTTCAGTTGTCCCACACTCTCAGGTGTATACCACACTTCTGGGTTTATTTTATCTTCATCTTCTACTCTTAAAGGACATAATCTTATTTTCCACTCCCTATCAACTACATCTAAATGTATTCCCAATTCAGTAATTAAATCTCATCCCAACAAATTATAATCTGCTTCTGGTACTAACAAAAAATTTCCCACCCCAATCTTTGACTCTGATTCTATTATCACATCTTTAATAACCCCCACTTCAAAGGGTTCCCCCTTTGCTCCCACTACCGTGGCAGTTTCTTTAGATATACTACATCCTGTAGGTAAAAACTGAATGGTTGATCTCTCAGCTCCAGTATCCACCAAGAAAGTTATTTCTTGGTGCTGGCGACCCACTTTTAGCTTTATCAAGGGCTCTTTCTGGTGGTCTTGGGTCCCTAAAAAGAAGAGCCCCTGACTCCCCTAGTCTTCTTTGAACATCTTTTCATCCTTAATCCTTACCCTACATTCTCTTTTAAAATGCCCTTTCTTTCCACAATAAAAACAAGTCTTAGCGTTTTGTTGTTCTTTTGAATCTCTAATTGGTCTCTGTTGTTTCCCTTTCCATGTTTGATCCCTACTCTCTCTTACAGCAGCCGCCATCATTTTAATCTGCCTCTTCTGAGCCTCCTCTTCTCTTCTAACATACACTTTTTGTGCTTCTGTCAAAAGTTCATCCAAACTTTTATCTTGCCACCCATCCCATTTTTCTATCTTCCTCCGAATATCCTCCCAGGCTTTTGCCACAAATTGTGTTTTAAGCAATGCTTGTCCCAATTGAGTATCTGGATTCATTCCAGAATATAATTGAAAATTTTTTCTTAGTCTCTCTAACCATTCTGTAGGAGTTTCATCTTTCTTCTGCCTCTCATTAAATGCTTTATTAATATTATGACCCCTTGGGACTGCCTCCCTAATTCCCTGGATTATAATAGTTCTTAAATCCTGCATGTGCACTCTATGGGCTGGATTCTGATGATCCCAATGGGGATTTTGGAGGGGCCACTTTACATCGGCCAGTGGTCCCTGGGCATGCTGAGCATCCCAGATACGCATTCCTTCCCTTCTAATCATGTTTCTATCTTCTGCCGTAAATAAAATACTCAAAATGGATTGTAATTCTTCCCAAGTGTATATATTAGGTCCTAAGAATTGATCAACTCTTTCTGCAACCCCCAACGGATCTTCCAATAAATGCCCCATCTCCTTTTTAAAATCTCTGACATCCCCCGAATTAAGGGGGACAGATATAAACCCTATTCCAGCTTGGGGGCCACCCATTGGCATCTCTCTTAATGGGAATAGGTTCTCCTGTCTCCTTCTGAATCTGTTCCTGGTAACAGGCCCCACCTCTGGCAGGTCTAAATCCTCCTCCTCGAGATTCGGAGCGGGAGGAGGAGGGGCTCGTGGTGGCGGTGGTGGTGGTGGTGGTACAAACGGAGGTGGGGGGATTATCAAAGCATCTTCTTTTCGAGATTTCTTTTTCTTTCCCTTCCCCTCCCCCAAATTCTCTGTCAACCTAAATATAAAAGCCTCGGGATTCACTACCCAGATCTCTGCATAAGCACTTTCCTCTGGGTTAAAGGGAATCTTTATTCTTACCCATGAATTTAACTTTTGTTTAACCCAATCTTCAGTTGATCCAAATACAGGCCAAAATACATTCCTTGAAATTTCCTTTCCTCCCCATACTTCTACACAATAATGAATCATTTTTGCCTTATCCTTATTTTCTGTTCCGGGGAAATGCTCCCAATTCTCTAATATAAAACCCGACGGACTATCTCTAGGTACCGGTGGGAGTTTAATGGATACAGGGTGCTTGCTCTTCCCCTGTCCCATTCTTCTGGGGTGCCTTCAATCACACAGCCGCTTTCGCTTCCCCTCGTTTGTGGCCCAGGCCCTCGCGTGCCAATAGGAACCGCACTACTGAAGGGTCCGCTCTCGCTTGGGGAATCTGGCTGCCAGTCCCCCTCTCACACACACCCCACTCGCCACACTCCGGGACCCCGACCACGACCAAACGGCTCTCGTAATACTCACGCGTCCTGCGTCTTCGTCCGGACACTGTGCACAGATTTTAAGGGGTCGACCGGTCTCCCTTTTGCTTATTGCTTGGATCTTTTAGGTTCGTCGGTACAACTGAGGCAGAAAGCAGTCCTCCGGACCGCTAAATATTAAAGCGGGGGCGCCCACCGGTGGTACCGAGAATCCGTCCTGCAGATTGTATCTGAGTCACGGGCACCAAATTTGTTATAAATACACTAGAAAAAGATATATAAGAAAAGGTTTTTATTAATTATAGCAAGCCAGCAATAAGCAAAGTCGGCGCCGGGCGGCAGGGAGGAGGAGGAGAAACCTCTTCCCCACGGAGCTGCCGCGCTTCCCGCTTCCCTGTTTGTCCTTTTATTCGTTTCGGCCTCCTGGTGATGTGACTTTCTTCCGGCGTTTCTGAGCATGCGTCTCTGGTCATTAGATGATCCTTTTCTACCCTCTTGTGGTCGTAGAAGGGAGGCTTCAAGTCTTCCTCACTCCTGTTCCATTCACCTTTTCTCACTGTTCTCTCTCCAAGTTTATCTTGTCCTAGTGTTCCAGGAATTTCTGCTAGGCTGTTATTAATTATGCCAACTTCAGCGAGTTAGTGGCCTTCAAACCCCTTTCTCAACTTTATATCTAAAGTACAATTTCGCAAAGCATTCTATCATATCTATATATTTAGGCGAACAAAAGAGTTTCTATCTATCACAAACCCCCCTTGTGCAGAGTGAACAATCCAAGAGAGACAAAGCAGCTGGGATGCCTGTGCAGCCCTGCTCCAGAGAGGCCAATAGCCTGGAGGCTTTGACAGGGCCTGAAATTTGGGGGAATTGAGCTGAGGCATCCAGCTCCAGCTGCTTAGCACAGACACAGCACCTGAAAGGCACCAGCTGTGTATGGGATCAGCCACAGCAGAGCCAGTTGGCACCGCCAGCCACAGCATCATCCTTGAGATAAACTTTGACTGGCGCCTGGATGGATAAGTCTCGTGCTGGTTGTTTTTCCTGTCTGCCATCTCTGGGCAAAGGCCTTTACCTCTGCATGGGATCAGAGATCCCCGCTGGTGGAACAGGATGGGGCAATGGATGGGAGAGAAGTTGTCCCTTGCTGAGTTTCCTCCAACAGTGTCTGCAGCTCCTGATTGCAGACCTTGATTTGGTTGTTGTCAGCCTGAGCCATCCTCAGCTCCATCTCCATGGCCTCACAGTGTGTGGCCATGGCCTCTGCTCTTTCCTCAGAGCTCTGGAGCCTCAGACGCAGCTCAGACATCTCAACCTGCAGCACATGCACAGCGTCCCTCAAGCTCTGTTCTCCTGCTTGGGACTTTTCCAGCTCCTGCAGCAGCTCCTTCTCTTGAGTGTCCTGCTGAGCTGCCTTCTCTGTCACTGCATCCTGCAGGGCCTGGATCTGGAAGATGGATGCAGAGAGCCTCAGGGACTGGGCTGCTCCTGAGGCAGCAGAGCGGGCAGTAGGGAGAGCATTGAAGGAGAAAAGACTTCAGGTAGAAATACACCAGAAACAGAAGGTGCAGTACCAAGGATTCCAGTGGAGACAAAGGTAGAGAAAACAGGGAAAGGGAGGCAAGGGGCACCCTTGAGGCTGCAGCTCTGAACACGGGCTGAACTGGCTGTGGTGGAAGTGCCCTGCCCAGCCTGCCATAGCCACGTCTGTGTCCCCACATTGCTCAGTGCCTGGCACAGGCACCAATCCTGTCAGGGACAGCACTGCTAACAGAGGGACAGAGAAGCTCCAGAGGAGTGTGCTGCTGCTTCTGCTCCCAGATTTCCTGCTGGGACCCAGGAGAGAATGGGGGAAAACTTTGGCAGCAGACACCAGATCCAGCCTTGGCCTGAGGGTGCAGCAGCAGCAGCAGCAGGCCTGGGAAGAACATGGCAGCAGTGGATGCTGCTGGGAGGGGAAAGAGGTTGGGACTAGCATGCCAAAGGTGGTGTTGTGTGTCCCTGGAGAAGAGGATGGAGTGCCCAGCTTACCTGGGTGTTGAGCTGCTTCAGTTGTCGTGCACAAATTGAAGAGAGTTGTTCGGCCTGCTGAAGAGCAGAATGAAACTGAGACAGCTCATTGTTCAGCGCCTGGTTCCTTTCTTCCAGCAATCTGAGGCACAGGGTCTTTTCCTCCAGAGACAGAATCAGCCTAGAAAGGAAGCATGCAACTCATTACTGTATGCGATCACATTTTATAAATTCTTAAGATTTGCTCCACCTCGGAGAAAACTGCTCTGTCCCATGAGGCTCTGCAAACTGATGCTGCCTGGAGCAGGAACTTGGAACTCATGAGCTGGGTCCCTGCCCAGCTGCCCAGCAGGGTTGTGGGGACATGGGGGAGGCAGGGCTGGTGCCTGGGCCAGCAGGGAGCAGGGATGAGGCGAGAGCCGGGAAGGGCCTCTCCAACAGTCCCTGCAATGTTGGGACTCAGACCGTGGCAACCGTCAACAGTCCATGAAATGTTGGGGATTGCACCCTGGAAACAATCAACAGCTCTTGGCTATTTGGGTTTGGACCATGGAGCTGTCAACAGCTTGTGACCATTGGGGCTTGGACCTTACAACGGCCAACAGCACTTTGATCGTGTTTGATCGCTATTGACCCTGCAAAGGCCAAGAACCTTTGGAGATTGGGGTTTGGACCCTGCAAAGGCCAAGGGCTTTTAGATACTGGGGTTTGGACCCTGCAAAAGCAAACTCCATTGGACACTGAGGTTTAGACTTTGCAAATGCCAAGGCCTTTTAGGCACTGAGAGTTAAACCCTGCGAAGGCCAAGGGTGTTTGAACATTAAGGGTTAAACCCTGCGAAGGCCAAGGGCCTTTGGACACTGCACTTTGGACACTGTTTGTGCCAAGGAGCGGATGGACACGCGACGGGTGAGTGAGAAAGCCACTGCTCTCCTTGTGCCAAGCCCTGCAGGGGCCTGGGTGGGCCTGGGCTGTGCCTCAGGGAAGGCTTCCCTCTGGGAATAGCAAGGGTTTAACAGTTGCTGTTCCAGAGCTCCAGCAGCTTTGGTGCTTGCTGTGGGGACAGGCCTGGGAGGGAATGGGGGGCACCTGGCCATCCCAGAGCACAGCCACATCTCCTCCTCCATCCTTGTCCAACGGGATGGGCCATGGGCACAAACAAGGGTCATCACCTTCCCCTCAGCCTAATTTACAGTGCAGCCTCAGCGCTTCCCAGAGGCAAACCGGGGTTTCTCTCAGTCATTTCTGAGATGATCCCCAGTGGCCTAGGGGAGGCCATGGGGATAACAGGAAGATGCTCCAAGGGCTGGAGCACCTGTGCCAAGGGCAAAGGAGGCAAGAGTTGGGGTTGTCCAGGTGGGAGAAGGTTCCAGGGTGATCTTAGAGCTCCTATCAATGCATGAAGGAAGGGCCTGCAAGAGAGCTGGACAGCGACTTAAGGCAGGGGACTGCAAGGACAGGACGAGGGAAAATGGCTTCCCACTGAGACAGGGCAGGGATGGATGGGCTATTTGCAGGGAATTCTGCCCTGTCAGGGTGCTGGGGACCTGGGGCCCTGGCATAGGATGCCCAGGGAAGCTGTGGCTGCCACTGGATCCCTGGGAGTGTTCAAGGCCAGGTTGGATGGGTCTCTGGGCAACTCCCATTTTGGTGTCCTTAGAAATGATGAGACACATTCCAGCATGTTTGTTTGTGCTGCTGTCAAACTAGTGGGCTGAAAATATTCCCAAGGAGGGGAGGAAGAGCTCAGCTGGAATTGCTGCGCTCTGGGACAGTCTGGGAAGCACTTAGATGCGACTGGGCAGGCATGCAGTCTGAGTGTGCTCTTCCCTGTGCTCTTCCAGGGAGCTCGAGGTCTTTCTCACCAGGGACAATCCTCCCGAGCCCCTGAGGTGAGTAAACTGTGCTGAGCTGGCTGGGATTTTGAAACTGAATGGACACTGGTTCTTGTGGGATCAGAAGAGGCATCTCAGTGGTCCTTTGGAATAGGAAGAGAATGCCTGACTAACAGCTGGATGTGGACTTTCAGGCACTGACAGACGACAGTGACAGCATGGCCCATTCCATCGTCTGCACTGACAATCCTGGCAGCATCCTCTCAACTCTGACATCCACGGATAAACAGGATCCCTTTCCATTGCTTCGGGAAGTCTCAGGGAATTGTGGGCCCTTGCAGGAACGTATTGGTCAAATGGACGAGGAAACCCAAACGGTCACAAGCCGCTATCAGCAGATGGAGGATCTGACAGAAGAAATCAGAGGGTGAGCATTTCCTCCTCCTCTTCCTCCTCCTTCTCTTGAATTCCAGATGCAATCTGCTTCCAGGTGTGGGAGTTCAGAGGTTCCTGGGTGAAGAAATCACCTGCCCTACCATGTGTGGCTCTTGAGCATCGTCCTGTCAGGGTTTTTCATGCTCTACTGTGACTCCTAAGGCTGTGTGGGAGATGCACAGCCATGTTGGAATAGAAGACTCCTTCTTCTCACCATACCGCTTCCCTGAATTCTGTTCTTTGCGTGCCTCTGCCCAGCCACTGCTTCTCACTGAAGGAAGGCAAAATCCTGCCTTCCTTTCCCTTTGCCTCTGGAGGATTTCCTTGGTAGGGAAAGAGCGAGGTCTTCCTTAGCCCACTGCCCCCTGCTCCAGCCTGGAGTGCTGGAAATGGGATCGGTGACTCTTGAGGCCTCTTTGTTCTTCTGACTGAGCCTTGTCTCTGCAGTTGCTGTGAAAACATTGAGAAGTCCAGGGAAAAGCTGCAGCAATGCATGGGAATCCCAGAGCCAGGAGCCTTGTGGCTGCGTCAAAGGAACACCGAGCAGCAGAAGGAAACGTCACCCCAGGTGGAAAAGGCCCAGCAGCAGGACAGGATGGAGGTTGGTTTTTGAAATGAGACTGGCTTTCCCTTGAATACTTGTCTTGGCCCTTCTTGTACAGTGGAGGCTGCACTGGAGGGAGAAGACCCCTCATTGCAGAGCGAGCTGGAAGTCAAGAGGCAGACACTGGAGGAATTGCAGCTTCAGAGGGATCTGCTGGAGCAAAGGAGGGATGATGTCACCATGGCTCTGGACACCTCATTGCTAGGCAGCACCTGTGGGAGTGGGAGTTGTGCCAGCCAGATCAGCCCAGATGCTGTTTCTGGCAGAAGAAGACAGGGACACTGCTGTGGACAGCTGCCTCAAAATGGCACACACCATCATTGAGGAAGGGCTCAAGGTGTACCTTGTCCTGTTTCCAGGTTTCCAAGGAGCAAGAGTCATTGAGCAGGGCCCTGGAGCAGCTGCGCCAGCAATCCTCTGGCCAAGGGCAACCACTGGCCCAGGTGCACAGAGAGAAGGAGCTGCTGGGCCAGGAGAAGGCTGCCTTTAAGGGACGACTGGCAGCTATGGAGCAGCAGAGGCAAGAGCTTTGCAAGCAGATGGCAGAGACCAGGTAAAGGCAGGGAGCAGAGCCTTTCAGGTGTTTTTACATTCCACAGACATAAAATGGTAGTGTCTCAAAAAAAAAAAAAGTCACAATATGAAGGTTATTTTTCTGACATCTAAAGCCAACAAACCTCTCGTCAGCTTTGGGCTCCTGTTTGTGCTGCCAAGTGTGCTACCCACTTCCTGTGGGAAGTCAAAAGCAAGCCACCCAGCCCTGAATTGAGTAGTAGTTAAAGCATGCAGAGGTTGAGTGCAAGCTCATGTTTCTCTTAGGTTTGGTTCCTTATGCTGGGCATTGAACATCCCTCGTTTGTTACCAAGTAGCTTGACATGATCTTGATCTTCAGAACTGAAGCTCCATCTTGAGCATTCCAGGCTCTTACCTGGGGATGTTGGGAGTAGTGCGCTGCGATTCTGGGTGAAGCCAGAGGCTCCTGCTGAAAATCTTGAGGCTTTCTGCTTCCAAGCCTACTCTTGAGAAGTGTGGGCCAGGTGCTAGGGCTGGTTAGAAAGCAGCAGGGAAAGCCCTTTGGAATCCTCAACGACCTCTGGGGATTCTTTCTAATTCTTGATGGGCATCCACCTGCCAAGCCAATCAAAGTCCATTTACACAGTCCCTCTCACTCTGTAAAGAAGGACAAGCCAATTGGGCTACTGCCTGTTTAGCCAACAATACTAAAATAATGGTGGCAAGCCTACTCCTTGACCTTGCAAGAGTTTAAACAGCAGTCTCTGCATTTAGGGTGTTGGTATTTTTTACAAGTGCTACCACGACCTTGAGATTTTTCTGCATCGTGCCAAGTAGTTCTGAAGTCTCTTAAATACACGGTGTCTGGAAAATGATGTACCTTTATGTCCATTTTCAAGAGTATTAAAATGTCAGGAGTTGGGCAGGACAAGAGTCTGTCCTGTCCCCCTGCAGAGCAGCTTGCAAGTGCTGATGACAGAAGGGCTGTGAGCAGAGGCTGAGACTTTGCTCGTCAGCCCATCCTGTCCGGGCACAGCTCCCCAGTGTCATAGGTCAGGAACAGCAAGTGAAGCTTTGGCTGTTGAGGTCAAGTTGGGCTGGGCTGTGTGTGCTGTGCCAGGCCATAAGGAAGGCCAGGGCACTCCCTCAGAGGGCCCTGCTTTGCTATGGAAATGGCACAAAAGTGCCTTCTCTGGAAGAGTTTCCATGTGATCCATTTTCCCTACTGATGTGTGGGGATCTTGAGCCTCGTTGTCCTGGAATAACCAGCTGTGGGTGTCAGGAGCAAGCAGCTCATGTCTCTCTGTATTTGCAATTTGTAGGTCAGCAAAAGGAGAGCCTGGAATCCAGCCTGTCTGCTGCTCAGCAGCAGATATCTCAGCTGGAGATGAGCAGGAACCATCTGGAGGCTCAAGTGCTCAGAGTCACGCAGGCCAAGGCAGTGGTAGAAGGTGAGGACCTCGTGTGCTTTGTTTGTGGTGCCGCCCCTGCCGAGAAAAGCTAAGCACCCTGTAAAGCCACCTCTGTCCACAGGGCTTCTGAGGAGTGGTGGGGCTGGAGGTCCTGAAAGGGCCTGAGGTCAGTAAAGTCAGTAAAGACTCTGACTCCTGCTGTTGGTGATGTTTGCAGGACAAGTGAAATTCCTGCAACAAGAGCTGGAAGCAGAGGGAGCTCTCAGGAGAAAGGAACTGGAAGAGACAGCTCAGCAGCTCATGCAGGCAGAAAAGCAGAGTCAAGAAATGCTCAGGCTTCCAGGAACCGCAAAGCAAAGGGAAATAAACAAGCTCCTGCAAGACCTGGTAGGGGACAATATGCTTCTGAATTCAGGCTGGTGCTGGGACAGTAAATGCAGACATGGCTCCAGTGAGGGTGTAAGAGGAGTTCCAGAGCAGGTTGGGCAGTGCCCACCCAAAGTGTGACAGCCCAGGGCAGGATCATCCCTGAGTCCCTCCTGACACGGAGCAGATGCCATCATGCAGCAGATGCCAACATGGAGCAGATGCCATCAGTGCCGCTGGCTGCAGGAGCGGGAACTCGGGTCCTTTCTTGCTGTGCTTCCATGATTGACACAGGGATTAGGTTTGGGCTGGAAGCCAATGGAATAGGCCCCTGGTCCTTCAGTGCTTGTGGCTGGGGCATCAGGGAGGGGAAGGTGACACCTCCTTTTGTGAGTGCTTGGGCTCAATGCTTGTGAAGGTTTTTCCCAACAGAAATGATTCCATGAGGCTGTGATTCTTGCAGCTGCTGAGCCTCCTCTTAAATTCCCAGACAGGACATGGTTTCTGGAGTGCAGAAAGCCAGTGCTGGTGTCTTTTGAAGCTGGAGTTTGTGGGATGGATGAAGCTTCACATTTTTCAGCAGGGAGCTTCCCTGCAACTTCATCTTGAAAATTGTTCTCCCCTCTTCAAAAAACCTTTTTTGAAGAAAGACACCATGCAGAGTTACAAGAGATGGCTCCCACTCTCCTTGCACTGCCATGATGAGAACCAGCGCGTAGTTGATGTGAGGACTCGGCAGCTGCCGTGGCTCCCTGGCAGGGCGCTCGGCTGCCTCCTGCTCTGCTGCCTCGCAGGCTGCAGCTCCCTCCTGGTCTTGGCCCAGGGACGTGGGTCCTGTGCCCTGGGCTGTGGTGCCATCTCTGGGTCTCTGCTGCTCTCCAGGCCTCCCGGGAAACGCTGCTCTGTTCCGCCCGATTCCTGAAGAGGAAGGATCTCCAGCAGATGCTGCGGGTGGATCAGACCTGGAGGTTCGGCGAGGGCTTGGTAAGGGCGGGCTGGAAGCCCCAGCCCCAGGCTGGAGAAGCTCAGTGTGTGCGGCTGGCAGCTGTGCCCTGCCCAGTGCCGCACCCAGGGCCGCCAGCCTGTGCCCCACACACTGCTCCCTTCCCTGGGCCCCGCGGGCTCTACTCCAGCCCCCTGTGGCCCCGAGCCGTGTGCCCATGGAGCCCCGGCACCGCTGCTCTGTCGGGCAGGGCAGCAGCGCGGCTCCCCGGGCAGCAGCCGGCCCTCTGCCCCCTCCAGAGCCCGGCGCCAGCGGCTGCTGCCCGGTGCCTCAGGGCTGGGCGGGCACGGGAGGCCGGGGCTGGCCGCAGGCAGCAGTGCCCGGCCGAGGGGCAGAGCCCGCACCAACCCTTCCCTCCCGCCGCTCTCTGCAGCTGGCACAGGACAGGAGCCGAGCGGCTGAGCACCTGCACCGGGCCCTGCTGTACCTGGACAGCCCACAGGAGTCCCTGCGAGCGGCGGCCATCAGGTTCATTGGTGAGCCACGAACCGGGCTGGGCTCCCTCCCTGCCCCGCCGCAGCTCGGCCCCAGCCCCGGCTGCTGCCCCGGCCCTGGAGCCCCGGCTGCCCTCGGGGCTGCTGCTGCCGGCCTCTGGCAGCCGGGCCCTTGGGCTGAGTCAGGATGCGGCAAGGGCCGGGGCTGAGCCCTGCCGGGGCAGGAGGCCGTGTGGCCCCAGGGCTGGCAGCGCCGCTGGCAGGGAGCTGTGCTGCTGGGACCCTGACAGGCTCTGTGTTCCCAGGGATGGCCGGGTGGCACCTCCGGGGGAACAAACGAGAGCTCCAGAGCATCTGTCAGGGTGAGTGAGGGCAGCGGGCTGCCAGCCCCGGCTGCCAAGGGGAGCTGCAATCCCTGCCCCGGCTGCCGAGGGCTCTGCTCCCTGTGCGGACCAGGCCTGGTGTGGCCAGGGCACACACAGAGATTTCAGGGGCACGAGTGCCAATAGTGTCCAGTGGCTTTGGGCTGATCCCTTTGGTCCCTGCTCCCTCCTGGCCATGGCCAGAACCACCTGCGTTGGCCCTTGCACGGGGCTCTCCTTGGGTCCCTGCAGATCCAGATCTGACCATGGCTCTGTTCCTCTCTCTTGCAGCCCTTGATGACAAGGCACAGGACATCAGCCCTGCCATCAGAAGGCTGGCTCTGGAAACAGCCTTTGTCCTCCGGGCAGCTCCAGGCTCCATCTTGCAGAAGTGGCAAGATGGATTCCGCAGGGCACGCAAGAACCGCCCTTGTCTGTGGGCCCGTGGCTGGCTGTGCTGCTGGAGCTCTGAGGAGAGCTGAATTGAGAGGCTCTCTGTCTGCCGGGGCCATCTGAGCCAGGCAGGATTTTTCTTTAAGATGGTTTTTTTTATCCTTCTTCTTTTTTGTTCTTTAAAATAGAAATATAGAAATATATAGAACATAGATATAGAATTATATATAGAAATATAGAATGTGTTCTCATACCCAGTGTCTCAGGTGCTTTCTCTGGTGCCCAGTGTGCGCAGGGCATAGGGGGAGAGGGGAAAAGGGTGCTTGTGCTCAGCAAGCTGCCCAGGCGTGCAGTGGGGAAGGGAAAATGGCCAGAAAGCCCTCGGCCTTTGGTGCTTCTGCTGAAGCCTTAACGCTGCCCACAGAGGAGCTGGGCAGGGGCTGGAGCTGTGGGGATCGCTGTGATTGTGGTGCCTGGAGATGGGCACGAGGCTTCTCCCAGCCAGGAAGCACCGTCTGTGTCCTGCAGCCCGTGGGTTGCTGGCGGGATTGCTGAGGGCTCTGAGGCTCTCTCAATCCGGTTCCTCTGGAGCTCCATCGGGGCTGCGCCGCTGCCGGGCAGGTTGGACAGGCTGGGGGAGACCAGAGGGGCTGGGGTGGAGGGAGGCCTGGAAGGAATGCGGTGCTGCAGAGGCCTTGATGGGACAAGGCAGTGGGAAGGCACAAGGGGCAGGTGTGAGGGAGGAGGTGGCAGGAGGCTCCAAGGGCACAGGAGGCCCCTGAGGGGCCGGGGTGGTGGAAGCACTGAGGAATTGGGTGTCAGAGGCCACGAGCAGCCCCCGGGCAGTCACCTTGTTCCTATCACCCGCTGCTCTGGTGCTTCCCCTGAGAGACTGCCATGCCTGCAGCAGAAGCCCTCGAGGCTGGGCCTCAGCAGCCCCGAGGTGCCCAGGCTGGGCTGGCTGGCGACAAGGAGGGCAAGGAGGCCCTGGCAGGGCACAGCCACTGGGTGCTGCCAGGGCAACGGGCAGAGGCAGGGCTGGCGGCCAGCCCGGGCCCCCGCGCCTGCCCAGGCCACGGTGCTGAGACCAAGGCTCCCCTGACACAGAGCTCTGCGTCTGCACAGCTTCTGCCTCCATGGGGAGGGTGGTGATGTCTCCTCGAGCAGCGCTGCTGAGTCGCTGCTGCTGAAGCGGCTCTGGACAGAGCAGAAACGGCACCAGAGCGTGCACAGGAACAGCCCTCAGGGCTGGGCTGGAGTGGCCAAGATGCCTCCTTCTCTTGCAGGAATAACAGAGATGATGGACACAGTCCCTTCAGTATATATGTTCTATAGGCTGCAGTTAGGTTCTAATGTAAATACATTTCTTAGATTGCAATTGCTATAGAGGTCCTTTCATTGTAAATACATTTTATAGATTGTTGCTATGAAGATTCTTATAACGTAAATACATTCTGTAGTTCATTGGTGGTGGTGGTGCTGTTGTGTAAATAAATTGTCCTTGTTTGTCACAGGCTGTCTGTCTTTGCATTTGCTTTGGGCACAGGCAGCATTTGCACAGCTGTGGTTTCCCCTTGCCCTGGGTTCCTGAGGCTGGAGGTCCCTGGGGGTGCTGGCACAGCCACCCTGGGGCTGGGGTCCCCGTGCACAGGGGGGAACCACTGGTGGCGCTCCCGGCACTGGGCACCGCTCGTGTTCCTGGGCTGCTGCAGAGCGGTGTCCCCAAGAGCAAAGCTGTCACCAGCAGAGAGGGGGCTCTGACAGGAGCAGCCCCTGCAGCAATGCAAAGCAGGCAGGAAACCTTCTGCCACCCTTCCTGCTGCAGCCACAGGGACTCCTGGGCTGAGAGCTGGCACCAGGCTACACGGATGCAAAATCCACATTCAGGCTCTGAAGGCCTTTATGGCCTTGGGAATTGCTGGAGCCAGCATCTGGGGAGAGGCTTTTTCAGCTGCAGGGGCTGATATTAAGGGCTTGGAGCCCCCAAAAGCTCTGGCCCTCCTCTGCTTTGCATTGCCAGTGCTCAGATTGTTCAAGAGACAAAAGCCAAGCGAGGGGATCCTGCCCTGCTTGCGTTTCTGCTGCTGGAACACGGGCTGAGACATCACAACTCTGGGGCTAGTGATGTTACAGGAGTCCTGGGACCACTTCCATTAGGGCCTGGAATGATGGAATCCTGGAATGGTTTGGCTTGGGTGGGACCCTATAGGTCCTCTTGTTCAGCCCTGAGTAACCTCCCACCTCCCCAGGTTGCTCAGGGCCCTGTTCAGCCTGTCCTTTAATGCCTCTCTGCACAGCCTGGCCAGGGCCTCACCCACCTCACACCAAAGAATATTTTCCTAACATCAAATCCACTCCTATTCCCCATTGGAACCCATTTCCCCTTGTCCTGTCACTACAGTTCCTGACAAAGAGTCACTCTCCCACTTCTCTGTAGCCCCTTCACACCCTGGAAAGGTGCTGCTCTTGCTCTCTTGGCTGCACGCGAGCATCACAGCCCCGTCTCCTCAGCAGCCATCCGTGGCTTCACATGTTCCTAGCGCAGGGCACAAATCAACTGCAGCCCTGCTGCTTTGGTTGGAGCCTCCCAGCTGGATCCTAAATGAGCTGCAGAAATGCCCAGGTGCTTCTGTGACTCCAGTGGATACACAAATGGTTGGCTTGAGATAACAACAGCCCTGCTTTCTACTGCCACTGTTGTGTTGGAGGTACCAACACTGCCTTGTTCCATTTTATTGCAGTGTCCTAGTTTGACACTAGGCTGGACACCAGGCACGCTGGTGCCGAGGCAGTGAGATAATGCTTCAGCTATGCAAAAAGCTGGATGCAGAAAGAATTAATTACTTTGTAAAAGGGTATGTGAATGCAGAATTTTTTGGAAATCAGCAAATTTAGCATGTGATTATGAAATAGGTTGCAATATGAAGGTTTGGAAAGTATAATGTGAACATTAAGTTAAAAAAATGTATAAAAGGTAGTACTGTGTGAAGAATGGAGGAGTGAGTTTGTGCTGAAGCTATGCCACTCCCTCCCGGCATCAAATAAATAAATACCTGCTCTATAGGCCTTTATACCATGGAGTACTGTTTTCTTGCCCAGCTTTAGGGCATCAGCACCATGATCAGAGACACAGACCAGCTTCTGTTCCCACAGTTATCCCTATGCTCTGCACTTCCCCAGGTGTCTGCCTCGATGTTCACTGGGGACCTCCCTGTTTGTGGCCGTCCATTGCCGTGCTCAGCAGGCCGCCAGCTGTGTTTGCACATGAGCTGCCACAGGCAGACACACAGCAACTGCAGCAGAGGCTGGGCCAATTCTTTTTCTTCCAAAATGCAAGAAAGACAGAAAGGCACAAGGATACAAGACAGCATCTCTGTGGAGTCTCTTTGTCCAGCGAAGTTCAGTAGCTGTTGGTGGTTTTGTGCTACTGCTAATCCCTTCCATGAAAAACAACATTCCAGGAAGGAGCAACATCATCTGACACGTCCCAAGTGTTGCCACCAGTTGTTCCAGGTGCTCTGGCCAACAGTCCCTGTAGGATGGAGCACAGCCCCCAATGCACGTTGGCTTTGGCTGCCCTCTGGCACAGAAGCCCCCCCAGGGCACAGGTCTCTGGGGCAGGAGATGGGCACCAGCGCTGCCAGGGCTCGGGGGGTGGCAGGCCTGCTTTGGCAAGGATTCTGACACCCCTGCTGATTTCAGTGGGGTCAGAACAGCACTCGGGCCCTGGCCCACACGTTCCTGGTCTGTGTCACACCGCCACGTTTAGGATGGCCACCAGGCGGGACATGTCCCAAGGAGGCCGTGACAGCTTCTGTGGAGGGCCCCGCGCCCTTCCCGCCACGGCTGCCTCGGCAACCCAGGGGGCTCCTTCTGCTGCCCTGAGCCCACAGAGCAGGGCAGCCTTTGCTGATGGTTTGAGCTGTTCCTAAAGATCCTGTTGGGCTGTCTGAGACACTTGGGCCAAGGCATTGCTTCCAAGCTGGGCCACTTTGGCCGGGCTGGGTGGAGCCCCAGGGCAGGGGGCAGCGTGTGCAACGGCCCTTGGTGACACGGTGCAGCATGGTAACCGTGGAATGGAACGGGACAGGGTGTCCAAGGGCCCTCTGTGACATGGGGTGACATTAGTGTTGGCGGTGACACAGCCACACCACAGTGCCTGGTGCACGTGACAGGGCAGGACGGGACAGAGTGGTGCTGTGAGGAGCCCCCGCACGGCGCACTCATTCCTTGCTGACCCAGAGCCTTTCTGAGGCGTTACTCCTGCAGGTCACCTCGAGGCCAGACCACAGCACTCGGTGACCTGCAGCCTTCCCGAGGCTTCACTTCTGGTGAGGTGAAGCACCACACTTCTCAGGTGTGCTCGAGCCCAGACCGTGGCATTTCCTCACCACGGTCCTTGACGACGAGTCTCCTGTCCTTGTGGCACGAGCCCCTGAGACCCAAGTGCAGGACTGGCTGTCCTGCAGCCTTGCCAAGACTTCACTCCTGCAGGTGCCTTCCAGGCACAGCTGCAGGACTTGCCAACTCAGACCTTTTCTGAGCCACCTCTGCTGCAAGTAGCCATGAATCCAGGCAGTGATGTTGAGCAGAGACCTCCGAGTGTCCCCAAGATGACCTGGGTGAAGGAGGAGAAAGAAGGCCCTGGGACTGCCCCAGCACAGCAGCATGGAGAGCTGGAGCAATTCCAGCCACCGCAGCAGGGTGAGCTGCAGACCTGGGCCTGCAGCCAGCTTGGCCTCGTCCCATCCCATCCCATCCCATCCCATCCCATCCCATCCCATCCCATCCCATCCCATCCCCCGGGGACACGTCCATGGACAGGACAGAAGTGGGGCTGGGGCAGACGCCCTGGAGCTGTACTCTGTGCCCTGGGGCCTCCTGGGGCTGTCCCTGCCTGGGGAGTGCAGGGCTGGGCTGTGTTCTCCAGCCTCTCCCGCAGCCCCTCAGCTCAAGCTGCGCTCGCTCTTTGCCAGGAGCAGCCATGGAGCGCACTCGAGAGCAGGAACGCAGCCGTGGCCTCTTCCGCACAACAGCGCAGGTACCTGCAGCCATCCCCTCTCCTGCTCAGCCCAGCACCACGCTTGGAGCACTCCATGCAATGTCCCTCATTTCTTGCCCTTCTGCTGCAGATGATTTGCAAATTCATGAAGAGAATTCGGGAGGAAGAGACCAGTGCCATGGGCACTGTGGTCAGAGCATACTCTCCCATCTTCAAAACCAAGGCCAGTGCTGCCCTGCTGGACATGCTTGTGGAGGAGGGTCCTTCCAATCCCAAGCAAGTAAGCAGCCTGTGGCCTGGCTTCGATCCTCCCAGGAATTGCTTGGCCACGCCAGCTGCTCACTGCGAGCCTTTGAGGCCGTGGCAGTGCGGTGGGAAGGGAAGCACTTCTCTGGGAAGCTGGGCACATTACTCCTGCTGGCAGCTTTCCAAGTTTCCCTGTGCCTTCTCCAGGTGCTCCCCATGGTGAGGTTCATCCACCAGTGGCTCAAGGCTAATGAGTTTCCTGAGTACAATCTGTGCAGGCCCCTTCTGGATCTGACAGAGGCACAGCCTGCTGACGTGGTGATGGCTCTCCTGCGTGTGGCCCCATGGTGTGACAGGTACAGGGCCCACGTGCCCAGAGGGCTCAGGGCATCCCCCTGCACAGCCTGGCCCAGGTGTCTGACAAACAGAGGATTCCAGGGCCCTGTGGCTCCTCCCTTTGTCAGCCCTGGCACAGCAGCCCCCGAGCCTGCTGCCCTCAGGGGCCAGTCCCCACAGGGCTGGGCTGCCACAGAGGGGCAGTGGGCAGAGGCAGGGCTGGCAGCCAGCTCAGCTCCCTGCTGCTGCCCAGGCCACGGGGATGTGTCCCAGACCCCCCTGACACAGAACTCTGACCCCACAGAGCTGCTACCACCATGTGGAAGAGCATCATGTGCTCGTGCAGGGCTGCAGAGCCGGCCATGCTGATACTTCTGGATGTGCTGGGCACCTGGCCAGAGCTCAGCATGTGCACCTCCGACGGGGACCACACGGCTGTCCTTGCCCTGGCTGTGAGTTTCTGCAACTGACCTTTGACCCAAGGTCACCTGTCCCTCAGGTCTCCATCCTCCCTCCTCCCATGGCATCTCCCTGCATCAGGCACTGGGCTCAAACCTGGCCTAGGAGCAGCTCCAGGGCCACCAGGCCGGCTGCTGTCCCTACATCTCCACTGGCCTCTCCCTGCCACGCTCGGGCCCTGCCACATGGACACCTGAGCACTGAGCACTGACTCAGGCTGCTCTGTCCTTCGCAGGCAACTGTGGTGATATGGAAGATACTCCAGCTGCCCTGTGTCCCACATGCAGTGACAGTGTATTTCCCCCGTCTCTTGGTGCATCTGCTCTTGCAAGTGCTCTTCAGCACATTGGATCTGCCAGAGAAGGTCGATACCTTCTGGAAGAGATGCCAGCAGCAACACGGCCTTGCCATCAGCCCCAACAGGTGCTCCATGCCAGTCCTCCTGTCCCTGCCATGTCCCCAGGGCAGCAGCCCGTGCTCCCAGCATCACCTGGGCTTTGCTGTGCACGCAGGTTTGCAGTGCAGACCCTGAAGGCCCTGCTCTGCCGACTGCACTATGAGGATGTGGTGGCGGCAGTGGAAGACGAGTGTGGCTGGGACACGCTGCTGTGTGCTGGCACGCACCACTGTGCTGTGGGTGTGCTGGCCAGGTGAGCAGCCACCAAACAGCGCTTGTGCCCCGTGCCTGGGGTGCCCCACACAGTCCCCATGGTCAGGGGCCAGAGGGCCTTGTCACCAAGGGATGGCCAAGGACACTGCACAAGCCTGGGAGAGGAGGGTGCCCAAGAGCAGCTGCTTCCCAAAGGGCCTGGGTCCCCTTGCAGGGTGGTGGAGAAGGGCCAAGCTCCTCCTGGGAGTCAGTCCATGGAGAGGTTTGTCCCGCTGGCTCAGGGTCTTGGTTCCTTTTTCCTCCCGTCAGAGCAATGCGTCACGTGTCCCTGCCCTTGTGTTCTGCGATTGCATTCTACCTGCTCGGGCTGCTCAGCAAAGACACGGCACACGGGGATTTGGCCGCCATGGCGTTCCTTGTGGAGGTGAGCCTGAAGGGCAGCGCTGTCTCGCTGAGCTGTCTCCCAGCTCTCTGCCCTCTCGGTGCCGCAGCCGCCCGGGACGGTGCCCACGCCCTGTGCTGCTGCCTGGGCCCAGCCCTGTGCGCTGCTGCCCCATCACCGGCCTGTGCCCTTCAGATGTTGGAGTGCCTGGACTCGAGTGAATACCGTGACAGCGTCCTGGAGATCGCATCAAGCAAACTGCAGAGCGAGTGCAGGGAGAGGCGTCGCTTGGCACTCAGAGGCCTTGTGGTGCTCGGCAAGAATTCCTCCATGGTGAGAAGGGGGCAGCGGCTGCCGGCGTGGGGCTGGGGAAGGCAGTGGCTTGCGCTTGGTTGGCCTTTGGGCACTGAGGCAGCTGCTGCCAGCTCTCCTGCCTCTTGCCTCCTGCCCCAGGCCTTTGGCACAGGCCTTTGGCCTCTGGGCCCTGTGGCAGCAGGGTGGCATTTCACATACTTGTGTTCCACACAGGCCAAAAGAATGTGGAGCCTGCATGAAAGGCTCGTGGAGCTCCTGGGGGAAAATGACAGCCATGTGCTTGGGATGAGCATCGCTCTCCTCAGCCGTTTGTTCCTGTACAATGGTGGCCCGATAACCATCCCCCTCGGCCTGCAGCTGGCTGAGGCGCTCCTGCCGCTCTTTGACAATGTAAGGCTCTGTGTCTCCAGCCATGGCTGCTGCCTGGGCATTGTGCCCTGGGCATTTGCAGGCCTGTGCCCAGGTGGGCCTGAAGCAGCTGATGCTGAGGTCTTTATTTCTTCCTTTCGTACAGGACGATAGCCAGGTGCAGCTGTGCTCCATGTTCATCTTCCAAGAGATGATGGATTTAGTACCAAAGGAGGGGAAAAAGGCCCTGAAGTCCCACGTGCAGCAGAGCCTGCTCCCACTCTCCTTGCACTGCCATGACGAGAACCAGCGCGTGGTTGATGTGAGGACTCGGCAGCTGCCATGGCTCCCTGGCAGGGCGCTCGGCTGCCTCCTGCTCTGCTGCCTCGCAGGCTGCAGCTCCCTCCCGGTCTTGGTCCAGGGACGTGGGTCCTGTGCCCTGGGCTGTGGTGCCATCTCTGGGTCTCTGCTGCTCTCCAGGCCTCCCGGGAAACGCTGCTCTGTTCCGCCCGATTCCTGAAGAGGAAGGATCTCCAGCAGATGCTGCGGGTGGATCAGACCTGGAGGTTCGGCGAGGGCCTGGTAAGGGCGGGCTGGAAGCCCCAGCCCCAGACTGGAGAAGCTCAGTGTGTGCGGCTGGCAGCTGTGCCCTGCCCAGTGCCGCACCCAGGGCCGCCAGCCTGTGCCCCACACGCTGCTCCCTTCCCTGGGCCCCGCGGGCTCTACTCCAGCCCCCTGTGGCCCCGAGCCGTGTGCCCATGGAGCCCCGGCACCGCTGGTCTGTTGGGCAGGGCAGCAGCGCGGCTCCCCGGGCAGCAGCCGGCCCTCTGCCCCCTCCAGAGCCCGGCGCCAGCGGCTGCTGCCCGGTGCCTCAGGGCTGGGCGGGCACGGGAGGCCGGGGCTGGCCGCAGGCAGCAGTGCCCGGCCGAGGGGCAGAGCCCGCACCAACCCTTCCCTCCCGCCGCCCTCTGCAGCTGGCACAGGACAGGAGCCGAGCGGCTGAGCACCTGCACCGGGCCCTGCTCTACCTGGACAGCCCACAGGAGTCCCTGCGAGCGGCGGCCATCAGGTTCATTGGTGAGCCACGAACCGGGCTGGGCTCCCTCCCTGCCCCGCCGCAGCTCGGCCCCAGCCCCGGCTGCTGCCCCGGCCCTGGAGCCCCGGCTGCCCTCGGGGCTGCTGCTGCCGGCCTCTGGCAGCCGGGCCCTTGGGCTGAGTCAGGATGCGGCAAGGGCCGGGGCTGAGCCCTGCCGGGGCAGGAGGCCGTGTGGCCCCAGGGCTGGCAGCGCCGCTGGCAGGGAGCTGTGCTGCTGGGACCCTGACAGGCTCTGTGTTCCCAGGGATGGCCGGGTGGCACCTCCGGGGGAACAAACGAGAGCTCCAGAGCATCTGTCAGGGTGAGTGAGGGCAGCGGGCTGCCAGCCCCGGCTGCCAAGGGGAGCTGCAATCCCTGCCCCGGCTGCCGAGGGCTCTGCTCCCTGTGCGGACCAGGCCTGGTGTGGCCAGGGCACACACAGAGATTTCAGGGGCACGAGTGCCAATAGTGTCCAGTGGCTTTGGGCTGATCCCTTTGGTCCCTGCTCCCTCCTGGCCACGGCCAGAGCCACCTGGGTTGGCCCTTGCACGGGGCTCTCCTCGGGTCCCTGCAGATCCAGATCTGACCATGGCTCTGTTCCTCTCTCTTGCAGCCCTTGATGACAAGGCACAGGACATCAGCCCTGCCATCAGAAGGCTGGCTCTGGAAACAGCCTTTGTCCTCCGGGCAGCTCCAGGCTCCATCTTGCAGAAGTGGCAAGATGGATTCCGCAGGGCACGCAAGAACCGCCCTTGTCTGTGGGCCCGTGGCTGGCTGTGCTGCTGGAGCTCTGAGGAGAGCTAAATTGAGAGGCTCTCTGTCTGCCGGGGCCATCTGAGCCAGGCAGGAATTTTCTTTAAGATGGTTTTTTTTTTCCTTCTTCTTTGTTCTTCTTTAATATAGAAATATAGAATTAGAAATATATAGAATATAGATACAGAATTATATATAGAAATATAGAATGTGTTCTCATACCCTGTGTCTCAGGTGCTTTCTCTGGTGCCCAGTGTGCGCAGGGCATAGGGGGAGAGGGGAAAAGGGTGCTTGTGCTCAGCAAGCTGCCCAGGCGTGCAGTGGGGAAGGGAAAATGGCCAGAAGGCCCTCGGCCTTTGGTGCTTCTGCTGAAGCCTTAACGCTGCCCACAGAGGAGCTGGGCAGGGGCTGGAGCTGTGGGGATCGCTGTGATTGTGGTGCCTGGAGATGGGCACGAGGCTTCTCCCAGCCAGGAAGCGCCGTCTGTGTCCTGCAGCCCGTGGGTTGCTGGCGGGATTGCTGAGGGCTCCGAGGCTCTCTCTATTCGGTTCCTCTGGAGCTCCCCAGAAGGGAGCCCTGGGGCCTCTGAGCCTGGGCTCAGGCTCCAGGAAGCCTTGGGGACAGTCTGGGCTGTGTGGGTACCCCAAGGTGCTGCAGGCTCGGCCTCAGCTGCAGGGTGCCAGTGTTGCACGGCTGCAGTGTCCCCATGGGCAGGGTTTGCTTTGGAGCCTGTGCTTGTGGTGGCACAGGGAGCTCCGAACTGAGCTGGGCACGGACCCACAGCCCAGCCCTGCCATCCTTGCAGCTGCTTTGGGCTGGGGGCCGGAGCAAGGGGAGCCCTGGGATCTGCCCCTGACAGATCCCTTCAGACTGCACAAGGAAATGCTGGTGCTGGTGGCAACCCTGCCCAGGGCAGGCTTGATTCCTTTCATTTTATCCCTCAACACCAGAGTGCATTTAGTTCCTCTCCAGGGATAACACAAAATTCCCTGCTGGTGCCCATGAAGCTGCAGCCCCTCCCGGGCTCACCCCTGCCCCAGCTCTGGGGTCCTGAGCACAGAAGGAGCTGGAGCTGTTGGAGGCAAGGCAGTGGAGGCCCCAGAGATGCCGCAGGCTGGAACCCCTCTGCTCTGAGGAAAGGCTGAGAGAGCTGGGGCTGCTCAGCCAGGAGGAGAGAAGACCTTGAGGAGGCTTCACTGCGGCCTCCCTGGCTGGGGGCTGGACATGGGGGTGTTCCTGAACACTCATGAATCTCAGCCCAGCCCTCTCCTCAAGCAGAAAATAGAAAGAAAAAAATATTAAATGGACAAAGAAAAGGGGGAAGTGTGTTTATTTGTGTATCAAGAACTTGGGGTGAAAAAATTAGCCAGGTGTCCTCAGATCCTTTGTGTGATGCAATGGATAGGTACAATAAATCCAGTGGAATCCCAGTGTTTCCTTGGCTGAGGACAGCCAGCTGCCCCTGATGGGGACACCAGCCCAGGAGGCTCCAGGGCTTTCTGGGATTTGGGAGCCTTTTTCCTCCAGCTTGTTTTCCTGCTGACAGGTGCACAGCTTCCAGGCCACTTCCACTCTCCCAGGCAAGGCATCAGAGGGGTTTAATGCAAGCTGTGATAAAATGTCTCTGTCTTTACTCACAGCTATAAACTAACCAAGGAAAGCCGTACTCCTGGTAAAAATCACTGGATCACTTTGGACTTCAGGCTTTAATTTTTACCAAGCTTTGATTTTCATCAGGATTTAATTTTACTCAGATCATCTGACTTTCAGGACATACATTAATCTTTCATTTTCATCAGACAGTGAAAAGCTGTCTGATTGGTAAAAACCCATTGGTGAAAGCTCAATAGGTTCTGGTTAGGCTGGTGGGCCTGAGCTTTGTGGGTGTCTCACTGCATTCCCTGGCTTGGACAAGCTGTTCTTGGTCCAAGTGTCCCGAGCCAGAAGCCTGATGAAGAGAAAGGCATATGGGAAAACAAGTTTCAATAAAACCTTTGAGCTCTTGTTATAAATGTTGGGAAGAGATGCTGACTATTCCTTGCTCACCAGGTAAAGCTAAGGAGTTTTTAAGCATGGAGCTGAGAATAGCAGATTGGCTGGAGAAGAGGGTGATGCCCAGACGTGCACACTGCCCACCAAGGCAGGAGAGGACCGTGCCCTCACACCCCATGAGACAGCCCTGGTGGTTGTGCTGACCCTGTGCCAGGATTCCCTGGGGCTGCTCTGCCTGAGCCCCCCTCAGCCGGCTGTGCTTGTCCTGCCTCCCTCCTCCTGTGGTTGTGCTCCCAGAGGGGTGTTTGTGAGGGGCTGTTGGAAAAGCAGATTAATGAGCGAGACATTGAGAATTAAACCAATCCAAATCCACACAGTAAATAGGGCTGCTGTCAAGTGCCGTTCCCGAGAGAGATAATATCCCTTCCCCCTTAATTTCTTAGTAAATCCATTATGATTAATGCTAGTACAGTGGGAACACTGTTATTATAAATACATGGGTGATGGCAGAGCTGCAGCATTAATAACACTGGGTATTACTTAACTAATTAGCTGCTGGTTTTGATAGGACTCTTACCCTGCTGCATTAAGCTGAGCCTTGCATTGCAGCCTTCTCTGGGCTGTCTCTGCTGCAAGGACACAAAGTGAGAAGCATCTCCTTCCTTCTGGCCAAAAGCCACCCCCCCCACCCCCCGTGGCACTGGCACTCAGCTGAGCTCCCAGTGGGTTGGTGGCACCTGTGGAAAGCCTGGGACACTGCTGATGGAGTCTTGTGGTGTTGGAGACTAGCAACAAGTGAAGGAGGGAATGGAAGCAGGACCTGGCACCTCCAGGTGAACCTCAGCCCTTGGGGACCAGGGGACATGAGAGGACACTGCAGCCCATGGGGACCTGTCACCCTGAAAACTCAGCTTCTGAGCTTGCTAACATAGTTTTCTAAGGACTTTCCCAGGACAGTAACTGTAAACATAGATATGTGTACATTCTTTCTGTTACACGTCTTCTGATGGGCATTTCTCATGGCCAGTGCAGTGAGAAAGTGTTATCCTGAGCATCCAATGCCTGGCCATGGTAAGAAGCCTATAAATCCTGGGAGGAAAAATAAACTCTGCTCTTTCTTCACCACACCTCAACCTGTGTCCGCGTGATCTATTGATCTTCAGCGGTAACAGGGACCAGGGCCAGCTTGGCAATATTCTTGTCCCTCCTTGTGGCCTCACGGCTTCAGAGCTTCTCTGAAGGATTTTCCAACACCTTTTTTGCTGTATTTCATAGATCTGTGGAATCATTAAGGTTGGAAAAGTGCTCTATGATCATTGACTGCCAGCTGTTCTCCCAGCACTGCTAAACTAAACCATGTTCCCCAGTGCCACATCAACAGGGGTTTGAAATTCCTCCAGGGATGGAGGATCCACCACTGCCCTGGGCAGCTGTTCCAGTGTTTGACAGCCCTTTCCATGAAGAAATTTTCCCTAACATCCAACCTAAACTTCCCCTGGTGTAACTGGAGGCCCTACTCCTTTTGTCACTTGTTGGGAGAAAAGCCTGACTCCCACCTGGCTCCACTCTCCTGCAGGAATGGAATCAGCAGGAGCCCTCCTTAGCTGGGGGGTGGCTCTGCCTTTTGCTGCTCCTGCCTTAGTGCCCTGCCCCTGCTCCCCAGGGACCCCAGGTGCTGCAGAGGGCCCTTCCCCTCCTCCATCCCCATCCCCTGCTGCTCCTCACACAAGCAGGCTGCACGGCTCTTTTTCATCCCTTCAAATTAACACCTACTTAAAATTCCAAAGCAAATACATCTTTAATTTCCTTAATTAAAATGATTTCCTCGTTAGAGCTGAATAATGGGATTTGAAGCACTGAAGTAATGGGGTGTGCCAGGCTGCATGGGAGCTGAGGCACTGGTGAGCACAGTGAGGTCTTGGGAGTGATGGGATCATGTCCCACCTTAGGGAGCCAGAATGAGCCAGAGCTCAGCATCCTTTGCACCTCTAGGGAGTAAAATTCACCCAAGTGGCAGCTTAAAATGATATCCCAGCAGTCACTGGTTTTCCAAAGGTTGAGGGTGATGGATTGCTCCCACTGCCTCCCCTACAGCCCAAAATGACACCCAAAGGGCATGCTGAGGGGGCTGGCCCCTTCTCACTGTGGGGGGCTTTGGGGGGGATCAGGGTCTGGGGTGAATGTGGAGGAAAATCATACCAGGACCCCAAGATGAGATGGGGTGACCTCCTCTCCGTGTGCTGCTTTAGCCCAAGATGCCTGTGCCCAGAATAACTCTGGGGTTTGGCTTTGCAGGGGTTTCTCAGCCTGGAAGTTGTGTCGGTGGGATACCAGAGAGCCGTGTGCTGGGGCTCTGGTGAACATGTGACAGGGGAGGAAAAGGGAGAATACATGATGATAATGAGTTAAAATGCATTTAACGAGCTCCTGCTGCCCTTACACACCCCAGTGCTGGGGCTCATGGATGGGAGGTTCTGCAGCAAAGGGATGGATTAGTCCCACTTGGATCTGACTGAAAGACTGCTCAAAGCACAGATTTCCAGCTCCAAACCTCCAAACCCTCTCTGCTGTTTCTGTCTGGATGCCTCCTTCCCCTTCCCAAACTCTCTCCTCTGATGTATTTGGGAGTTTTTCATGTATTTATTTAAATTAATAATAATTTACCCATTAAAATGCTGCAGATCAGTGGGTTCTTCCTGAAGGAGGAGTGTGTTTGGCTCCGGAGGGTTCATTAGCCGCATGTTGGGATTGGGGGGTGCTGTGCATGGAATGATTTATGCACATCCCTGCCACTCGAGCCAATCCAGCCTAGAATAATTCAAAACCAATTCCATAAATCACTTATTAGTTATTACTGAAATATTTATGCAGCAGAGGTGTCTTCCTGTGAATTGTTGGGGGTTTTTGCCAGCTTTTTCTTCACGGACAAAAAAAAAAATGTTGATTCTTGGGGCATCTTGAGTGCAAGAAGATCCAAAGTTTTGGAGTTGCCTTGCTCTGCCTGGCTGGGGTTTGAGCAGAGCCTCTCACTACAGCCCCAAGCCTGACCACAGTGTGTGTGCCTGCTCTGTGAGTAACGAGCAGGTATCCTAATTAATCCTCATTTCCAGCAGCAGCCCGAAGGAGCTGCACGATGAGCATGGTGCTGTTTGATGCAGATGAACTGTGCTTTGGTGGGAATTCAATTACCCAGCTTTTCCTTGCTGAACATAATGCATTTGGACGATACAGTAGTTCCGGTGTTAATGAGATGCATTTTCACTGCTCTGAAGTCTGTATTTCTCCCTGTACTTAGTGCACAGCATCCACATTAATTACAGTTCCAGTGGAGAAAAACCCGCAGAGTTACTACCTGCATTTTCCTCCTGGTAATAGCAGTTTCCTTACATGGCCAGGAACATTATGGATTCACTCCTCAGCCACATTTTATACCAAACAACTTGATTGTGATAGCAGGGAGAGAACAACTCTGCTTCCCTTCAGCTGCTCAGGCTGTGCTGTAAAAGGGTCATTTTCGGGGGGGGGGGGATGAATCAGATGCATTCAAGTCAGAACATCCTCGGAATAAAAGCATTTCTGGAAGTTGTTTAAAGAGGGTTTTGTGAGACATGTGGAACTCACGGCCAAATTAAACCAGCAGCTGATGGGCCCACACAAAACGGAGAATCCCCTGGGATGGGGGGCTGCAGCCAGCATGGGAAACCACAGGTATTTTATTCCAAGGAACAAACACATTTGTGCTTTGATTTCTTTTTTGGTTTTGAGAGTTTTCAAACTCCCAAGCCTGGCAGCATGGAGTTTCCCTGAGATTTCTCCAGCAGGAGTTGTGCATTAGGGGATATCCCACTGTTGGCTCCAAACCATCACATTTTGGCCACAGATGTTGTTGTCACCATCCCTGGAAGTGTTCAAAAGCCAAGTATTCGTGGCACGTGGCAATACAGTTTAGTGGGAATGCTGGTGTTTGGTTAAAAATTGGACTTGATGATCTTAGAGGGCTTTTCCAACCTTAATGATCCTGTGATTTCATGGAAAGCTGAGCAGTTTTAAGTTGTGTAAAACAGGAATTCCCAGGGAATAGCACTGCAGAGACATTTAATAAAAAAGTGAGCAGAAGTGTTGTAGCACATCGTATAAATCACTCTTTGACCTTCATTGAACACCACTGCCTCCTCACCTGTTAATAGCTGGAAATCCCTTGTAGCCTCTACTGCATCTTGGCAATTGGCATGGAAACAATTAACAGTTATTAACAGTTTTTTCTGTTAATCATTCATGTCTTTATTCAGGTATTTACACATCTCTCTTTGTTTAAATCTCCCCTCCCTCTCAGGAGTTGAAAGTGCCTGAATAGCGGGTGTGGTTAAAAATATAATGAGGTGCACAAAGTCTTGGCTTCCCTGAGGAGCAGCTGTGCAGGAGGGGGGGAGAACACTGGGATCTGGGGCTGTTGTGGTGGCCATGGATGGCAGAGGGGCTTTAGGAAAAGGATTTTCACTGGGGAGAGAAATCCTCAGTCTCTGTGTCCAGCTCAGTGTATCTGGCGAAAAAGCAATGAGAAGGATCTTACCCCATTTTTTCTGTAATTCCTTTGAAAATTAACATTTCTGTTTTTCCAAATAGGCCTCTTTATTTTTATGTTTTCTCCCCCCTTTTTGATACCGGTGTTTAAAATAAAACCAGGAGCTCACCCTCTCACGCTCATGGTGTGGTTCCCTGTTTGCTGGCAGCTCCCAGCAAGATTTTCAGGGGAAACCACCTTTTTCTGAAGCTCTGAGCCCTTCTGGTGTGGTGGAGGCTTTCAAAGACAATGGAGGAGTCAAGACGTGAAAAGTCGGAATCCTTCTGAAAACCAGAGCTGTGTTTGAGCCACCTGAGCCCTGCTGCTGCTGTGCTCTTTCAGAGGTTGCAGAGCTTGTGAACAACACTTTTTGCAGCCCCAAGTACTTCCAAGTTGAAAACTAACCAGAGGATTTAAAAGAAGAGAGAATCCCTGTCCTTTTGGTACCTTCCTGGCTGTAAATGCACCTGAACTGTGTTTTTATGGTGTCACCAGCAGCAGCAACAGCTGCAAATGGGGGGAATCGTGAAGCGCAAAGTCTCTGGAAATCCTGTGGCTCCAGGAGCTTCCCCAGATGTGGAGACAGGATAAATCCAGGGTGCCTTGCACTAGATGGAGCTCCAGGACAGCTGGCTCTCCTCAGTGCCCAGCTCCTGCTCCTGCCCAGCACTGGACACAGGGAGCTGCTGGACGTGACCTGCACATCAGTGACCACCCTGCCCATCCCAGCAAAACCCTCAGGATGCCTTTAGCTGATGTTGTTTGGTGCCTCCAGGCTGGCTTGGCTGCCTGCAAAACAAACAAAAAAAAAGTCTCAAAAATGTGAAATACCAACTCCTCTTTTCCTCTTCCATCCCTTTGGTCAGCCCCATGCTTGAGGCAGGAGCATCCCATCCCATCCTCCTGGGAATGAGGACAGAGAAGTGCTAGCAGACCTTGCCCTCAGCTCTCCTGCTGCTGGCTGAATCTGGAGACATTTACTTGAGGGTAGAGACTTCTTTGCTTCTTTAAATAAAATTTGCTGGCAAATTCTTGTGGTTCAAATTTCCCTTAAATCTGGCTTAGAAGACGCCTATGGAGGTTTAATTGGAGCTAAGAGGAAGGGCTGGGTTTGGTAATTAGGGGAGAATGAATGAAAATTCAAAATTTAAAATGCAGCAGGTGAATGGTTGTGGTGGAGCTTTTCAATACTTCTGAAGTTCTTGGGCTCTCAGTGAGATCCTGCTCTCCAGGCAGGAGTGGTTTACTACAAATTCCACTTATAAATGGTACTAAAGCCTCTGTTAAGACTCCGGAATATTGACTGTGATTATTTTTGTAGCTCTTCTGAGTACAGTGCTACTGAAGGGCTCTAGAAATGGAAGCATGATATATTAGGGAAAGGTGTTGCGCTGTACAGAGGCTGCCCAGATATCTGCTGCTGGAATGGGGAATCTCTCTGGTTTAAGGAGATACTGTCTGGTATTCAGTATGGCCCCTCAGCAGGAGAGCAGGGCTGGATAAAGCAGCTTTTGTTCTCTAATTGATCAGAGACTCCCCATGGGAATTCCACAGGGAATTGTGTCTCAACCAAAGCTCTGCTTCCAGGGAAGGCTCCAAGCCCAGCTCTGGGTTATTTTTTAGATGAAACTTTGCTGATTTTGTGGCTGTTTTTGTGGGCCACTGAAAACTTTCATGGGAACTATGCCCTGGCTGAGGATGGGGGAGGAGGGAGCTGCTCTTTGGGGTGAGGGCTGGTCACCCCTGGAGCTGGCTCTGAGCAGGGGATGGTCCCTCCGGGTGATCTCCCTTTGGCTGCTGGGGAGCAAGAGACAGAGGGGTTTTTGAATTTGGACCAAAAGCTGAGTGCCTGGGCTGGGACTTTGGCTGAGGTCCTGCTGCTCAGATCCCATCCTGCTGCAGGTGGAGGTAGGGATGAGGGAGGGCTGGAGCACCTCTGATGTGTAGAGACAGACCTGGAGAGCTGGGGAGGTTCAGCCTGGAGAAGAGAAGGTTTTGGGGAGTCCTCAGAGCCACTTCCCATGCCTGAAGTGGCCTATGAAACAGAGGAAGAGAGGCTTTTCATATGGGCAGACAGTGTCAGGACAAGGGGAATGGTTCTAAACTGAAGGAGGACAAACTTAGATTGGATAATGGCAAAGAAATCTTTTACTCTGGGTGGGCAGGCCCTGGCACAGGGTGCCCAGAGCAGCTGGGGCTGCCCCTGGATCCCTGGAAGTGTCCAAGGCCAGTCTGGACAGGGCTTGGAGCAGCTGGGACAGTGGAAGGTGTCCCTGCCATGGCAGGGGTGGGACTGGGTGACCTTTAAGGTCCCTCCCAACCCAAACCAGTCTGAGATTCCAAGAGCAGTTTCTTAATTGTGAGCACATCTGCCTTTATTGAGCTTTTGCTGGGAATTAAGTGTGAAGCTTGGCTCTGTGTCCTAAATCATCCTAGGCTTCTCTAATCCCTCCCACCTTTCTCCCCCCAAATTTAGGTCTTCAGGGTCTGTTACAAAGAGCCCCCAGCTGTCTGCCCTGCCTGAGCTTTTCTGTTCATTCTCCTGCCCTCAGCTGGGAGGAGACAGCACCTTGCAAATGCCAGATGCCCAGGATTGTGCCCTTGTGCTTTCCCACAAGCACTAAAATCTCATAAGCAACCTGCTCAGACAGGATTGCCAGCCCTGCCTCACTCACCAGAGGGGAATGGAGATTTGCATCTATTTCAGAGAGGCAGCCATGATTTTGATTCTTTTTGTGAGATTAATTGAACCATGACGAGTTTTCTGCTTCACCAGCTCCAGAGCTGTGGCTGCAGGAATTCTTCCTCCTCACCTTCTTGGAAGCAGATGGTGATTTATTCCATAGTCATGTTGGGATAATGTGTGTTTCTTTGTGTTTGGATGGTCAATAGGGAGCACTCCATCTCCACGGGATTTTAAATATCTTGGAGGACCCAAAAGCACAGAGCTGCACGTGGGGACTTTGTGTAGATTTGTGATCCTTTTTAGAGGAGCTGAGGCCATATACTAGTGACTGAAATTCAGGGGGCCATAAATAGCATATTTCCATCTGTAGCAGCTCTGACTTGGCTTGACTGTTGTTCCTGTTACTTAGAGGGAATATGAACACTTTGGGTTATTTAAACAGTCTGGAAGCTCTAAGATGGGATGGAGGAAGGAGTTCTGATAATGGAATAAACTGCCCAGAGCTTGGAAAGCAGCTGAATGTCCTCTGGAAGAAAAATAAACAGTTATTTTTAGGCTTTTCTAGTGGTTTATTTATGGAGGGAGCTCCTGCACTCTGGAGTGGGGCTTGGTTGGTGGGAAGAGCATCTCTGCCTTCATGGGAAAGTCATGTGCCATGTTTTAATGATTTTTGGTGGCGGCTGTGGGTGAAAGTCAGGTTTTCCATAGTTCAGAGCTGGAAATCTGTTTTGTGTAGTCCCAGAGATGGAAAAAGATGGAAATCGTGGGGTGGGTCTAAGATAAGCCCAGCTTTAGCACTTCCTGCTCCTCAGCAAGGTCAGCTCTCTAGTTTGGGTTTTCCAGGAGTCAAATCATACATATGAATTACTTCTTGTACAAAGTTTTCGATTGTCAACAGAGTGATTTGTGAATAAATGTTTTCATTACTTGGCTGGCTCCATGGATGGATGAATAATATCCGTCAAATAAATTATTCAT
Source organism: Cyanistes caeruleus (assembly GCF_971803275.1). NCBI lineage: Eukaryota > Metazoa > Chordata > Aves > Passeriformes > Paridae > Cyanistes > Cyanistes caeruleus. The sequence continues at coordinate 14,024,936 of NC_141716.1, read as the reverse complement.
CCCTTTCTCTCCTTGCCATCATCAGATAAATTCCTTGTGATTTATATTTGTTCCTTATTCATCTGGCTACGAGGAGCAGACATATTAGAGATGGGTTAGGAGCTAAATCTGCTTTATGGAACCCAAGAAGGGAGCTCTGGTTGCTGTTGTTGGGGTCTGTATCCACACAAACCTCATCCCATGGAGTGCCAGTGCCCTCTGCATGCTTGGGGTGGCTCCATGGGGAGTCCCCAAGTGCTGAGCTGAGGGCAGAGCCCTCATTCCTGACAGAATCTGTGTTTAACAGAGGGGAGGGGGGTTTTGGCCAGACTTCAGGGCAGTTTTTGCAGCATTTTACACAGCACAGAGGCTGCAGACCTTCCATCCTTTCCCAGGCTCCCACTTTGCACCTTCCTCAGACTGCTTTTACCCCTGACAAAGCCACACCAGCCTCCTGCAGAGCACTCCAGCAGGGATGGGAGAAGATTTTCCACCGGTGCCAGAAGGGGAGTGGAGGGGAAAGGAATTAGTTTGGCTCCTCTACAGAAAGAAGCAAAGAAAAGCATCACACAGAAGCTGACTGAAGGGACAGAGATCAGCTGCTCCTGCTCAGAAGTGACCTGATTTATTAATCTGATTTTCAAGTGTTTCACTTGAAACTGTTGATTGTGCTTTTGTTTTTTTTTTTTTAAACTGGTGTTATTCCAGTTCTGAAAAATGCATCTATGCTTATTTTCCTTTCAAATCACTGGGGAAAGCATCTTTCAATTCCCAAAAATACCCCAAAAAAGACACAATATTCTTCAAACCATTTTCCTTCTCAAACAGTTCAGGCAGACACAAACCACAGAAGGTTTCACCTTTAAATAGTAAAAGTTGGAAATGGAAAAGGAAAAGTTACCTGGATGTAAAAAGCAGAGGTAAGAACAGATCTTATTTGGAGCTTTAACTCGAGGATGCTGTGTCAGACCTGGCTGATCCCTGTGAGGATCCCTTTCCTGGAACACCAGGAAAGCTTTGATTTTTCATTCCCAGTATCAAATCCAAACACAAGCACTGGGATGCAGCTGAAGAGAAGGAATGACAATGGAGGGAAAAGCCCTGTGGCTCAGAGGATGAGGAAGGAGCATCCTCTGCAGGGAGGGAGGAGGAAGGAAAGTGGCTCAGGGGTTTCTCCCAGTGCTCCCCAGCCCTTGCTGGTTTTCTCAGTGTGTTGTGCTGCAGAAATGAGCCCAGAGATGCTCTGGAAGGATCCCATCCCTCCCAGAACACCTCACAGCGATGGCTCACACACATTTTGTGTCTGTTATATGCAGGATCCACTTAAATGATCCACTCAGCTGCTGCAATCCGTGTGTTCCCTAAAGAAAGCAAATCCCAAAGAAAGAGAATACAGCACCAAGCAGGGACCTTCCTGCCTGAAGGACGTATTGGAGTATAATTTGTGGAGTGATGGATGTATTTTATTTTTAGTAATATTTTCCCCCTCTTGTCAGCTTTCTCGTTCAGGGGACACAATCTTGGGGCCCTTTCCAATTGAGAGCTGTATTTCAGCAGGAATGGTTTGCCTTGCCCACCTGGCTGGGAGGGGGAAGGGGAAGGAGCAGGGTTTGCTCTGCTTGTTTTGTTTGGCTTTGGCCTTGGAATTCAGGGTGCCAGGGAATGCAGGAGTTCTCACTCAGCCTGTGAAGAGATCTTCCCTTTGCCCCCAAAGTAAATCCAAGCTAGCTCTGTCGAATGGAGGGGTCAGGGAGATCCTTCGAGACCAAGAAAAGACCAAAAAGGTGCTGCTTCTCCCTCCGGGGGATCGCAGGATGTTTATTCTGGCTAGCTTCCAGAAGAGAGAAGAGGCTGGGTGCCTCTTTCCCGGACTCTTTCAAACCTCGGGAGAGGGGCGGGGGGACACACAACACCAAGCCATGGGATAACGTTTCAGGGACAGGGAGGGGAGGGGAAAGGCACGTCACAGAGAAACAAAGTAACTCCCAGAAATATGCACCACCACATCTGCCCCTACTTTGATATATGTAATTGAATGAAAGGTAATGAGCTTATACTACTTACTGACCCGAAGTGGCCCACCAATCCCCATTTGCAGGCTGGTGAGGGTTACTCTGGTCTGCCAACTCTATATGGTTGACATCTGAGGTAGCTGAGATTAGCTTAACTATGCTTCTGTACAGTATTTTGCTTAGCACTCCAAACACTAACACCGTCAGCAAAACAATGACTAGCAGTGACAGAATAGTTTTCACTACTGAAGCCCACCACCCCGAGAGTCCCCAGTTTTTAAACAGTCCATTGAACCAGTCATCTGCTTCTTGCTTGACTTGTCTGATCATGCTTTTCATCTCTCGGAGCGTGGCATGGATGTTAGGAGCTTTCGATGTTAGATCCATACAGCAAAGACCCTCGAACTCCTGGCACTCGTGCCCGTGGAGCAACAGGAGAAAGTCTATTGCAGCACGGTTTTGAAGTGTCGCCTGCCTGGTAATTTCCTCATCTTCTAGGAGGGCACTTATGGCATTAGATGTTAAATTCGCTTGTTTTACCACCCAGCATTCTAGGTGTCCCAATTCACCTAGAGCCTTAGCTGCAGCTACCCAGGGAAGGAAAATGGATGCAGCAATCCTTTTTTGATTTTGACCAATGGAAAATCTCTGAGTCACAATTTTCATCATCTGATTTTGTAGCACTTCTCTTTTGAATTCTTTTTGTCAAATTGTTTTTATGGGTCCACTCGCCAATTAATGTTTGATTGGGCGCTAACAGTGATAGACGCCCTATGGTACACGGCCCTCCGAGGAGACGGGATGGAATTCCTGCCCATGCACGGTCCCAACAAATGAGGAACAGTCCTTTGGGGAGGCTTTTGGGATGTGTATGAGCTGAAGAGTGCACTTTGATGTAGCTTAGTACACGGCACCACCTTTTTGCTGTGAACTCTTCTCGATGTTGTACTATATGGTGGAATGTTTCTTTATGAGTTGGAGGACTGACCCTAAAGTGTACACAGTATGATGCTGGGGAGGAACCCAGTAGCTCTAACTCCTGGGGTTCCTGGGTTGCCTTAGGAAAATGGGGCAGCCACTCTTCTACTGGGTTTCTTAACTCTGCTTCTACATGAGTGCTGTGTAGTTTATTATCTGCCTCAGGAGTCAGTGTACTAAAGCTGTGTGTGAATTCATTATGCTGCAAGGGAATTCCTACCAGGCAGGTAGACATAGGGTTTTTTGCTGCTGCAGTCGATAGACATATGTTTTCCTGTTGGAGTGTTTGTGCCAGGGTCACCCAGACGTTCTGGTGTGGCTGTGGGACGATCCAGGCTGCTGTCAGGCTGCTCAGTGCGAGCAGGATGACAGCAGGGTTAAGGCTCATCATGGATTTGAGTAAGAGGTAGGTTATTTCTAAAAAAAAGGAAACAGACATTCTTTAAAACATATTCACAGTTATAGTATGCAGGTCAGAGGCTAGAGAGGTTTCTTCTTGCTCTCTTCAGCGGCGTCTTCTCTTGGAAGTGACAGCCACTTGCTTCTCTTCTCTTCTTGCTGGTGCTGGATTCTTTGGAACAAAAGGTTTTACCCATTTCTGAGGGATCCATCGGGGGCCTGAAGGGGTGGATACACACGCATAACCTCGCCCCCAGGTGACAAGTTCATAGGGACCCTTGGTTTGCCAAGTTTCAGGGTCCCTGATTAACACCGGTGGATGCTGTGACAATTTAAACTGATCACCACTGTTAAAATGCCGAGTTACAGGAGGATTCATGTTTTCAAATGAGCAGTTTAGGAAATTATTAGTAAACAGAGCTTTACAGAGTTTCTGCTGGGGAGACATCCACACTGCTTTGCTACCTTGCCTGGCTAGGACTTGTTTGAGCGTCTGGTGTGTACGCTCGATTACAGCTTGACCTGTGGGGGAGTGGGGGATGCCAGTTTTATGTTCCACTCCCCACTGCTGGACAAATTCCAGGAACTCCTTGGATTTATATGCTGGGCCATTATCTATTTTAATTTCTTTAGGGATTCCCAATACAGAAAAGGCCTGTACTAAGTGTTGTTTAGCATGCACAGACTTTTCTCCTGCATGAGCAGAGGCATACACCACTCCTGAGTATGTATCAATACTCACATGTACATACTTAAGGCGACCAAAACTGGGAATGTGAGTGATATCTGTTTGCCACACCTCACAGCTCTTAAAGCCTCTGGGATTAACCCCGATGCCTAATGATGGCACTGCCTGAAGCTGACAATTGGGACAGGTAGCCACGATGGCTTTGGCCTGATTCCGTGTCAGCTGGAACTGACGAATCAGTCCTGGCACATTTTGATGATATTGCTGGTGACTTATTTTTGCCTGCTGAAACACATCAGGGAGACATACCTTTTCGGCTGGGGCAGCAAGGGAGTCAGCCTTCCGGTTCCCCTCAGCGATTTCACCTTGCAATGGGGTGTGCGATCTTATATGCATCACATAGAAAGGTTGTTCTCTATTCGAGACCAAGTAAATCAGTTTTGAAAGCAATCTAAAGAGATGCTCGTTCTCAATGTCCTTGAGAACTGCCTGTTCCGCTCTGGACACCACTCCTGCTACGTAGGCTGAGTCAGTAACTAAATTAATTGGTTCTGAAAATTTTTCAAAGGCTCTCACGACCGCAGCTAGTTCAGCTATCTGGGGTGACCCCTCTACAAACTCAACATCAGCTTCCCAAAGCTGAGTCTGTGGATTTCTCCAAGTCATCACCGACTTGTGGGATGTCCCAGATGCATCAGTGAACACTGTGAGAGCCTTGAGTGGCCTCCGGCTCCTTTTCTCATGAGGAATGAGATGGAATTCCTCACGAAACAATTTGTGTGATGGTGCATGAACTGAAATTTGCCCACTATAGCTGTCCAGAGCTAACTGGAGGTTAGCATTGCTCTGCAGCAGATGCTCAAACATCTCTTTGGTCAGTCTCTCAGGGGAGTTTTTGCCTTCTCCAGAGAGCCTGACTGGGAGGTGAATACACATAAAGTCACAACCTGCCAGTTCTTGCACCCTTACTCTGGCCTTTTGAATCAGCTGAGCCATCAGCTCTTGTGGCTTGGTGATAGTCCTGGGTCTTTGATAAGAGAAGAAAACCCATTCTATTATTAAGAGTGGGTCCCTCTGCCCCTCGGCCCACTGGAATATTAACCCATGTAGGTGTGGCAATTTCCCCAGGACAATAAATTTGAAAGGCAGCTCAGGTTTGAAGCGGTGTGCCTGTCTTTCTGTCAAGGTCCTTTGTGCCTTTTCAATTACAGTTTTTGCTTCTGGAGTCAGCTTCCTAGGAGACAGTAACTCTCTCTCCCCTTTTAATCAATTGAGTAGGGGGCCCAGGTCCTCATTGGTGAGACCTAGCCAGGGTCTGACCCAGTTTAGTGACCCGCATAGGAAATGGAGATCTGCTAGAGTTTTAGGATTACCAATAATTTCCAAATTTTGTGGAACAACAGTCCATGCTGTAATTTCCAGGCCCAGGTATTTCCAAGGTGGCATCCTTTGAACTTTGTCTTCCTGCAATTGGAATCCAGCAGAGGCTAAAACTTTAACCACTAGGTCAAGGGTATCTTTCAGTATGTTGTTATTGGGACAGCATATTAAAATATCGTCCATATAATGCAAAATGATAGCCTCTCTCTTTTCAGCACGCACTGAGGACAGCAATGACCCCACATACCACTGGCAGATGAAGGGGCTTGCTTTCATCCCCTGAGGTAGAACTGTCCAGTGGTACCGTTTCATTGGAGCTTCCCTGTTAATGGTAGGAATGGAAAAGGCAAACCTTGGTGCATCCTCTGGATGCAGGGGAATTTGAAAAAAGCAATCTTTAATATCCAGTACTGCTAGTAGCCAATCTTGTGGTAGCATGGTTGGGGAGGGCATTCCTGGTTGGAGAGATCCCATGTCTTGTATTTTTTTCTTTATTTCTCTTAAATCTTGAAGGAGAAGCCATTTATCTTTCCCTGGCTTTTTTATTACAAACACCGGGGAATTCCGAGGGCTGGTTGTTTCTACTATGTGTCCCTTAGCCAATTCTTCTTCCACTAATTTTTCTAGCGCCCCAAGTTTTTGTTTGCTGAGAGGCCACTGGTTCACCCAAATTGGATCATTATCTAGCCAAGATAATTTTTGGACAGGACGCTCTACAGTGGCCTCTATCAAAGATCCTGAGGTGTCTCAGGAATAGTGAGTTTCACCCCCCACTGAGACATGGTATCTCTCCCCCACAAGGGGCACTTGTAGTCAATTACAAAAGGTCGGACACTAGCTATCCTACCGTCTGGACCTTCGATCTGGACGATATCTCTAGCAATTTTTGCCAGTTTCATCCCTCCAACACCCTGTATTTTTCCTGCCACTGGTTGTAGTTCCCAGTGTGAGGGCCACACCTTTTCCGGTATGATGGTCACATCTGCCCCAGTGTCAATTAACCCTTCTACATGGAGATGTTCTGATTTATGTGTTAAGTTACATCCCATAATGGGCTTGTTTTCACCCACTACTTCTGCCCAGTAGACTCCTGGTGCTTTGTCATCTACTGGGACTTCTGTTGGAACAGGGATTACCTGGGCTATTACCTGCCCTTTATCTATATAGTAAGGTGGTTGGGGGCACCTAGCTAAGAGAATGAGGTGTGTTAGGTCTCCCTTAATTGTCATGGGAGCCACCCATGGGAGCCACCTCAATCTCTATTGGTGTGTGTGCTGTGTCTCCAATAACAAAATACCTGCTATCCAGTCCAGCCAGGTCTTGTGAATTATCCTGCAAATCTACTCCCACGACAGTCCAGCAGTCAGATCTGAAACAAAAAGCTTTAGAAGTTATAAGTCTGAATCGCTTTTGCGGTTGCCAGACCTTATTAGGCAAACGTTTTTCACAATTATATTTTTGCAGTTTTTCACCCCCCTTCCCCCTTTTTATTAAAGGACAGAGATTCGTTTCCACTTCATTTATGTCTGCACGCTGAGTGGATAAGTGCTGTGATGTAAGTTTTTTGGCAAGCTGGTATCCGTGTGTTTCTGTTGTTTTAAAGGACAGTTTTTAGCAAAATGTCCCGGTTTTCTGCAGTAAAAACAAATTCGCTGTTGCTGGTCAGATGTCATCTGTTCATTCCTTGTCTCAGATGAAACTGCAGCAACAGATCTTGGGGTGGTCCAGGGAGGTCTCTTTTCCTGCAAAAACATCTCTGCTTTCCTTGCACAGGCTGCTGACATCTGTGCAAGGGTCGGAGGGGGATCCACAGGCAAACCTAAAATAATTCTAGGGCAAGATTCATTAGCATTTCTCTGAGCAAGTTCCTTGACTAACTCTGTCTGTACTACAGGGCCTTCTACCTGACGGGAGACTTGTTCTCTTAATCGGTCTAAGAATTGCAGGAATCCTTCTGAGGGCATTTGTTTTACATTAATATAACTGCCCTTAGTGTCAGCTGTAGGTAGCTGTGTGAAAGCCTTTTCTGCAGCTGTAGTGATTTTATCTATCACAGCTTTTGGCAATGCCCTAGTTTGGTCCTCAGGTTTTTCCCATACTCCTTCACCACATAAATGCTCTAAAGTAATAGGATTATTTAATAAATCTACATATTGGTGATTAGTTTTTAATAATTCCACCAGTATGTTTTTTAGAAATCGCTTCCATGTGTTTTCCTATAATTCAAATTCAGATGGTGTAAGCAAACACCTAAAAAGATCTTTAATATCTGTAGGAACTAAATCATTTGAGGTTAATGTTGTTTTAACAATGCTTTTAAATATTTCACTATTACGGCCAAATTCTCTTTGTACTTTGCAAATTTCCTTTTTGTCTTGGTGTGAAAACGGCTTGTAATGCCGATTCTGTGGTCTTGTTCCAGTAAAAGTCACCGGAGCAGCAGTAGGGAAAAAGGCTGAGTCACAACCATTTTGTTCTCCATTCCCAGGAGTTGCATTGAACCGGCAGGGGGGAGAGGCTTGTCCTGCCCGGATATCGAGAAGGCTCGCATTCCCCCATCCCCCAGGGGCACCATGTGGCTCCACACTGGGAGCAGGCTGAGAGGATTCACCCTTCCATTCCCCGGGGCATCCCCCGGGGCCATCAGGGCAATTTGCAGCAGCGCAACCACACCCGCCTTTGGAATGTGGTGAGGCAACCTCACCTCCCTGCTCGGTCTCGGGCCCGCCCCCCGGACCGTGGGAACTGGGAAGGGCTCCGCCCCTCACCCCCCACTCGGCCCAGCCCCCAGCCCCGCCCCCAGCTCCCACCCCATCCCCGCCCCCAGCCCCGCCCCCACAGGAGCTGGGCGGGGGGGCCCTCACCCCCATGCCGGGCCCTGGGGTCCCGCACACCCCCATGCCGGGTCCCGGGGGTTTCATTCCCTCATCGGGTCTGTGGAGAGACTCAGCCCCACCCCTGCAGGAGCCAGGAGAGAGCCCGCAACCCCCCATGCCGGGCCCGGGAGGCTCGCAGCCTCCCATCGGGGGGCAGGGCCGGGACACCCCTCCCCCTGCCCCTCTGCAGGAGCAAGGGGTGTAACTCCCTCCCTCCCCGTTCCTCCTCCCCACGGGACAGGGGCCGGAGGGACAGGGGATAGGGTTACAGCCTCGGGGGACAGGGTCATAGGGTGGGGCCAGGCAGGGCTGGCGGGTGGTGCAGGGTGGAATGTCAGGGGGAACAAAGGGGTTGTGATAAGGGTTGGGGGCAGGAACCGGTGGGTGGGAGGGATTATGGGTAGGAGAAAGGGGATACACAGGGGGATTCACCATGTCGCCAGGTAACACACGGCCGGCGCCATTTTGGCTCTGCACATGTTCTTGAGTAAGTTCAGCAGAGCTCTCTCCTCCTTGCAGGGAGGATTTAAAGCTATGTTTTTCGGGGTTTTCTGCGGGGAGGGAAGGGTACAGGCAGTTTTTGTCTGCCTGTAATGCCTGGGACAAGCCCTCTGACGGAGGTGCTGAGGGAAGGTGAGGGGAAGAGCAAGCCAGAGGCTTTTGCCTCTGTAGGATGGTTTTCCGAATTAAAAGGAAAAGGGGGAGGTATTTGCCAGCTGTGCTGTCCCCCAATTCAACTTGCATAGTAAGGGCTTGTCCAACCTTGTCCCAGTCAGGCAGGGAATCAACATTTAAATCCGGAAAATGCAAAAAAAACCATTTTACTAATTTCCTCAGCTTATTTTTTGAGAAATTGATATTTCCAGCCTTTAAAATATTCTTAATAAGGGAATATTTATTCCTTTCCTGTGTAGACAAAAGAGTACCCATGGCCAATCTTAAGGCTTTACTACACAGGCTGGTCTAACCTTTTTTTTACCTCCGAAAAAACCAGAAAAGATCCAAACTGCGGTCAGGGTTTAGAAACCACCGCGGAGCCCAGGACCTGCTGCCGGTGCACCTCCCCCACTCCACGTGGATTCCGCTGGTCCCGATACCAGGGAGAGGCTCTGGCACCGGCACTACCACCACCGTGCCCCGCTAAAACCCCACAACAACCGCCGGATTTCCCACACCCCCCGTGACCCCCCCAGTACCTGTTTCCTGAAGGATGCGCGGTGTTCAAAGAAAAGAAAAGAAAAAAAAAAAGGTTCTCGGTCTGAGTTGACTCGTTGTCGTGGTTTTAAACCAGTAATTTAAAAAATTATTTATTTCTTGTTGTGAGATATGGATTAGAAAAAGAGCAAAACAGGCTTAAAACTTAAAAGGAATAAAGACAGTTTATTAACAAACTACAAGAATAAGAACACCAGAATAAACTTTCAGAAAACCCCCTTATCTTTCACATCTTAACTATTTCTCTGTACACATGACAACGTAGAGACAAATAATTTTAGGACTTTGGTGGTTAAAAACAGTCTTAATTCTTGCTACAGTCTTTTCATCAGTCTTTGTAGAGAAACAGAAGTCTCTTTCTGTTAGCTTACGGAGTTTCTCACGAGAAAACTATTTTTGTCATAGTTTTTTATTTCTCTAATGCCAGCTGCCCGGAAATCTGTCATTAGATCTTCTCCTCCCATCTCACATCTCTCCGAGGTGTGTATGGGTCACTGAGCTTGGGGATTTTATTTTTAAGGATAAGTCATTCAAAGGCAGAAGTCTTCTTCATTTGTTTCTGAGAGCCTTCCTGGAAAACAGTTTTCTCTTTGCCCCCCAAAGCTTCAAAATCTTCACTCAACTCAATTCCAGCAACTCACAGTATCACAAGTACTCTCTCTCTTTTGCTCAAAACTTACACTTTGAATACTCTATTCCTCCCAACACTCATCATGAATTAAAGGAGTCTTTTTATACTATTATTGTCTATCTCCATAGCTTTATTCTCTCTTTCTTATTTAAACTTAACTCTTTTCTTCACTGTTTTTGGTGGTTCTATGATGTCTTCTTTATGTTGATTGTCTCTCTCTGTCTTTCTGAGAAAAGGAGTAATCTGTATGTTTATCCAGGTAGTAAAAGAATTAAAAGCTTTAGGAAAACTGCAAGAGTTCATGGTGTTAAGTTTCAGTCTAGCAGCAAAAACTGAAAACCAAGCTCGGCTGCTTCTGTTCCCGCCTCCCCCCCCCTCCACCCCGCGGCCTTGTCGGCCTGGAGAGGGGGCGAGGAGGCCAAGACAGAGCCTTGTTACCTCTTCAGAAGCCGGAAACCAAAGAGAATAAGAGAATTCTGTCTGTACTTCTTAAGGGGGTGTTTACCAGTTGAATTCACTTTTTAATGGTCAGATCTGCTGTCAATTCTTGGAAATGACTGATAATTAGTCAGGAGGAAAAACTCCTATCAGCCACCAGCAGCTTCAACTTCCCCTCTTTCTAAGCTGTCTTAAAAGTAAAGCCACCCCATGACACTCGTGTACTCACCGAGCTACCAACTCGACCCCCGTCAGAAAAACTGCGAGGTAGGTGACAGTACCTAGGCTTGTTAAAACACCCATGGGGTGTTTTCCAGCCGTCCGGAGGGGTTCTAAAGCCCCCGCGATGGGCGCCACCTGAAGAGTCCTTCCCTTTGCCCCCCGGAAGTAAATCCAAGCTAGCTCTGTCGAATGGAGGGGTCAGGGAGATCCTTCGAGACCAAGAAAAGACCAAAAAGGTGCTGCTTCTCCCTCCGGGGGATCGCAGGATGTTTATTCTGGCTAGCTTCCAGAAGAGAGAAGAGGCTGGGTGCCTCTTTCCCGGACTCTTTCAAACCTCGGGAGAGGGGCGGGGGGACACACAACACCAAGCCATGGGATAACGTTTCAGGGACAGGGAGGGGAGGGGAAAGACATGTCACAGAGAAACAAAGTAACTCCCAGAAATATGCACCACCACAAGCCTGGTGGGGATCCTGATGGCTGATCCACTAAAACTTGGTGCTGGAGAGGCTGTGAGAGACTTTGGCACAAAACTGAGCCTATTTCAGTGTCCTTTTTAAAGCTCAGCAGGTTTTGGGAGGAATCATGGGGGACAAGAGTGTCCTGAGCCTCAGTCAGATCAACCCTTGCTTGGACATCCTCAGGTTGGCTTTTATTCTTTTATTGTTTTTCTGCATTTTTCCCCTCTATCCATAGCAAAGAAAGCCCTTTGACAGCAAGAACTTGGAGTTCTGTGTAGGATGGAGGGGTGAGGAGTGTCCCAGTGGCTGCTGTGTGTCCAGGAGTGCCCATCTCACCAGCTGCAGTCATGGCAGGCCTGGCTGTGAGTGGCTGGACTTGGGGTTCTCTTTGTGCCGCCTCCCTGCTGCCCCAGATCCATTTGACAGCTGGGATTTGCTGGAGTTGAGGCACATCCCTGCTCTTCCCAGAGGCCACAGGAGCAGAGGTGTGTTGGGAGGGAGGGAAAGCACAGGTGAAACCAACACTGGTTGTGTTTGAGGTACCTGACGTGAGCACCCCTTCACAGAATCCCAGGATCACTGAGGCTGGAAAAGATCCCCAAGGTCACTGAGCCCAACCTGTGCCCAATGCCCACCTTGTCCCCAGCCCAGAGCTCTGAGTGCCACATCCAGACCTTCCTTGGACACCTCCAGGGATGGGGACTCCACCACTGCACTGGGCAGCCCCTGCCAGTGCCTGACAATGAAGAAATCAATTTCTTCCATGAAGAAATCCTTCCAGATCTCCCCCCTGAGCCTCCCCTGGCCCAGCCTGAGGCCATTCCCTCTCCTCCTGTCGCTGTTCCCTGGGAGCAGAGCCCGACCTCCCCGGCTGTCCCCTCCTGGCAGGGATTGTGCAGAGCCAGAAGGGCCCCCTGAGCCTCCTTTGCTCCAGGCTGAGCCCCTTTCCAGCTCCCTCAGCCCCTCCTGGGGCTCCAGACCCTTCCCCAGCTCCATTCCCACCTCTGGACATTCCAGCCCCTCGGTGCCTTTCTCGTGAGGGGCCCAGAACTGGGCCCAGCTCTGGGGGTGCCCCAGCAGTGCCAGCACAGGGGACAATCACTGTCCTGCTGCTCCTGCTCACTCTGTTTTGGATACAAGCCAGGATTGTTCTCCTTGCCCACCTGGGCTCGTGTCCAGCATCCCAGGTCCCTTCCCAGCCACTGTGCAGGGGTGGTGGCCGAGGAGCAGGGACCCTTCCTGCTGTCCCTGTCAGCGATCCCACGCGGCAGAGCCGGGCAGACACCAGTGCCACGGAGCTGTGGTGGCTCCAGGAGCTCTGCTGTGTGCCCTGGAGCCGGGCACAGCCTGGGGACACGTGCAGGGCAGCACAGCTGGCGCTGCCTCCAGAGGTGCTGCTGCCTCCTGGCTCTGCTGGGCTCCATCACATCCCGGCTGGATCCTTGGGATGGGCTCAGCACACAGAGCTGGGGCTGGGATGGCAGCTGGGAGCCTGAATCCTGTTAGATCCACAAGGAAAAGGTGAGGAGGTGTGTCCCAGCCCTGCATAACCAGGGAGGCTTTTCCTGCAGGTCCTGCAGCACTGCAGGTTAAACTCACCCTGCTCAGAACCTGCCTGTGCACAGGAATGTGTACAGTAATTGCCATTGCTGTAACAAATCAACTTGTTCTGCAGAGCTGAATTGTTGTTGTTGTTGTTGTTGTTGTTGTTGTTGTTGTTGTTTTTGGGTGAGGGGTTTTTGTTTGGTTGGGTTTTTTTTAGGTGGGGAATATCGAGTTCTCATCATTTTCAGTGTTTGTCCAAAACCATGGAAAATTCCATCCTCCCATGAAGTTGTGAGAGCACAGCACTCTGGCTTGTCCAGTATTTCCTAGAGCTGTCCTGGATTTTAGCAGGAGAGCTGCATCCTGCAGGCATTCCCTGCACTGAGCACATCCATTGTGATACCCTTGGGATATGTGATACACCCATTGTGTGGCCCTTGGGATACAGAGGTGGCACTGGGAAAATCACCATCTGCTCAGGGCTGCCTGCAGCCTTAGCCTGTGGCAGGGGTTTACTGGGATACATTTGATGCAAATCCCACTGCTCACCTCAAGTTAAGCAGCAGGCAGTTGCACTGCTGCATCTCCTGCACGTGTTTCAATGAGTCCTGTGGATGCAGGCTGGGAAGTGGGAGGATGGAGACTGCTAGGGCAGGTGTTCCATGTGTCCCTGCTGATGGAGAGGTGCAGATCTCTCTCCCCCAGAGAGCTGTGAGAGGGGCAGGGGTTGGTGTCTCTGGCAGAAGCAGGATTTTCCAGCCTGTTGCTTCCAGAGTCTCTTCACCTGCGAGTGCTTTGCAGGAATGTCACATCCCCTGTGTCAGAGCAAAGGGCATGATTGATATATTCCCTCTCCTGAAAGGGCAGCTGGTGTCTGGATGGGCTGGCTGGCCCTGGAAAGGTGACCTGGGGGCACTCAGACCTCCTGCTGCTGGCCCAGGCTGTAGGAATTGCCTTTGCACAGCTCTGGGTATGTGTGCAGGTCCTTAAACCAACAGATTGTTATTCCACCAGTCCTGTCCCCTCTCAGCAGCTCCCAGCCATCCCTTGGTGCCCTCCTGGCACGGAATTCCCCAGGGCAGCATGGATCTGGGGACAGCGTGGATCTGAGGACAGCATGGATCTGGGGACAGCATGGATCTGGGGACAGCGTGGATCTGGGGACAGCATGGATCTGGGGACAGCGTGGATCTGGGGACAGCGTGGATTTGGGGGCTGGCACCTCTCCCCATGGGGCTGGGGGGTGGCTGGGCAGCCCATGGAGATGTTTCTCATTGAGGTTTGCAAGGCACAGGGCAGAGCTGCTGGGGTCACCTGCCCAGGGCTGCTTGCTCTGCCTCTGGATTACAAGATTTATTTATTTTTTTCCCCCAGGAAAGTGGCAGAGGCTGGACAGGCTGGTGGGGATGCTGAGGCAGCTTTCCCTCAGTCAGACCCCAGGGCTGCTCCTGGAAAAACATCATTTTCTTTTGGCTCCAAAGGGCTCTTCCCAAACAGAGCCCCACGGGGGCAGGGTCACTTTTACCAGGGATGCTTTGTCATTTTTCTTTTGCTAACAAGAGCTCCAGGAAGATTCTGCTGAGACTCCCCCTTCATGTGCAGCCCAGGTGTTTCCAGCTCAGCTGCTGGAGCTTCCAGTACCAGTTTCTCTAACACTTATTTCACCCAGAATATTCTGTAACTCGCTTAAAATGAAAAATGTAGGAGTTGGGTAAAACAAATTGTATTTAATATCAACTTAATTAGCCCAATGATATTGCACAGATGGCATTCTGGATTTTCATGTTTTATTCAAGAAACCTTTTGGGTTTGGGATAATATATCTGAAACTGGGACGGAATTCAACAGCCTCACCTTGGCATTTAAACCAAGTCTGCTGCAGAGCTCGGGAGGGCTGGGCTGGGCTCTCTGGTTTTGGGGTTCTGGTCTTGGGTGGGCAAGAGTAAATGTGGAGATTTCCAGCTGGACTCACAGGCAGGAATAAAGCTGGATGATGGAAGACAGCCTAATAGACAGCAAATGATAAACAGGCTTTGAAAGGGGAAAGAAAGGTGAAAAGCTGTGTTTCTTGGAGACCAGGCAGGAGCTCTGGGAGTTTCTGTGGGCAGAGCAACTGCTTGGGCCAGGAGAAATGAAGAGAAGGATCCAGGGAGAGCTCAGAGCCCCTTCCAGTGCTTAAAGGGGCTCCAGGAGAGCTGGAGAGGGACTGGGGACAAGGGATGGAGGGACAGGACACAGGGAATGGCTCCCAGTGCCAGAGAGTGGGTTGGATGGGGTATTGGGCAGGAATTGTTCCTTGGCAGGGTGGGCAGGCCCTGGCACAGGGTGCCCAGAGCAGCTGGGGCTGCCCCTGGATCCCTGGAAGTGTCCAAGGCCAGGCTGGACAGGGCTTGGAGCAGCCTGGGACAGTGGAAGGTGTCCCTGCCATGGCTGGGGGAGGAACAATACGAACTTTAAGGTCCCTTCCACCCCAAACATTTCTGTGATAATTTTTCCTCTTCAGCCCCAGTTATTGTCAGTGTTGTTTTTTTAAGTGAAGACCAAGTGGACCAATTTCCAGAGCTCTGTTCCTTTCCTTCTCTGTGATGTCCCTAAAAAGTGATGCCTTAGAGGCTCCCAGTGGTCCTGAGCTCTGAGAGAAAATCTTGTCTCCCTTTTTTTCTGAGGACACACCATGAGCCCCAGCCCTGGCCCTGCCTCTCAGCTGCCCTCTGTTCTCTGAGCCTCCTTCATCCACTGCTGACTGTCCTTGAAGAGCTCCTCAGGAGCAGCAGTTTTCCTTTGGAGCCCAGGCTGAGGCTCCTGGGAGCATCACAGCGGGATCACACGGTGTGCAATTCCCAAATTCCCTGTGTAGCCCTTGCCTGGGGCAGAGGAGCTGCGTGGCTGTGTCAGGCTGTGTCAGGCTGTGTCCCACCTCCCTGTCCCAGCTTCACTGAGCAGTTTCCTGCCTCAGAACATTCCAGCCCCCTTTTCTTGGTGACCCTGCTCTGCTCCCAGCCTTAGCAGCCAGCCCAGTTTCAGGGCCAGTAGCAGACTTTTCCAAAATCCTTCTGCTTTATTGAGCCAGCACCCCCAGGGTCCCCAGGGAAGGGCTGTGCCCAGGAATTCTGCTTCCACTTCAGTGTTTTGTCCTTGTGTGACCTTCTGGACCCTGGTGAGGCCTGATCTGAAGCTCCTGGATGAAGGAGGTGTCCATCCCCAGTGCGAGGGTCTCCAGTGCTAATCCCTGGCAGAAGCAGGCTTGGCTGCCAAAATTTTCTCTTCAGTGTCAGAGTGTGCTTCTGTTTTGCAAAGGAGTGAAATTTCCACGTGGGCAAAGTCCTGGGCTGATTTGGGTCCAGGACAAATCCCATTTGGACCATCCCACGTGAGCAGGTGAAGCTCCCTCAGTTCCCAGCAGGCTGTGTCCTGGAGGACAGGAGAGCTGCTGGGTGGCCAGGCTTTGAGGAGTGCTGGCCAGGAGGTGTGGGGAGACAATCCTGATGCACAGGACGTGCTCCAGGAAGAGCCCTGCGGCTGAAGGGGTCAGTAAGAGACAGCCAAGGCAGCTGGAGGGAGAATCAAACTGTGCTGCTCCCCCAGGGAAAGCACTTCACTCAGGGCCAGGAGGGCTGGCAAACACAGGCTGGGCTTGGGGTCTCCTGCAGCTGGGAAAAACCTTTCCTTGGAGCAGGCAGACTCCAGCCCTGCTCACCTGTGGCTCGGAGCTGGGAGGTTGTGATGTGCTGCTGGTGCTGGGAATCAGCTGGGAAGAGTGGGGCACCCTGCACCTCAGCAGATGTGACCAGAGGTGCCCAAACCCTTCACTGGTGTCCTCCTGTGTGCCTGAGGAGTGCTTGACAGACCTCAGCTTAGCCAGAAGTGGCTCATGGCCCTGCTGGGATGGATGTCTAAAGTTTAGATAGGTGGCAGGGGGTTCAGTATTTCCAGGGCCCTCTAGGCAGTACTGAATGTGACAAGCTAAAACTCCATTTTCATGCCTCAGTTACTCCACTTGTGCCCTTTCTCTCATCATTCCTGGTTGTTTTGAAGACTCCCTTGTTCTGTTTTTAGCTGTGGATCTTTTTCCAGAGACAGGAACGGGGAGAAAATGTGTGGGATTTTTGGTGGTGGTAGGTTTTTTAGCCTTTTGTAATAGAAATACACTTGTCTGACTCTGCACATGGTCATTTACCTGGGCAGGGATGGCACCAGCCCCCAGAGAGCCCATTTGTGCTGGTGTTGCTCTGCAGCCCCTGATTCCTGGTGGGATCTGTTCAGCCAGAGCACTTCAGCACGTCCTGTTCCACCTGGGGACACCTCTCCGTGTCAGTGCTGTGAGGAGGAGGAGGAGGAGGAGGCTGCAAGGAGCAGAAGAGCAGCTGTGACCTGCAGGGAGGCACAGGGTGAGGGGCAGGAACACAGATGGATACTCCAAGGCCCAGGAAAAGGGGATGTGCTGGTGCTGAAAGAGAAGGGAGCAGTTTGGGTGAACCCAGACAAGATCCTGCAGCCTCTGGCCCTGGCTTCTCCCAGGGCTGGGCTGGCATCTTGGGGACAACCCTGGGCTTGGTTTGGTGCCATGGAACCCTCAAAACTCTTCATTCTCAATCCCCAAACTCTTCAGGCCTGCAATTATCCTGTTAGATTAAGTCAAATCATCCTCTCTGTCCATGAAGGTCCATTTTTGCTGCTGACCCCATCCCCCAGCACAAAATGGTTCTGTTTTCATGCTCTGTCTAATTTGTAATTTTCATGGGTGTTTGAGCAGCCACTTCCACCTTTCTGGGTGCAGTGTGGAGTGCTGAAAGTCAGGAATGCCAGTGTGTATAACATTGTTAATTTTAGGCATTTCTCTAATCACTGCCTGCCTTTGCTGCTGCCGCCCCTCCAGAACCACAGCAAAAACATCTCTCAACATCCCTAAAGAGCAAACAAGATTTAAATTGTGCTTTGAATTCAGATATGTTCTCCTTCCAACACTCAGAGTGGCAGGGAAAGGGCTGATGAAACCCTGCAGCCACCCCTGCCACGTCCAGCCTCTTTCCTGGTGCTTCCTCAGTGTGTTGATCTGTGAGCTGCCAAATGTGGAGCAAGATTTGGGTGTAATCCTGATGGAAACCCCCAGCAATAACCAACTTTGGGGGTTTTACTGCTGCTTTGACACAGATGCTCAAACTGAAGCTGTGTCCTGTCCATGCCAACCCCCAGCTTATTCCAAGCTGCAGACTTACTTGGGAATCTTTGCCTTGGATTTGGCCCCTTGCTGCCTTCAGTGAATGAATCCCTTTGTGTGCTGGGTTCAGCTTCCAGCTGAAGCTGAGGCAGCTCCTGGGAGCAATTTGAATTATTTTTTATTTTGGCCACGGCAGTGGAGAGAGGTGGTGACCCCAGAGGGCAGCAGGACTAATTTGGAGGTTGGAGAGAGCTCAGTGGTGTCCCCACAGCCCCCAGGAGCTCATGGGGACTGAGGGAGGTTGGGTGGGGAGAGGAAATCTGCATCATCCAACTTTGTGTACCTCCAGTGTCTGAGCAAGTTATTCAGGCTTTCTTTGGAGCTGAGAGAGAGACACTGATTTTTCTGGAGTGCCATTCACCAGCCTGGGTTTCAATATCTGAAATGAGTGAGAATGGGTGTCCTGGAAAAGCCTTTTTTTAAAACATGGAACCTGCAAAAGCTGGCTTGGACAGAGCAGTTAACTACAAGAGTAGTTAATATCTAAATTCAGGCAACTTTAAATGTTTCTTCCCTGCCCAGGTATTTCCACCCAGCTAAGGCAGACCCAAGCTTGCTGCTCTTTCCAGTTCTCTTTCCTCTGCCCCCAAACACAATGTGAAACACTGCTTTAGAATGTTTTACCCTGTAAAACAACATATTGCACTGTTCCCTGTTCACTTTCAATTTTATGCAACTTTCTCTGCTGGAATAGGCTCAGTGATCCCAGGAAATAATTGGTGAGCTTGTTAGACTAATGGGATTTTTTATTTTCAAGGCTATAGATCAAACAAGTATGCCTGAAAATTCATTATACATGCAGTGAGCACAAAATAATTATTCCTTCCCATGGAAGTGCCGGAGGAGAGACTGTGATAAGGTGGGGCTTTAAAAAAACCTGCTTGATTTATCATTTGAGGCAAAGTTCCTGTGAGATGCACAAATTCAGTATTGAGTGACAGTCACCTGGCTGGCCAGGGGGCAGGGGACAGCCTGGAAAGGATTTTGACTTTGCTTTTTTGACTTTATTTTTGGTCTGGAGCTAAGCAGCCCCTGAGTTGTGCTCGTCCTTTGCAGCAAACAGCCCCAGGTGTTGTTTGGAACAGCAGAATTTTGTGTTGCTCCCAGGTGGTGAAAAAGGGATGGTTTCCCACCTCCCTCTTCTCCAGGGCTTTGGTTTTCCATCTCCTTCCCCTCTGGGGAAGCCAAGGAAATCTCAGCCAGGAGAGAGGATTTGTTCAGTCCTGCAGGTGGACACGTGAGAAAGGGGATGTCAGCAGTGGAGGATCTAGCCCAGACTAAAATGCTGGATATTGACTGAGATGTGGGCTGTGCTGCCTCATGTTCAGCCTCACCATCCCGAGCATTTTGGGTCTAAATTGCAGTGTCTGGGGTTGTCCAGGTTTGGGGCTGCTGGGATCTTGCCCACGAGCTCAGCCTGAGCAGTTCCATCAGTTGTGTCCCACGAGGAACCAGGAGGAGATGCTGGCAAGGGAACTGGAGCTCCTTCCCTGTGGGGACAGGCTGGGGAAGCTGAACCTGGAGAAGAGAAGGTTGTGAGGAGACCTCAGAGCTCCTTCCCAGGGTGTGAAGGGGCTGCAGGGAAGTGGGAGAGTGACTCTTCCTCAGGAGCTGCAGTGACAGGACAAGGGGGAATGGGATCAAACTGAAAGAGGGGAAATTTAAGTCAGAAATACACAAGAAATTCTCCCCTGTGAGGGTGGGCAGGCCCTGGCACAGGGTGCCCAGAGCAGCTGGGGCTGCCCCTGGATCCCTGGAAGTGGCCAAGGCCAGGCTGGACAGGGTTTGGAGCAGCCTGGGATAGTGGGAGGTGTCCCTGCCCATGGCTGGGGAAGGAATGAGATGATCTCTAAGGTCCCTTCCAACCCAACCCATTCTGGGGGGGAATTTTACCTTCAGTGTATTTGCAAATTGCAATTTATTTTTGCATCTTTGTTTGAAAATTAATTTGTCTTAAAGATATTTTGTGTGTTTCTTGAGTTGTCCACATATTGCTGCTCTTCAATCAAGTATTTTCCATTTGCAGAGCTGGCCAAAGAATTAATTGTTCACTGAGAAGTTCCATAGAAAACCCCTTTATAAAAAAGCACAAGTGGATACTGTCTTTGTGGGGAAAATTGGTGAATGTTTGGGATATGACAGGAGAGAGAAAAAAGGAAAAGAAGCAAAGACAAGTCATAAAAAGGCTCAAAAGCGCAAGCTGTGACATCTTGGAGAGAAAAATGCTTGCTATACCTTGGAAAAGCTCGAAAACAAATCTCCAACATAACTTAAAAATAGTTCTTCTCGTTCTGCAGGCACAAAGACTAATTGGAAGTGACACCATTTAAGAATGTCACTTCCAGTCGGTCTCATTGCCCTGGTGTTTGTGCCTCCCATCCTGTGCTGGGCTGGGATGGCTCCGTGAGCAGGGAGAGGGAATTTTGTCCCTCAGAAGAGACTGGGCTTGGTGGCCAGCTCCTTCTGGGCAAGCAGCTCCTGATCCCCATGGATGCACCCACAAGTGCAGGGATCTGGACTTGGCATCTCCAAGCCAGCATTTGCCTTTTTGATGGACACCTCTCACAGCCAGTGTGGTTGGGAAGGTGGTGACCTGACTATCCATTCTCTGGTGGTGGTCAAAAACTTATAAATACTGAGAGAATAAAGGACTCTGTTGCACCACACCTCGAGCTGTGTCCCTGTGACTCATTTTGTGTCCAGCAGTGACACCCATCCTGGTGCACTGAGTGAGGGGAGGATGGACAGGCCAGCAGCAGTTCTGGCTGGAGGATTCCTGCTGGGCTGAGGGCAGTGGCTGCGCCCATCCACTCAGGAAACATCAGTGTGTGTCCAACACCTCCTGAGGGAGCCCCTTAGGCACAGCTTCTGCCCAAGTTTTGCCAACATCTCCCTGGGCAAAGCACCCAGGGCAGTTCTTGCAAAGGCAGCACCTTTGAGGAACCCACAGTTGACAGCAAATTGCACACAATTACTCTGCAGTGCATAAGCAGTAAGTAATCAAGCATGCTAATGACCAGCAGCGTTAATTACTGGCCACTTCCCCCAGCTGTTCCTCACCTCTGGTCCCAGCTGCAAAACCAGCTCACAGTGTGCAACAGCTGCATTTGGAGGCCCAGAACAGCCCTGGCCTTTGGCTGACTGTGTAAAAGTTGGATGACAATTTGTAGCTCCACGTGGGAATTTTGGAGCTTCCCCAATTAACCCCTGAGTGCTGTGGGATTCTCTGCTGGAGGATCTGAGTGTGACAAGCTGCTGATATTGCCTGAGTTGGTGTTGGGGCATCACAAAGGAGCCTGGACACCTTCCCCTATCCCAGGCTGCTCCAAGCCCCATCCAGCCTGGCCTTGGACATTTCCAGGCATCCAGGGGCAGCCACAGGAAACCTGTGCCAGGGCCTCAGCAGCCTCACAGGGAAGAATTGACATAATTAATGTAACTAACATAGTTCCTTCTGAAGGTCCAATGGTGAAAAGCATCTCTGTAGCTTCAGCTGATGAATTTCAACACTGAAAGGCACAAAAAACCCCAGAAGAAATGGAGCTCAAGCTGGCCAGGACGAACATTTCCTCTCCTGCTGCCAATTATGGGGCAAGGATTACATCACAGCGTGTTAGTAGAATTAAATATCTATTTGAACTTTGCTTCTCGTGTACTTTTTAATTTTAATATTATTTATTCTTTGACTTTCAATAATTCATCGAGATGCGTCCATATCGGTAATTAAAACATGTACAGTAAGAAACAGAGCTCACATAAATTATTCCACGGCATTCATTATTTATTTGGCCACTTACAGCTGTGCAAAATTTACAGAGAAAATATGTACATTAATTAACATGTACATTACAATTTCATGAGTGCACTTTTTCGGTGAGTAAAGATACTCAGATATGGGTGTGTGAGCAGCTAGAGAGGTCTTGCTTGTGCCTTTTAAATTATTTAGGTTTAAGAAGAGGTCTGTGGTTGGAATCCAGGAGGAGCTGCTCGGGGGAAGCCTTTCTGCTGGCCTTACACGTGTGGTGGCAAAGTGGTTTTTTCCAAAGCTGCCAGGATTCCTGAGCCAAGCTCAGGGATGGATGTTCGGCTGTGTTGTACAGCCACGGGCACTGAGTAGAGCAAGGGACAAGAGAAAATCTGATATTTCACACCCTCTGGTGTAATTTCCTGTGGTTGAGTCTATCAGGGAGCGCTGGTGCCATGGTGGTCCCACTGCATTTCTTGGCTGGTGTGTCCTGGAGGGTGAGGCTCAGGACAAGGCCCTGCAGAAGACTCTCAGAGGGGTTCTGGAGGCACCACTGTTGATTTTTACCCCCACAGATTCCAGCTGAGGCTGCTGCAAAGTGACTCCAGTTCTAAAACCAGCTCTGGAAAAGGTCCTGTGCATCAGCACTGAGGCACAGCTCAAACAACGAGGAGTTTCTTTGTGCCAAGCGGATTAAAAATACCCAAACCAACCCAACCAAACAACTCACGGATTCTATCGTCGTCTGAAAGGGAAAAGAAACATTTTTATTCAGTGCCACAAAATTTGCATCAATAACAAGTCCAGTAGCACACCAGGAAATTTCCACATGAGTAAACTCCACTCACTGCAAAAAGGCTTGTATCCACTCCTGGAATTTAATGGTTCAGCTGGCATGTGAAAGCTGTTATTTGGAGGTTTAATTATTAAGATCAAATTAAATTTCAGCTATTGCAGCAATGAGCAGATGCCAGCTGAGGGATTCCTTGCTGGGGAATGCTGGAGAGGATTTTGGTGTATCCACATGGGAGCCTCCCTGCTAGGAGGATGCTCAGAAGGCATTGTGCCTTGGATAATGAACTATTCAGGAGTTCTGGGAGTCCCAGGGATGCCTTTTCCTGGTTATGAATTACTCCTGCTGAAATCTGGCAATGAACTGCCTCACGGTGACCTGTGGAGTTCCTGGTCAATGAGGGGCTGCTGGAATGAAGGGAATGCTCCACTTCATGGCTATGGAGCTTTTCCTTCCCCCAGCAGGAGCTCTGGCTGGGACTTGTAATGGAAAGTGTGAAGACTTGTGCAGATGAAGAGCAAAGAGAACAAAGACCCTCCAAAACTCACTCTGTCTTTCCAACCAACCCCACAGAATTTGTCTGTGAGCTTTCATAGTTTTTGAATTGCCAGCCACAAAAAACTTTTAATTCTTTTTGGCCAGGCTGTGAGTGCACTCAGAGGGTGGAGCAGATGAGGAGACACAGGTTTGGGGAAGTAGAACACAGAACTATTTGCTTTCTGGAAGGCTGGAGTGAGGTCTTGGGGGAAATCTGCCTCACACAGAGACTTGACAAGAGCCATGAGGCTCTGGATCATCCTCCCCTGGACTGCCCAGGCATGGGAACTCCATCCCTCTGTCCCACAGGGCCAAACTGCAGACCCCCCAGCCTTCCCCAAACACCTGCATCCAGGGCATTTAGGAGCTGATTCCCCAGGGCAGGGCTGCCCTTGCCTCCACCCTGCCATCATTATTAATAGTATTAGTAGTATTAGTATTAGTATTAGTGTTATTATTATTAACTATTATAATATTATGTTTATGTTTATGATGTTTATTTTTACACCCAGGCAATTCACTGTTTTGCACGAAATGTCAAGATTTTCCACACAGGCACCTCTTTCCCCTGTGCACCCATCTTGAGAGAGAGAAAATGGTCATGTGCCACTTGACCAAATCAGGGCAAACACACCAAACACTGGAAGTTTGGTAGAAAGAAGCAGCAAATCTCTTTTTTATCTTAGTTTTATCTTCACCAAACCTTCTCTGAACAACTCTGCACCTCCTTCTGCATTCATTTCCTCAAGCTGGGTGTCATGGAGTTACTTTACCTTTAAGGGAGTTGGAGTTGCTGGGAACTGCCTGGAGTCTTTTCTCCTGACCAATTATCGGTCATTGCTGAGAATTGACAGCAGTTTAGGCCATTGAAAAGTGGGATCAACTTGTGAACCCTACCTTAAAGTGTAAAAGCAGAGCTCTCTGAGTTCTCTTTGTTTCCTGGCTGGAAGGGTGGCGGAGCTCCAGGCCTCCCGTTCCCTGCCCAGGCCATGCGGCCGGGCGGGGCCGGGGCCGGGCCTGCCGCGTCTCCTGCCCGGGAGATGGGGGGGCCTGGGGAAGGTTTTCCTCGGGCCCGGGCCGGGCCAGGCCGATCTCTGGCTCGGCTGCAGGTTTTGCTGTAACTAAATTCACTAGAAACTGCTGAGTGAAGAAGGAGAGAGGCTCTGGACCTGCAGCAAGCAGAGACAGCGACCACACTCTCCAGAGCAGCTATGAAGAACTTCCCATCGCAGACGGCTCCAGCTCCTGTTCGGCAGAGATCACCGAACCATCTACAAAAGCCTGGGCAAGATTTTAACTCCTTCATTACCCAGATGAGACTTGCGGATTAATCTTTTTATCCAGAGAGAGAAAAAGAGAGTGATCAACATGAAAAGACACTTTATAAACTACCAGTGACAGGAAAGAAAAGAAGCTTCAGAAGAGGTAGAGAATTAAGAAGATGCTTTCATTAAGCTGAAATATCTTTCTGTTAAAACTATGGAGATGGACAATGAAGTCCTGAAAAGAACTCCTTTAATTCATGATACAGTATCTAGGGAGGAATAATAGGGTTCAAAGTGTAAATTGGAGTAAAAAGTAGAGTAATTATGGTATAGTGAAGTGCTGGGAGATTTGAAGCCTTGAGAGGCAATGAGAAAACTGTTTTCTAGTGAAGCTCACAGAAACAGATGAAGAAGACTTTTTTGCCTTTGAATAACTTATCCTTAAAAATGCTATCCCTGGACTCATGGCCCATACACACTTCAGAGTGATGTGAAAATGGGAGGAGTGAGCTCTAATAATAGCAGCTCTGGGCAGCTAACATTAGGGCAATGGAAAACTATAACAAAAATAGTTTTCTTGTGAGAAACTCCATAAATTAACAGGAAGAAACTTCTGTTTCTCTACAAAGACTGGTGAAAAGACTGTAGCAAGAATTGGGACTGTTTTAACCATCAAAGTTCCAAAGTTTTTGTCTCTGTTGTCATGTGAACAAGGGAATAGTGGGCAGATAGGGGATGAAAAGGTTTTTCTGGAAGTTTATTCTGGTGTTCTTATTATTGTAGTTTGTCAAAAAACTTTTTTTTTTTTTTCCTTTTAAGTTTTATGCCTGTTTTGCTCTTGTTCTAATCCATATCTCACAACAAGAAATAAGTAATTTTCATAGTAATTGGATTAAAACCATGACATAGGACTTTTGTGGGCACAGGGAGGGTGTCAGAAATGCTGACAAGGATGAGAAAAATCTATTTAACGACTCATCTGGAGTATTTCTGAAAGGGAACCCAGAGATGTCTTCTGGGCTGTGTTTTAAGTCACTTCCTGGGCAGCTGTGGCTCCCCGGGGCAGACAGTGGCCCAGGGGAGCAGCAGCCAAGTGCTCTGAGGGCGCGTGAGCCCATCCGTCTTTGCCTCTTGCCACACAGATGTTGCAGGCAAGTGTGAAACCCTCTGCTCTTTGCTTCTGTGCAGGTGCTGCAGGAAGAGCAGAATGAGAAGAGGGCTTTAACAGAGACACTGCTCCAAACTCGGGGACAGCTCAGCCAAGCGTGCCAGCAGGTCCAGCAGCTCAGGCAGGAGGTGAAAGAGCAGCAAGAGAAGGGACAGGTAAGTCTGAGTAGGCAGGGAATGGAGTGCAGGGCAGGGACAAGGGCACAAAAGGCAGCTCCTGGGAGTGAGGAGGCAAGGGCTGCCTCAGGCTGTGGGAGCACAGAGCCTGGTAAGCTCCAGAGCTCAGGCCAGGAAGGAGGGCTTGCAGTACAAGCAGAGCTGGGTTGAGAAGCCACAAGAAGTGGCTGAAGGAATGGGATTTGGAGACAGCAAGTGCAAAAATCTGAGCCTGAGGGCAGGTCCCAGGAAGTCACTGCATTTTGTTGCCAGACCATCAAGGCAAAGCTGCAAGCTGAGCTGCAGGAAGCTCACAATGAAATGCTGGCAGTGCAGAGGAGGCACAAGGAAGAACTCCAAGGCATCAGAGAGGAGATGAATGTCCTCCTTAGATGAGGGAGGCTCTGCAAAGTGGCAACAGCACTGTCTTCTCTGCCTGACTGGGTTTGCCTGGTCTTAAGCCCACAAAATCTTCCAAAGCTGACAGAAGTGAACGAATCTTCCAAGCAGAGAAAAATACAGGAATGGCAGGGGCAAGGTTCGGAGGAATAGCAAAGTGTGTTTGCTCTTGGCCTTGTGCTGAGTGAGCAATCCAAGAGAGACAAAGCAGCTGGGATGCCTGTGCAGGATTCCAGGGCATTCCAGTGGAACCAAGGATTCCAGTGGAGACAAAGGTAGAGAAAACAGGGAAAGGGAGGCAAGGGGCACCCTTGAGGCTGCAGCTCTGAACACGGGCTGAACTGGCTGTGGTGGAAGTGCCCTGCCCAGCCTGCCATAGCCATGTCTGTGTCCCCACATTGCTCAGTGCCTGGCACAGGCACCAATCCTGTCAGGGACAGCACTGCTAACAGAGGGACAGAGAAGCTCCAGAGGAGTGTGCTGCTGCTTCTGCTCCCACATTTTCTGCTGGGACCCAGGAAAGAATGGGGGAAAACTTTGGCAGCAGACACCAGATCCAGCCTTGGCCTGAGGGTGCAGCAGCAGCAGCAGGCCTGGGAAGAACATGTGGATGCTGCTGGGAGGGGAAAGAGGTTGGGACTAGCATGCCAAAGGTGGTGTTGTGTGTCCCTGGAGAAGAGGATGGAGTGCACAGCTTACCTGGGTGTTGAGCTGCTTCAGTTGTCCTGCACGGCTTGAAGGGACCAGTTCGGCCTGCTGAAGAGCAGAATGAAACTGAGACAGCTGATTGTTCAGCGCCAGGTTCCTTTGTTCCAGCATTCTGAGATCCATGCTCTTTTCCTCCAGAGACAGAATCAGCCTAGAAGGGAAGCATGCAACTCATTACTAATGGTATCACATTTTATAAACTCCTAGGACTTGCACCACCTCAGAGAAAACTGCTCTATCCAATGAGGTTTGTCTAAACAACTTGGCTGTTTGTTCCCCCCTGCAGTCACAGCCCAGAATGTGCCCACTCTGCTTTTGTTCCTGAAAGAACAGGGAGTTCCTGCCTTCATGGCCTACCTTCTATTTGAGCTGGGAAAGTGAATACAAACCTAACAAAATCCTGCAATGAAGACATTAGGGAAGAGGAAGAATTTTCTTCTGACTAACCA
The DNA here is from genome assembly GCF_971803275.1 of Cyanistes caeruleus. Classification (NCBI taxonomy): domain Eukaryota; kingdom Metazoa; phylum Chordata; class Aves; order Passeriformes; family Paridae; genus Cyanistes; species Cyanistes caeruleus. The sequence goes on along the minus strand of NC_141716.1, from coordinate 13,997,675 downwards.
GGCTCCAAGGGGAAGAGGTTTGGTCAACATGGAAGAGACGTTTCCTTCCCCCATCTTGTATGTCCAGGTGGGAGGAGCAGCACCCTACAGCCAGGGGTCGTCTGGCAAGTTCCCTGAGATTTACCAGCACCCATCCTACTTTCAGCTGGAGGAACAAAGGCCCAAGGCAGAAGTGGCAACAGAGGCTTGGAGCTCAAGCTGATGGAAGATGCAGAAACCTCCAGGCAAGCAAGAGTGCTCTGCCTTTCCTTTGTCTTCTTCTTGGAAGAAGAATCCTGTGGCACTGAAGACTGGCTTGACTTGATCAGCTGGAGGAGCCCCCCTAACCTTGCTCTGGTTTCTTGCATTCTTTGCACAGTCAGTAACACCTGTGAGTGTGGAGGGTGGCAGGGACCCTGCTTGAGCCCCTCCAGGCACCGGGGCGGGGGGGGGGGGGGGGGGGGGCATTTTATCAGGAGCAATGCACCAGAGATATCATGAATAAAATCTCTCAAGAAATCCACCCCAGTTAAAATACTGTGTTTAGTTACGTACAGTTAATGTTCTTATCCCATTTGTAAACCTTGTACCCCTTGTTTACTCCGATGGTTATTAGTAATGTTAATTACGTACCAGGTTCTGAAGTGTTTGAAAGGTTCTTATGAGATATTCCTGTACCTTTCCCTTCCTTCCCTGCTACTACTGTAACAGAGCTGCTCCCATGGGGGCTAAATTAAACTAACAAAAGCAAGCCATTAGAAAGGTATGCCACAGAAGGAGACAACTCCCATGGTTGCTGTGCCACACTAGAACAAAGAAACTCCCAGGAAGCTGTGCAACCAAGTAATACGCAAACTAAGGCATGCAAGACACCAAAACAATGAGCTAACAGAGGAATAAAAGGACAAGGAAACATATTCTAGCAAGCTGAGATCATCTCCCTGCATCACCTAAGCCTGCTTAGAAACCATCTTCCTGCATCACCATGACCTAAGAGGACTGGAAAGGACTGACACCCCTAGACAACGAGCCAGAACAACAGGCCTTCTGGCTACTCTCATGAGGACAGAAGCCCCAGCTCTGCAGTGTGTGCTGCAAAGCTGAATTGTGCCTCCTCCTTGGAGCTGCCAGTGTGGGAACGGCCATGGTGCAAACAAGCCCTCGGGCCCCCCACCCCAAGAGCTGAATCCTAATTAAAGGCATCAAACAGGAGTCTTGTCTCCTGGCCAATTTCTTTCAAGAAACATTCTTGTTTCTTGGGTGCCTCCCAAGGCAATCTGGGCTTGATCAGCACTCAGGGCCTTAAGAAGGTTCTGCCCAGCAAAGGCATCAGATGCCAGGCTGATCAGATCCCAAAGGCTTCAAGTTACAGCAGCCAAGGTGGAGCTGATGGATGTATCCAGCTCCTTACACTGCAGCTCCAGCACTGTTAACACACTAACCTAACCTAACCTAACCTAACCTAACCTAACCTAACCTAACAGCACAACACTCCCTAGAGGGAAAGAGCTACCCCAAAAGCCTTTGTCTTCAGAAAAACTCCAACTGAAGGCTTAAAATATTAGAGAATGAACACAACATACAGATAATGAGATGTGTCTTCATGGAGAGTTCAGAATCTGCCACTTAGGAAATGCTGCCAGAGCCCCAGGTAGGTGCAAAGATGGCAAAGAGGGAATGCATTCACCACATTGCAGAGTCCCACAGGCTTTCATTTACCTGTCTCTTTCCCTCTCTAGGACATTCACGGAAGCCTGCAATTCAAAATTTTCCAGTGCCACTTCTTTGCATTCACTCCATTCCCTCTCCAGTTTCTGCAGCTTCACTTGGAGCTCCTTCTTCTGATGTTCTGCCTCCTCCAGCCTCTTCTGGATGTGTTCAGCCTCCAATTGCTTCTGCCTTGACTGTGCCTGGGCCTCGCTCACATCTTGCTGGGCTCTCTGGACTCTGCTTTCCAGGAACTCTCGGGAGGCTGCCAGCTGAGATGTCAACTCTTCCACCTCCAGTCAAACAGAACAAAGCAGTCAGAGGCGACAGCCACAGCCTGCCACTGTCAGCCACAGTAGAGGCACTTAGGAATGAGAAAGGAAAACTTTCCCTTTCTCCCTGTCCTGGGACTGGCAGATTCCCAATAGAGATGGACAACTTAAGGTTAAGTCTCTAAGTGGCCCACCTGAAAAAGCACCTCCCAAACCAAGGCTAGCAAGAAGAGGCCAGCAGGAGTCCATGCTGATGGGTGCTGGCCAACAGCCCAGAGGACTGGCCCAGCTGTCCAGGGGGCAGCAGCTGAGATTCAGCAGAGCACTGAGTGTCCTTCAGAGCAGCTGCCATGGAGCCCCCAGAGCATGAGGCAGCCCCAGGGATCACTCCATCAGCTGCTGCTCTGCCATGGAAAAGCAAGAAGGCCACAGAGTCCTCCCTGGCAGACTGCAGTGCCACTGCTGTTTCACTCACCTGATTTTGTAGAGCGTCCCTCTGCTCAAGGAGGACATTCATCTCCTCTCTCTGATGCCCTGAAGTTCTTCCTGTGCCTCCTCTGCACTGCCAGCATTTCATTGTGAGCTTCCTGCAGCTCAGCTTGCAGCTTTGCCTTGATGGTCTGGCAACAAAATGCAGAGCGACTTCCTGGGACCTGCCCTCAGGCTCAGATTTTTGCACTTGCTGTCTCCAAATCCCATTCCTTCAGCCACTTCTTGTGGCTTCTCAACCCAGCTCTGCTTGTACTGCAAGCCCTCCTTCCTGGGCCTGAGCTCTGGAGCTTACCAGGCTCTGTGCTCCCACAGCCTGAGGCAGCCCTTGCCTCCTCACTCCCAGGAGCTGCCTTTTGTGCCCTTGTTCCTGCCCTGCACTCCATTCCCTGCCTACTCAGACTTACCTGTCCCTTCTCTTGCTGCTCTTTCACCTCCTGCCTGAGCTGCTGGACCTGCTGGCACGCTTGGCTGAGCTGTCCCCGAGTTTGGAGCAGTGTCTCTGTTAAAGCCCTCTTCTCATTCTGCTCTTCCTGCAGCACCTGCACAGAAGCAAAGAGCAGAGGGTTTCACACTTGTCTGCAACATCTGTGTGGCAAGAGGCAAAGACGGATGGGCTCACGCGCCCTCAGAGCACTTGGCTGCTGCTCCCCTGGGCCACTGTCTGCCCTGGGGAGCCACAGCTGCCCAGGAAGTGACTTAAAACACAGCCCAGAAGACATCTCTGGGTTCCTCTTCAGAAATACTCCAGATGAGTCGTTAAATAGATTTTTCTCATCCTTGTCAGCATTTCTGCTTCACACTCCCTGTGCCCACAAAAGTCCTACAATCTCACTTTGGCACTGAACACCTACCAGCACACACCAGAAGGGGAGTGGTAAGAGAACAGTGAAGAAACTCTGAGGTATGTCTTAGAAAAACAGAACACAAGAGCAGCACAAAAATCTCAACTTAAAGCTGATGTTTCTGCCTGGCTTCCTGTGAGAGGGCTCATTCCTGGTCCCAAAGACAGACCCGGTCACCTTTCACCTGCCCAAATTCAATGGAGAGGACATGGAGGACATGCTCCACACAGCCCCCATAGCCTGCTATCTCCACAGCTCCAGCCTTGCAAAAAATCACACCAGTTCTCCCTTCAGAACCATTACCTGTCGCTTGGCTTTTTCAAATCTAATTTGTTCATCTTGTTAGACCTGCAGGGTGGCAACTTTCTGCCTCAGCTCAAGCAGCACCTTCTTGTGTTCCTGCTCTCTCTTTGCCTTCTCTTCTTGCCATTGTTCCAGCACCTCAGCACGGTGCCTTTCACGTTCACTTCCCTGAGGAGGGGAGGTTTCTGCACTCCAGAAACAATGTCCTGACAGCTCTCTCTGCTTCCAGCTCTCGTTGCAGGAATTTCACTTGTCCTGCAAACATCACCAACAGCAGGAGTCAGAGTCTTTGCTGACTTTACTGACCTCAGGCCCTTTCAGTGCCTCCAGCCCCACCACTCCTCAGTAGCCCTGTGGACAGAGGTGGCTTTACAGGGTGCTTAGCTTTTCTCGGCAGGGGCGGCACCACAAACAAAGCACACGAGGTCCTCACCTTCTACCACTGCCTTGGCCTGCGTGACTCTGAGCACTTGAGCCTCCAGATGGTCCCTGCTCATCTCCATCTGAGATATCTGCTGCTGAGCAGCAGACAGGCTGGGTTCCAGGCTCTCCTTTTGCTGACCTACAAATTGCAAATACAGAGAGACATGAGCTGCTTGCTCCTGACACCCACAGCTGGTTATTCCAGGACAACGAGGCTCAAGATCCCCACACATCAGTATGGAAAATGGATCACATGGAAACTCGTCCAGAGAAGGCACTTTTGTGCCATTTCCATAGCAAAGCAGGGCCCTCTGAGGGAGTGCCCTGGCCTTCCTTATGGCCTGGCACAGCACACACAGCCCAGCCCAACTTGACCTCAACAGCCAAAGCTTCACTTGCTGTTCCTGACCTATGACACTGGGGAGCTGTGCCCGGACAGGATGGGCTGATGAGCAAAGTCTCAGCCTCTGCTCACAGCCCTTCTGTCATCAGCACTTGCAAGCTGCTCTGCAGGGGGACAGGACAGACTCTTGCTCTGGCTGACTCCTGACTTTTTAATGCTCTTGAAAATGGACATAAAGTTACATCATCTTCCAGACACCATGTATTTAAGAGACTTCAGAACTACTTGGCATGATGCAGTAAAATCTCATGGTCATGGCAGCACTGGTAAAAAATACCAACACCCTTTTGTCTGAACAAAAACTACCTGAATGCAGAGACTGCTGTTTAAACTCTTGCAAGGTCAAGGAGTAGGCTTGCCACCATTATTTTAGTATTGTTGGCTAAACAGGCAGTAGCCCAATTGGCTTGTCCTTCTTTACAGAGTGAGAGGGACTGTGTAAATGGACTTTGATTGGCTTGGCAGGTGGATGCCCATCAACAATTAGCAAGAATCCCCAGAGGTCGTTGAGGATTCCAAAGGGCTTTCCCTGCTGCTCTCTAACCAGCTCTAGCGCCTGGCCCACACTTCTCAAGAGCGGGCTTGGAAGCAGAAAGCCTCAAGACTTTCAGCAGGAGCCTCTGGCTTCACCCACAATGGCAGCAAGCAACAAGGGAAAACATACAGGACTTCCCCTTCTAGAACAAAACACTCCCAATGTCCCCAGGTAAGAGCCTGGAATGCTCAAGATGGAGCTTCAGTTCTGAAGATCAAGATCACGTCAAGCTACTTGGTAAGGAACGAGGGATGTTCAGTGAACCAGGGATGCTCACAAAAAGGAACCAAATGCAAGAGAAACTTGAGGTTTCACTCAACCTCTGCATGCTTTAACTACTACTCAATTCAGGGCTGGGTGGCTTGCTTTTGACTTCCCACAGGAATGTGCTTGGCAGCACAAACAGGAGCCCAAGGCTCATGAGAGCTTTATTGGCTTTAGATGTCAGAAAAATAACCTTCACATTGTGGCATATTTCTCTTTTTTTGGAGACATTTCCATTTTCTTTCCATGGAATGTAAAAACATCTGAAAGGCTCTGCTCCCTGCCTTTACCTGGTCTCTGCCAGCTGCTTGCAAAGCTCTTGTCGGTGCCGTTCGATGTTATCCATTCCTTCCTTAAGGGCAGCCTTCTCCTGGCCCAGCAGCTCCTTCTCTCTGCACACCTGGGCCAGTGCGTGCCCTTGGCCAGAGGATTGCTGGCACAGCTGCTCCAGGGCCCTGCTCGATGACTCTTGCTCCTGGGAAACCTGGAAACAGGACAAGGTACAGCTTGAGCCCTTCCTCAGGAGCCCTGTGCAGAGCCAGCCAGTGCCACCTCGCAGGCAGCCAGAGGACAAGGAGCACCTGTGCTCTGGCCTCCAAGGTTCACAGCACTGCCCTATGCAGCTCTGATACCCTGGGCTGCAAAAGCCGCTGCCACTGTTACCTTGGAGCTGCTGTGTCAGGCCCTGCTGCCTTGCCTGGGACTTGACAGCTCCTTGCCAACAAACATCCCTACTCCAAACTCCATGTTGTCACCCAAAAACACTGCATCTTCCTCAAGTGACACTTGGCAAACAAAATATCTATCAGGATCTTTTTCAGCCCTGGATATTTTCAGGAAGGTTGGGGAAAGCAATTTTGCTCCCTGAAGGAAGGGAAAATACACAGGACTTCCTCTTCTAGAACAAAACCCCCATCAAAGTGTCACCTCTCCACATGTTCAGAGCAGCTCTCTGCAACGAGGGGATGCTTGGCAGGGAAATGGCTCTTGTGGTGAGCAGACATTTAGTGACTGATGGAAGTCTGGCTGATGTGGCCAATGCAGATGTCTTGGTGCAGCAATTCACACCAACAATACCACTGACTTGTCTTACACAGAGAAGGTGTCTAATGGCCCTTGCTGCTATTCAAGCCAGATGACCAAACCGTGTTTTTGAGCTCTTTTCTCCAAAAGCAAAATCTCTGCTGTGTATTTGCCAAACCTACCACATACCCCAGAACGGAGACTGTCTGAGAGGGACCATCAGAAACAAACCCTTCTCTTGCAGCTATCCTGTAACGCCCAATCCAAACCTCTCCTGGCACAGCTTGGAGCCGTTTCCTCGTGTCCTGTCCCTTGCTCCCTGGGAGCAGAGCCCAACCCTCACCTGCTGCACCTTCCTGTCACAGGAAGTTGTAGAGATCAAGAAGGTGCCCCCTGAGCCTCCTTTTCTCCAGGCTGAGCCCCGCCAGCTCCCTCAGCTGCTCTTTGTCAAACCTGTGCTCCAGACCCTTCCCCAGCTCCATTCCCTGTTTTAGAGGCTCTGTGGCTGCCCAAAGCAACAAATTTTGTAGAAGCATCCAACACATTGCTGACAAACACCCATATCCCTGGCTAAAAAATGCGTGTGCCATCTTGAGGCAGCTGTCCACAGCAGTGTCCCTGTCTTCTTCTGCCAGAAACAGCATCTGGGCTGATCTGGCTGGCACAACTCCCACTCCCACAGGTGCTGCCTAGCAATGAGGTGTCCAGAGCCATGGTGACATCATCCCTCCTTTGCTCCAGCAGATCCCTCTGAAGCTGCAATTCCTCCAGTGTCTGCCTCTTGACTTACAGCTCGCTCTGCAATGAGGGGTCTTCTCCCTCCAGTGCAGCCTCCACTGTACAAGAAGGGCCAAGACAAGTTTTCAAGGGAAAGCCAGTCTCATTTCCAAAACCAACCTCCATCCTGTCCTGCTGCTGGGCCTTTTCCACCTGGGGTGACGTTTCCTTCTGCTGCTCGGTGTTCCTTTGACGCAGCCACAAGGCTCCTGGCTCTGGGATTCCCATGCATTGCTGCAGCTTTTCCCTGGACTTCTCAATGTTTTCACAGCAACTGCAGAGACAAGGCTCAGTCAGAAGAACAAAGAGGCCTCAAGAGTCACCGATCCCATTTCCAGCACTCCAGGCTGGAGCAGGGGGCAGTGGGCTAAGGAAGACCTTGCTCTTTCCCTCCCTAGGAAATCCTCCAGAGGCAAAGGGAAAGGAAGGCAGGATTTTGCCTTCCTTCAGTGAGAAGCAGTGGCTGGGCAGAGGCACGCAAAGAACAGAATTCAGGGAAGCGGTATGGTGAGAAGAAGGAGTCTTCTATTCCAACATGGCTGTGCATCTCCCACACAGCCTTAGGAGTCACAGTAGAGCATGAAAAACCCTGACAGGACGATGCTCAAGAGCCACACATGGTAGGGCAGGTGATTTCTTCACCCAGGAACCTCTGAACTCCCACACCTGGAAGCAGATTGCATCTGGAATTCAAGAGAAGGAGGAGGAAGAGGAGGAGGAAATGCTCACCCTCTGATTTCTTCTGTCAGATCCTCCATCTGCTGATAGCGGCTTGTGACCGTTTGGGTTTCCTCGTCCATTTGACCAATACGTTCCTGCAAGGGCCCACAATTCCCTGAGACTTCCCGAAGCAATGCAAAGGGATCCTGTTTATCCGTGGATGTCAGAGTTGAGAGGATGCTGCCAGGATTGTCAGTGCAGACGATGGAATGGGCCATGCTGTCACTGTCGTCTGTCAGTGCCTGAAAGCCCACATCCCGCTGTTAGTCAGGCATTCTCTTCCTATTCCAAAGGACCACTGAGATGCCTCTTCTGATCCCACAAGAACCAGTGTCCATTCAGTTTCAAAATCCCAGCCAGCTCAGCACAGTTTACTCACCTCAGGAGCTCGGGAGGATTGTCCCTGGTGAGAAAGACCTCGAGCTCCCTGGAAGAGCACAGGGAAGAGCACACTCAGACTGCATGCCTGCCCAGTCGCATCTAAGTGCTTCCCAGCCTGTCCCAGAGCGCAGCAATTCCAGCTGAGCTCTTCCTCCCCTCCTTGGGAATATTTTCAGCCCACTAGTTTGACAGCAGCACAAACAAACATGCTGGAATGTGTCTCATCATTTCTAAGGACACCAAAATGGGAGTTGCCCAGAGACCCATCCAACCTGGCCTTGAACACTCCCAGGGATCCAGTGGCAGCCACAGCTTCCCTGGGTATCCTATGCCAGGGCCCCAGGTCCCCAGCACCCTGACAGGGCAGAATTCCCTGCAAATATCCCATCCATCCCTGCCCTGTCTCAGTGGGAAGCCATTTTCCCTCGTCCTGTCCTTTCAGGCCCCTGCCTTAAGTCGCTGTCCAGCTCTCTTGCAGGCCCTTCCTTCATGCATTGATAGGAGCTCTAAGATCACCCTGGAACCTTCTCCCACCTGGACAACCCCAACTCTTGCCTCCTTTGCCCTTGGCACAGGTGCTCCAGCCCTTGGAGCATCTTCCTGTTATCCCCATGGCCTCCCCTAGGCCACTGGGGATCATCTCAGAAATGTCTGAGAGAAACCCCGGTTTGCCTCTGGGATGTGCTGAGGCTGCACTGTAAATTAGGCTGAGGGGAAGGTGATGACCCTTGTTTGTGCCCATGGCCCCTCCCGTTGGACAATGATGGAGGAGGAGATGTGGCTGTGCTCTGGGATGGCCAGGTGCCCCCCATTCCCTCCCAGGCCTGTCCCCACAGCAAGCACCAAAGCTGCTGGAGCTCTGGAACAGCAACTGTTAAACCCTTGCTATTCCCAGAGGGAAGCCTTCCCTGAGGCACAGCCCAGGCCCACCCAGGCCCCTGCAGGGCTTGGCACAAGGAGAGCAGTGGCTTTCTCACTCACCCGTCGCGTGTCCATCCGCTCCTTGGCACAAACAGTGTCCAAAGTGCAGTGTCCAAAGGCCCTTGGCCTTCGCAGGGTTTAACCCTTAATGTTCAAACACCCTTGGCCTTCGCAGGGTTTAACTCTCAGTGCCTAAAAGGCCTTGGCATTTGCAAAGTCTAAACCTCAGTGTCCAATGGAGTTTGCTTTTGCAGGGTCCAAACCCCAGTATCTAAAGGCCCTTGGCCTTTGCAGGGTCCAAACCCCAATCTCCAAAGGTTCTTGGCCTTTGCAGGGGCAATAGCGATCAAACACGATCAAAGTGCTGTTGGCCGTTGCAAGGTCCAAGCCCCAATGGTCACAAGCTGTTGACAGCTCCATGGTCCAAACCCAAATAGCCAAGAGCTGTTGATTGTTTCCAGGGTGCAATCCCCAACATTTCATGGACTGTTGACGGTTGCCACGGTCTGAGTCCCAACATTGCAGGGACTGTTGGAGAGGCCCTTCCCGGCTCTCGCCTCATCCCTGCTCCCTGCTGGCCCAGGCACCAGCCCTGCCTCCCCCATGTCCACACAACCCTGCTGGGCAGCTGGGCAGGGACCCAGCTCATGAGTTCCAAGTTCCTGCTCCAGGCAGCATCAGTTTGCAGAGCCTCATCGGACAGAGCAGTTTTCTCCGAGGTGGAGCAAATCTTAAGAATTTATAAAATGTGATCGCATACAGTAATGAGTTGCATGCTTCCTTTCTAGGCTGATTCTGTCTCTGGAGGAAAAGACCCTGTGCCTCAGATTGCTGGAAGAAAGGAACCAGGCGCTGAACAATGAGCTGTCTCAGTTTCATTCTGCTCTTCAGCAGGCCGAACAACTCTCTTCAATTTGTGCAGGACAACTGAAGCAGCTCAACACCCAGGTAAGCTGGGCACTCCATCCTCTTCTCCAGGGACACACAACACCACCTTTGGCATGCTAGTCCCAACCTCTTTCCCCTCCCAGCAGCATCCACTGCTGCCGTGTTCTTCCCAGGCCTGCTGCTGCTGCTGCTGCACCCTCAGGCCAAGGCTGGATCTGGTGTCTGCTGCCAAAGTTTTCCCCCATTCTCTCCTGGGTCCCAGCAGGAAATCTGGGAGCAGAAGCAGCAGCACACTCCTCTGGAGCTTCTCTGTCCCTCTGTTAGCAGTGCTGTCCCTGACAGGATTGGTGCCTGTGCCAGGCACTGAGCAATGTGGGGACACAGACGTGGCTATGGCAGGCTGGGCAGGGCACTTCCACCACAGCCAGTTCAGCCCGTGTTCAGAGCTGCAGCCTCAAGGGTGCCCCTTGCCTCCCTTCCCCTGTTTTCTCTACCTTTGTCTCCACTGGAATCCTTGGTACTGCACCTTCTGTTTCTGGTGTATTTCTACCTGAAGTCTTTTCTCCTTCAATGCTCTCCCTACTGCCCGCTCTGCTGCCTCAGGAGCAGCCCAGTCCCTGAGGCTCTCTGCATCCATCTTCCAGATCCAGGCCCTGCAGGATGCAGTGACAGAGAAGGCAGCTCAGCAGGACACTCAAGAGAAGGAGCTGCTGCAGGAGCTGGAAAAGTCCCAAGCAGGAGAACAGAGCTTGAGGGACGCTGTGCATGTGCTGCAGGCTGAGGTGTCTGAGCTGCGTCTGAGGCTCCAAAGCTCTGAGGAAAGAGCAGAGGCCATGGCCACACACTGTGAGGCCATGGAGATGGAGCTGAGGATGGCTCAGGCTGACAACAACCAAATCAAGGTCTGCAATCAGGAGCTGCAGACACTGTTGGAGGAAACTCAGCAAGGTACAACTTCTCTCCCATCCATTGCCCCATCCTGTTCCACCAGTGGGGATCTCTGATCCCATGCAGAGGTAAAGGCCTTTGCCCAGAGATGGCAGACAGGAAAAACAACCAGCACGAGACTTATCCATCCAGGCGCCAGTCAAAGTTTATCTCAAGGATGATGCTGTGGCTGGCGGTGCCAACTGGCTCTGCTGTGGCTGATCCCATACACAGCTGGTGCCTTTCAGGCGCTGTGTCTGTGCTAAGCAGCTGAAGCTGGATGCCTCAGCTCAATTCCCCCAAATTTCAGGCCCTGTCAAAGCCTCCAGGCTATTGGCCTCTCTGGAGCAGGGCTGCACAGGCATCCCAGCTGCTTTGTCTCTCTTGGATTGTTCACTCTGCACAAGGGGGGTTTGTGATAGATAGAAACTCTTTTGTTCGCCTAAATATATAGATATGATAGAATGCTTTGCGAAATTGTACTTTAGATATAAAGTTGAGAAAGGGGTTTGAAGGCCACTAACTCGCTGAAGTTGGCATAATTAATAACAGCCTAGCAGAAATTCCTGGAACACTAGGACAAGATAAACTTGGAGAGAGAACAGTGAGAAAAGGTCAATGGAACAGGAGTGAGGAAGACTTGAAGCCTCCCTTCTACGACCACAAGAGGGTAGAAAAGGATCATCTAATGACCAGAGATGCATGCTCAGAAACGCCGGAAGAAAGTCACATCACCAGGAGGCCGCAACGAATAAAAGGACAAACAGGGAAGCGGGAAGCGCGGCAGCTCCGTGGGGAAGAGGTTTCTCCTCCTCCTCCCTGCCGCCCGGCGCCGACTTTGCTTATTGCTGGCTTGCTATAATTAATAAAAACCTTTTCTTATATATCTTTTTCTAGTGTATTTATAACAAATTTGGTGCCCGTGACTCAGATACAATCTGCAGGACGGATTCTCGGTACCACCGGTGGGCGCCCCCGCTTTAATATTTAGCGGTCCGGAGGACCGCTTTCTGCCTCAGTTGTACCGACGAACTTAAAAGATCCAAGCAATAAGCAAAAGGGAGACCGGTCGACCCCTTAAAATCTGTGCACAGTGTCCGGACGAAGACGCAGGACGCGTGAGTATTACGAGAGCCGTTTGGTCGTGGTCGGGGTCCCGGAGTGTGGCGAGTGGGGTGTGTGTGAGAGGGGGACTGGCAGCCAGATTCCCCAAGTGAGTTTGGACCCTCAAGTAGTGCGGTTCCCATTGGCCCACGAGGGCCTGGGCCACAAACGAGGGGAAGCGAAAGCGGCTGTGTCATTGCAGGCACTCCGGAAGAATGGGACAGGGGAAGAGCAAGCACCCTGTATCCATTAAACTCCCACCGGTACCTAGAGATAGTCCGTCGAGTTTTATATTAGAGAATTGGGAGCATTTCCCCGGAACAGAAAATAAGGATAAGGCAAAAATGATTGATTATTGTGTAGAAGTATGGGGAGGAAAGGAAATTTCAAGGAATGTATTTTGGCCTGTATTTGGATCAACTGAAGATTGGGTTAAACAAAAGTTAAATTCATGGGTAAGAAAAAAGATTCCCTTTAACCCAGAGGAAAGTGCTTATGCAGAGATCTGGGTAGTGAATCCCGAGGCTTTTATATTTAGGTTGACAGAGAATTTGGGGGAGGGGAAGGGAAAGAAAAAGAAATCTCGAAAAGAAGATGCTTTGATAATCCCCCCACCTCCGTTTGTACCACCACCACCGCCACCACGAGCCCCTCCTCCTCCCGCTCCGAATCTCGAGGAGGAGGATTTCGACCTGCCAGAGGTGGGGCCTGTTACCAGGAACAGATTCAGAAGGAGACAGGAGAACCTATTCCCATTAAGAGAGATGCCAATGGGTGGCCCCCAAGCTGGAATAGGGTTTATATCTGTCCCCCTTAATTCGGGGGATGTCAGAGATTTTAAAAAGGAGATGGGGCATTTATTGGAAGATCCGTTGGGGGTTGCAGAAAGAGTTGATCAATTCTTAGGACCTAATATATACACTTGGGAAGAATTACAATCCATTTTGAGTATTTTATTTACGGCAGAAGATAGAAACATGATTAGAAGGGAAGGAATGCGTATCTGGGATGCTCAGCATGCCCAGGGACCACTGGCCGATGTAAAGTGGCCCCTCCAAAATCCCCATTGGGATCATCAGAATCCAGCCCATAGAGTGCACATGCAGGATTTAAGAACTATTATAATCCAGGGAATTAGGGAGGCAGTCCCAAGGGGTCATAATATTAATAAAGCATTTAATGAGAGGCAGAAGAAAGATGAAACTCCTACAGAATGGTTAGAGAGACTAAGAAAAAATTTTCAATTATATTCTGGAATGAATCCAGATACTCAATTGGGACAAGCATTGCTTAAAACACAATTTGTGGCAAAAGCCTGGGAGGATATTCGGAGGAAGATAGAAAAATGGGATGGGTGGCAAGATAAAAGTTTGGATGAACTTTTGACAGAAGCACAAAAAGTGTATGTTAGAAGAGAAGAGGAGGCTCAGAAGAGGCAGATTAAAATGATGGCGGCTGCTGTAAGAGAGAGTAGGGATCAAACATGGAAAGGGAAACAACAGAGACCAATTAGAGATTCAAAAGAACAACAAAACGCTAAGACTTGTTTTTATTGTGGAAAGAAAGGGCATTTTAAAAGAGAATGTAGGGTAAGGATTAAGGATGAAAAGATGTTCAAAGAAGACTAGGGGAGTCAGGGGCTCTTCTTTTTAGGGACCCAAGACCACCAGAAAGAGCCCTTGATAAAGCTAAAAGTGGGTCGCCAGCACCAAGAAATAACTTTCTTGGTGGATACTGGAGCTGAGAGATCAACCATTCAGTTTTTACCTACAGGATGTAGTATATCTAAAGAAACTGCCACGGTAGTGGGAGCAAAGGGGGAACCCTTTGAAGTGGGGGTTATTAAAGATGTGATAATAGAATCAGAGTCAAAGATTGGGGTGGGAAATTTTTTGTTAGTACCAGAAGCAGATTATAATTTGTTGGGATGAGATTTAATTATTGAATTGGGAATACATTTAGATGTAGTTGATAGGGAGTGGAAAATAAGATTATGTCCTTTAAGAGTAGAAGATGAAGATAAAATAAACCCAGAAGTGTGGTATACACCTGAGAGTGTGGGACAACTGAAGATAACCCCATTCTCGGTCACTATTAAAAACCCAGAAATTCCAGTCAGAATAAAACAATATCCCTTGTCACTTGAGGGACGAAGAGGGTTGAAACCAGAAATTGATAGATTGTTAAGCAAGGGACTATTAGAACCATGTATGTCACCTTTTAACACACCCATACTGCCAGTAAAGAAGCCAGATGGGATTTATCGTTTGGTACAAGATTTAAGAGAAATTAACAAACGTCCAGTAGCACGGTTCCCCGTAGTTGCAAATCCGTACACGTTACTAAGCAAGTTGGGGCCTGACAGTTTGTGGTACAGTGTTATAGATTTAAAAGATGCATTCTGGGCCTGCCCTCTGGATGAGGCTAGTCGAGATTATTTCGCTTTTGAATGGGAAGATCCAGATACGGGGAGGAGACAACAACTGAGATGGACGGTATTGCCCCAGGGATTCACGGAATCCCCTAATTTATTTGGGCAAGCATTAGAACAGGTTTTACAGGATTATCAAATAGACCCGGGAGTGACCTTGATACAATATGTGGATGATTTACTTTTAGCTGGGAAAGAAGAAGAAGACGTAAGGAGAGAGAGTATTAAGTTATTAAATTTTCTGAGTTTAAAGGGATTGAAAGTATCCAAAGCAAAGCTCCAATTCGTTGAAAAAGAGGTAAAATATTTAGGTCATTATCTGAAGGAAGGAAAAAAAAAGATAGATCCTGAGAGAGTACAAGGAATTTTATCATTACCAATTCCAAAAAATAAAAGACAGGTACGTCAAATCTTGGGATTAACAGGATACTGTAGACAGTGGATTGAAAATTATAGTGGTAAAGTTAAATTTTTGTATCATAAATTGACACAAGAGAGATTAATGAAATGGAGTTTAGAAGATACAGAAAAATTTCAGGAGCTAAAAGAGAGTTTAATTCATGCTCCTGTCTTGAGTCTCCCAGATTTAAGAAGACCTTTTTATTTGTTTGTAAATGTGGAGGATGGAATTGCCTTTGGAGTCCTGACTCAAGAGTGGGCAGGGAGAAAGAAGCCGATAGGGTATCTATCAAAGATTTTGGACCCCGTGAGTAAGGGCTGGCCAACTTGTCTGCAAGTAATAGCAGGATGTGCCCTGCTGGTAGAGGAAGCTAGGAAAATTACCTTTAATAGCAATTTGAAGGTAATGTCCCCCCATAATATTCGGGGTGTGTTACAACAAAAGGCGGATAAGTGGATTTCAGATGCTAGACTTTTAAAATATGAAGGAGTTTTAGTTGAGGCCCCAAACTTAATATTAGAAACCACCACTTTACAAAATCCGGCTGCATTTTTGTATGGAGAACCCGAAGGAAAATCCCTGATACGTGATTGTATAACTACAATTGAGGAACAGACCAAAATTAGACCTGATTTAGAAGAAGAGGAATTAGAAAGCGGAGAAAAGTTGTTTGTGGATGGGTCCTCCAGAGTAATAAAAGGAAAGAGGAAAACAGGCTATGCCATAGTAAGAGGACCTGATTTGCAAGTCCTAGAATCAGGTCCATTAGATAAATCCTGGTCAGCCCAAGCCTGTGAATTGTATGCAGTATTAAGAGCATTGGAATTATTAGAAGGGAAGGAGGGGACAATATATGCAGATTCCAGATATAGTTATGGGGTGGTGCATACGTTCGGTAAATTGTGGGAAGAAAGAGGTTTAATAAATTCCCAAGGGAAAGATTTAGTCCATCAAAAACTCATAATTGCAGTATTAAAGGCCCTGAGAGGGCCCAAAAGGTTGGCCGTGGTTCATTTGAAAGGACATCAGAAGGGAATGGACTTGAGGAGTAGGGGAAATAATGCTGCAGATCAGGAGGCAAAACGGGCGGCATTACGGACAATGGTCCTAAAAGAAAAAGGGGGGCATGAAGAAATTATGGAACATAAGGATAGTGGTTTAAGAAGTAAATTTACTGAGGAAGAGAGATTAAAACTCCCAGAGACAGGGGCGGTAGAAAACTCAGAGGGGAGATGGTTCCTTCCAGATGGCCGGGAAGTACTACCAAAAGCCATAGCTCAGAGAATATTAGAAAAAATACATCAAAGGACACGTTGGGGAGCACAAGGACTAATAGACTATTTTGCAGCAAAGTATATGAGCAAAGGTATTCGAGACTTAGCTAAGCAAATTACTAGAAGCTGCCTCCCATGTTTAAAAGCAAATAGGAAAAATCTTAGAAAATTACCTTATGGAGGGAGACCCTTGGCAAAAAGACCTTTTGCAAATATTCAAATTGACTTTACAGAACTACCAAAAGTAGGGAGACTTAAATATCTCCTGGTCCTAGTGGATCATCTCACCCATTTTGTAGAAGCTTTCCCTACATCTAGGGAAACTTCACGAACAGTTGTAAAGGTGTTATTGGAAGAAATAATTCCCAGGTATGGGGTACCAGAGACAATAGATTCTGACAAAGGTCCCCATTTTACATCAAAAATAACTCAAGAGGTGTCGGAGGCATTAGGAATAAAGTGGGAACAACACACCCCTTGGCACCCTCAAAGTTCTGGGAGAGTAGAAAGAATGAATGGGGAAATAAAAAAACAACTTACTAAACTGGTGATGGAAACAAAACTATCATGGGTCAAATGTGTTCCACTAGCCCTTCTAAATATTCGAACTCAGCCAAGGGCAGATTTGGGAATTTCCCCTTTTGAGATGTTATATGGGATGCCTTATAATACAGAAGAAGTTCAAACACATCCAAATGTGAGTGACCAATATATCAATAAGTACTTAATAAAATTAATGAAGAAGGCATTATGGGAAAAAGGAATGCTAGCTCAAAGACCACCATTGGATTTTATATTACATCAGGTACAACCCGGAGATTGGGTGTTGATAAGAAGTTGGAAAGAGAATCCCCTAACACCGAAGTGGGAAGGACCGTATCAAGTCTTACTAACAACTGATTCTGCAATCCGAACCGCAGAGAAAGGATGGACACATGCAAGTCGAATTAAGGGACCTGTGGAGCCACCAAAAACAAACTAATAACTAGAAAGTGGTTAGCCCGGCTGGGGACCTGAGACTTAAAATATCCTGGAAAAAAAAATGATATCTGAAAATTATTAATCTGCATAGAGACTTATGAATAGTAAACTCCATAAAGGCTTTTATACAGAATATAAGATACCCCCATCTAGTAGTGAGGAAATATATAATAGAAATGTTAAAATAGGTTGTGCTGTATGCCAGAATTGTTATCCTTTTGTTTGTTTTAAATGTATAGTATGTGAAGAACATTGGTGGACCCACTGTCATAGAGGCTACCCACCGAGAGGGGTGTGTAGATTTTGCTACATTGCCCAGAGAAGACTCACTGATTGGGCCTTAAGAACCAAAACACAGGCAGGGGAATTTGAAAAAGGATCAGAAAAGTGGTGGGCCACTTACTCAAAAGGAGTCAATTCCTTGTATTATTGTTACCATCCAAACGAATCTGCACCTTTTGTAGTAGATATAGTAGCTGGGTTGTGCAGACGGAGGCTTCAGGAATTGAGGTGTGATACCCCTTTAGTAAAACATAGAAATTGGGAAAAATATATACAAAGAAAGAATAAAAAAAGGAGTAATCTCCCTCCTGAAGAATACTCTTGCTGCCGAGAAGATGGTACACCCCGTGGCCCGAGGCAACCGGGTCGACGACGGGAGAGGCAGAGGAGTAATAAACTGTGGAGGGAAACACTCCAATATACATGGGACCAAAAGGTCATGGTCCTGGAAATGCCACAAGAATGGGAATAAGACAGCCCAGCAAAATAATTTATGGGAAGCCCAAATTAGTATTTTACAAAGGAAAAGCCTCTATTATAGCAAGGGAAACCAATGCTCATTAAAAAGGTCAGTAACATTTATAATTTTAATTAGCACATTTAACCTTTGTTCAAGTAAGATACATGAACCCTTTAACTGGTCCTTAATTCGATGGGAAGACCAGGTTATTATTCAATCACAAATTACCTCTGGAGCCCCTAGCTTTCAAGTTACACTAGACTCTCTCATTAAGTGGAAGGGTATTAATTATTTCCCACCTGGTCATAAGGTATTATACATGTGCCCAGCTTCTAACCCAGGCAGAGGATATTGTAATTATCCCAGAGAATTTTACTGTAAATATTGGGGCTGTGAAACAATTTCCATGGGATGGCAAGTACAGAACCCAGATAAGTATCTAAAGGTCGAACGGGGTCCACACGGATGTGTAAAGCCCTGGATAGGCCCCTCAGGGGAGATAACATATATTGGAACTTGTAAATTTCACTATATACAGAATATTACAGAATCCCAAGATCCTGGGTGGTTATTGGGAAGAACCTGGGGTCTCAGAGTATGGGAACCCGGAAGGGATCGGGGGGTGCATATACTCATAAAGAAAGAGGTGGTTCCCCATGACTCGGGATCTGTTGGACCAAATCCAGTGGTGTGGGGAGTAGAAGACCCTAAAGTAAGGGATCAGAATAACCATTCAGAAAAATTAGAAAATAACACCCAAGTATTAACCACGGTAGAGACACCCCAAGAGTATGGAAATGAAGCTCTTTGGAAAATTCTGCAAGCTACCTTTAGAGTATTAAATGATACACATCCAAATTTAACTAGAGAATGTTGGTTATGTTATAACATTAACCCACCTTTTTATGAAGCCATAGGTTCCATAGCAGAACCAAAGAGAGTGAATGGTACCAATCCTGCTGCTTGCTTATGGAAATCGGGAAGGGAAAATACTCCAGGAATAACCTTATCTCAAGTCACTGGAAAAGGGAAATGTGTGGGAAATGTGCCCCTAGATAAGAACTACTTATGCCAAACAAAAATACAGATTAATGACCCTCGCAAGCCAGCTCAGTGGCTGATTCCAGCACCTAATACTAAATGGGTTTGTAACACTTTAGGAGTAACTCCATGTGTTTCTATAACAACCTTTAATGAAACCTATGAATTCTGCATACAGGTTATAATAGTTCCCAGGATTATTTATCATTCTGAAGAATATGTGTATACACAATATCAAAACCCAGAACATCATTTAGTGAAGCGAGAACCCCTCACAGCACTAACAGTAGCTGTATTGCTAGGCATAGGAGGGGCTGGATTGGGAACAGGTGTAGCATCCTTAGTAAATCAGCACCAGGGGCTC
Organism: Cyanistes caeruleus; assembly: GCF_971803275.1. Classification (NCBI taxonomy): domain Eukaryota; kingdom Metazoa; phylum Chordata; class Aves; order Passeriformes; family Paridae; genus Cyanistes; species Cyanistes caeruleus. The sequence continues at coordinate 13,978,481 of NC_141716.1, read as the reverse complement.
AAAGAGCTTAGAATTTCAGTAGATGAAGATTTAAGAAGGATTGATAAATCTATAAAAGATCTCACAGACTCCCTAGACTCACTGGCTGAAGTGGCCTTACAAAATAGAAGGGGATTAAATCTATTATTTTTACGACAAGGAGGCCTTTGTGCTGCCCTTAAAGAAGAATGTTGTGTATATGTAAATAAAAGTGGAATAGTAAGAGAGACCATGGCTAAATTACAGGAAGGACTGGAAAAGAGAAAAAAAGAACAAGAAATGCACCAAAACTGGTATGAATCTTGGTTTAATTATTCCCCCTGGTTAACTACTTTATTATCCACCATAATGGGGCCCTTGATTTTACTAATTTTAATACTTACTTTAGGCCCTTGCATTCTCAATAAAATTATTAATATCGTAAAAAACAGATTAGAAGCAGCACACCTTATGTTAATACATACCAAATATGAAGCTTTAAAGGGAGAAGAAACAGAAGATTATTTAGAATTAAGTAGAAAAGAACTACAAAGATTCAGCGAACAAAAGTAAAAAAAATAGAAAAAGGGGGGTTTGTGATAGATAGAAACTCTTTTGTTCGCCTAAATATATAGATATGATAGAATGCTTTGCGAAATTGTACTTTAGATATAAAGTTGAGAAAGGGGTTTGAAGGCCACTAACTCGCTGAAGTTGGCATAATTAATAACAGCCTAGCAGAAATTCCTGGAACACTAGGACAAGATAAACTTGGAGAGAGAACAGTGAGAAAAGGTGAATGGAACAGGAGTGAGGAAGACTTGAAGCCTCCCTTCTACGACCACAAGAGGGTAGAAAAGGATCATCTAATGACCAGAGACGCATGCTCAGAAACGCCGGAAGAAAGCCACATCACCAGGAGGCCGAAACGAATAAAAGGACAAACAGGGAAGCGGGAAGCGCGGCAGCTCCGTGGGGAAGAGGTTTCTCCTCCTCCTCCCTGCCGCCCGGCGCCGACTTTGCTTATTGCTGGCTTGCTATAATTAATAAAAACCTTTTCTTATATATCTTTTTCTAGTGTATTTATAACACCTCCTGCAGCAATATGAAGGGCAGAAGAGCAGAAGACCTCTCTAGAAACTGCCTTGAAGGAAGAGGCTGTGACTGTTCGTCAGAGGTGGCATCACTGCAGAGGAAACTGGAGAGCCAGGAGAAGGAAAGGAAGGATGTGCTGGTGAGAATGGCAGCTGCCACAAAGGGCCATTTCCTAGCTATGTTTGCACCTTGTGTTACCAGTTCTAAGGAGCACCTTTTTCCAGTTTAACTTTCCTAATTGCATTCTTCTGAACAAGGAGGAAATGATGTTGTAGCGATGTCAAAGCCAGTTAGCACTGAGGCTGCTGATTTTCCTCCATGCTGGAGTTCTGTGCCCTGGAAGCTTTAGTTCTCCATGTCCACACTGTCTCCATTGACATTGCATGGTTTGGGCAATTTCTGGTGTCCAAATCCATGTTCAGATTTCTAAATATCTGGAGCTGGCAGGAGGGATGAGAAGACCTAGGTTGCTGTTAATTGAAAGGTGTTTGGCCTTGGCCGTGTGAGAGCAGGCAGTGGGGAGAGAAGAGAGGAAAGCCAGGTGCTGATGAAGATCAGGACGTGTGCCTGCAAGGGGAGAACTCGTCCTGAGTGGCAGCAGGGAATGACTGATCTGGCCATTGGTGCTGCAAGAGAGGGCAGTGGGGCTCTCAGGGATGCTGCCATGGAAAGTCTACACAGGAGTGTTGGAAAACCACTCCTGTTGCCCCAAGGCCTTGGAATGAAATGCTGAGGGTGTTTGCTCCTCCTTCCTGATGGAGAGCACATCCTCATGGCACTGCCTAAATCCTGCTTAGCATTGACTTGAAATCCTGGCTGCAGTTCTGGCAGCTCGTGCCCAAAGGAACACGGGAGTGGAGCTGCCAGAGGTCGGGGACGGGCAGAAAGGAAGCTGGGATGGGCTGAGCGAGCTGGGAAAGAGGCAGCGTCAAGGGGGGCCCAGCCAAGGTCTGCAGCAGCCCGAGAGGCAGAGAGAGAGGGGGGCAGCACGTGCCTGCCCCTGCAGCAGGAGTCCAGATCTGGTATGAGAAGCAAACCAAGGGAGGCAATGAGTGAGTCTTCTTCTCCCTGTTTTGGCAGCATGAACGGGAATTGTACCACCAGCAGCTGAGAGACCTGGAAAAGGACATGGGTGCACCTGACATCCAAAGAGGGAAGAAGATAACCCAGGAATTGGAAGTGGAGAGGGAAGACATGCAAGAAGAGTTGGACCATGGGACTGCTGCTGCCTTGAAGAAGAGAGGAAGAGAAGAAATCAAAGGGACAGAGAATGCTCAACTCCTGAGTGCTGCACTGAGGAAGAGTGAAATGGCCAAGGGGACTCTGAAGAAAAACTTTGTAATCCTGCAGAGAAAATCTCCTGACAACTGCATGGGCCAGTCTCATCTCCAGGTAGGCACAGGCACTGACCTTCAGTCCACTCCAATGTCCCTGAAGGATTCCAGTGATATTTCCCATAAAGAAGTGGGACTCTATATCCCTGTGAGTCCAGGCCTGCTTGGCCAAAGCAGCCCAAGCTGCGGCAGGCAGCCTTGTCTGTCTGCCTGGCCCCAGCCAGAGACCATTGACTGGCAGATTGTTTCCTGGCATGCCCAGAATGACTGCTACAGCTCTGGAGTTTGCTGTTCAAATCAGCTGCAGGCCAAATGCTGGGCATGGGGAGCTGCTTCTCCTGTGCCCACACAAGATCATGGCAACACGTGGGGATTTGGATTTGGTGTGGGAAGGAATGGAGCAGGTGAGCAGGGCGATGGACTAAACCCAGCAGAGTTTTGTACCAAGAGATCTGAGCAGCAGCAGCTGCACTACTGGTGCCTCGAGGATGCTTGCCAAGATGGAGATTTCTGAGGGACAGCTCTTGTGGTGTTTGAAATAAGGCAATCATCTCCCCTCTGAATCCCCAGCAGGCTGTTGGAGCACAAGAGGAGCAGCTGTTACTTGTCTCACAGAGCAGGCTGGAACCTCAGCAACCGCTTGCATCAGCAGATGATGCCTGAATGAACCACTGAGCCCAGGAGAACTTTTGAGCACGTAAAATGGGCTTTCTGTGCCTCCACGGAGCCTCAGGCTCCTCTGGAGCACAGCACGTTTGCCCAGGCAGTGCTTTGCAGTGCCCTGCTTGTTTCCTTGCCTCTCCCTGTCCCTGCTGCAGTCACAGCCTTTTGTTTGTTCTGTCTCTTGCGGCAGCCCATGGCTTTCTCAAAGGTGCCTTCACTGCACTGTCCCCGTGTCCCTGGCCCCGTGTCCCTGGACACACCCTGGCCTCTCTTGCGCAGCCCCCAGCGAGAACTTTTTGCCCCCCGTGTTGTCTGGTGCAATTCAGGCTCTCAGAGCAGAGATCTTGCATTGATGTCCAGAGGTTCTTTTGCTCCATGTTTGCTGACAGGTTTCTGTGACCTTTCTCCCATCCAATGTGCAGGTGGAACGTGAAGGAAGAAGAATCAGAACTTTTAGGAGAGTGTTCCCCCCAGAGTCCTTTACGTTCGGTGTCTCCAAGTCTGAGCAGCAAAATAGGTCAACTTCTGAAAGAAGCTCCAGCAGCTCAGGGGAGCAGCAGTAGCCCTCCTGCTGATGCACAGCCTGTGGAGCAAGGGGTCAGTGGCCCAAATGTGTCCTTTGGAAATGAGAGTTGGGTTCCTCACTGCTGTTGGAACTTGCTCTGCTAGACCTGTGGGGGCTGAGGGATGTACATGGGAAGGGTTTGGCAGCCTTGGACTGGACTTGTTGATCATCTGAGCTCTGTTCAGGGCCAGTCTGGGAGCCTGTTCCTTTCCCCTTCCCCGAGGGCAGAGTGTTGGTGAGGGCTGCAGTTGGAGGCTGTGTCTGCCCTGACAGCCGGTACCGTGGGGCTGTGGATGCTGCTGCCAGCGTGGGCTTGTCTGAGCCGGGCCTTGTGCCTCTTTCAGGTGTCCCTGCTGCAGTCACAGCTGGCCCGAGACCAACAGCACCACCAGCAGAACTACATTGAGAGCTGTTCAAGGAGCAGCCAGGAGCTGTCAGACCTTCACCAGGAGCTGTCCTGCTCCTTTGCAGCTGTGCTCAAGGAGCCCAAAGCTGCTCTTGTGGAAGCAGAGACTTGAAGCTGCATCAGTCTCTGAATCTTAACTTGGCAGGGACATCCTTGGGCCATCAGTCTCTGGAGAGACAGGCCCTGGAGAAGGCAAGTGCAGCTCTTGTGCACAGAGGATTTGTGCCCTGCTCAGAAGGCAGTTCCTGTCAACTGGGGCACAGAAATCCTCCCTAGGACACAGACAAACACTATCAAAGATGAGGGCAAAAAACACCTGCCAAAGCTCTTCCAAGCAGACCCATTTGGTTCTTGAAGGTCTGTTCCTAGTGAGGAATCTTTGATGTAAGCAGCAGGACTTTTCTTCTGCCTAGAAGACCTAGTGATATATTCGCAAACAGAGAGCAGAGCAGGAAAAACATGCACTTGTGGCTGTCTCAGGATTCTTAATCCATTTTATGAGCTGACGCTGCTCTTGGCCGCCCCGGAGCTCTGGGCTGGCTCCACAGTGCCCAGGGTCCAATGGGAGCTCGCGGAGGGAGGGGTAAGGGGAGGAGGTTACAATACCAGGGACCAATGGGGATACAAAGAAGGCGGGAATACAACATAACAACCAATAGTGTTTTGAGGAAGGGATGACATACATGGAAGGAGCTGGAAGGAGAGGTGGGGTTTACAGGGATGGATGGGGAGCTGGGGCAGGGTAAAGGTGATTGACGGAGAACATTCAGAAAAACTGGGAGGGGTTTACATAACAGACAAATGGAACCAACCAAAGCAGTAAATGGGAGACAACCAGGAACATATCAAACAGACGAAATACTAACAATTTTAACAGAACTGAATAAACATACTACAACAATGAGCCTTAAACACTGCAGCTCTAGGCATTTCTGTGTAGGAATTTGCAAAGTCCCTGAAACACCATTTTTCCTCCTCAGGTGGCTGTCCTAAAGGCAAAGCTTTACTTTCCATGAATATTTATAAACACCACGAACCTTTTTAGGATTTTTCTTACATTTCCCCTTGGTCAGTGTCCTGGGGTGACTTTATGATACTGGTATCCCAAATCGTCTGGTTTATGTTATATATTAAGTTGTGCACCTTTAAGACTGGCTTTGAGAGCAAGAGAGGGGGAAGAAGAAGCGTGCAGTGTGTTAAGGAAAAACATCACTCCCACACATCCCGCTTCTGGACTGTGGTGTCGGCAGCACAGACAGACAGCGGGACAGAGCTTCTCTCTGGCTTTTAGTTGGTTTTAGCTAGCTGAGGCAGAGGAGTTCCCTGGACCTTTGTTTTTTTTCCAATTTTTTTGGATCTGTACAAGCCTACTCTGGACTGAACACCCAGCCAAACCCCGGGAGCTCACGCCTGTGGCCCACCGGGGCCTGGGCCTCGGCACTTTCCAGCGCCGGAGGGACTGATAAGAACCTGAGCGAGCCGAGCTACACCACATGAAAAAGACTTTTTCTTCCTAGATTTGCCATCCCATCGAACAGCAAGAGGTTTTATTATTTAATATTATTCAATTTCTGTTAAAAAACCAGCTTTTTCCACTTCTCTCCAAGGAATCTTTTTTTTTTCTCTTTTTTTCCTTTTCCTGAACCAGTTGGTAGGGAGGGGCATTTCCCTGTGGAAATCCCCATTTAGAGTTTTCCTTCCTGATTTGCCCTAAACTAGGACAGTCAGGGAAGACAGGAGAATTCCTGTGACTCAGGAACTAAGCGCATCCCAGAAGAGCATGTGGGTCTTGAGAATGCTGAGCCTTAAAACTGGTGCTGCCTGGAGCAGCAACATGGAACTCATGTTATGAGCCAGGTCGCTGCCCAGCTTGGGCTTGGACCTTGCGACGGCCAACAGCACTTTGATCGTGTGCTAGTGACCCTGCAAAGGCCAAGAACGTTTGAATATTTGGGTTAGGACCCGGCAAAGGCCAAGGGCCTTTGGACACTGGGGTTAAACCCTGCGAAGGCCAAGGGCCTTTGGACACTGCACTTTGGACACTGTTTGTGCCAAGGAGCGGATGGACACGCGACGGGTGAGTGAGAAAGCCACTGCTCTCCTTGTGCCAAGCCCTGCAGGGGCCTGGGTGGGCCTGGGCTGTGCCTCAGGGAAGGCTTCCCTCTGGGAATAGCAAGGGTTTAACAGTTGCTGTTCCAGAGCTCCAGCAGCTTTGGTGCTTGCTGTGGGGACAGGCCTGGGAGGGAATGGGGGGCACCTGGCCATCCCAGAGCACAGCCACATCTCCTCCTCTATCCTTGTCCAACGGGAGGGGCCATGGGCACAAACAAGGGTCATCACCTTCCCCTCAGCCTAATTTACAGTGCAGCCTCAGCGCTTCCCAGAGGCAAACCGGGGTTTCTCTCAGACATTTCTGAGATGATCCCCAGTGGCCTAGGGGAGGCCATGGGGATAACAGGAAGATGCTCCAAGGGCTGGAGCACCTGTGCCAAGGGCAAAGGAGGCAAGAGTTGGGGTTGTCCAGGTGGGAGAAGGTTCCAGGGTGATCTTAGAGCTCCTATCAATGCGTGAAGGAAGGGCCTGCAAGAGAGCTGGACAGTGACTTAAGGCAGGGGCCTGCAAGGACAGGACGAGGGAAAATGGCTTCCCACTGAGACAGGGCAGGGATGGATGGGCTATTTGCAGGGAATTCTGCCTTGTCAGGGTGCTGGGGCCCTGGCATAGGATACCCAGGGAAGTCTGAGTGTGCTCTTCCCTGTGCTCTTCCAGGGAGCTCGAGGTCTTTCTCACCAGGGACAATCCTCCCGAGCCCCTGAGGTGAGTAAACTGTGCTGAGCTGGCTGGGATTTTGAAACTGAATGGACACTGGTTCTTGTGGGATCAGAAGAGGCATCTCAGTGGTCCTTTGGAATAGGAAGAGAATGCATGACTAACAGCGGGATGTGGGCTTTCAGGCACTGACAGACGACAGTGACAGCATGGCCCATTCCATCGTCTGCACTGACAATCCTGGCAGCATCCTCTCAACTCTGACATCCACGGATAAACAGGATCCCTTTGCATTGCTTCGGGAAGTCTCAGGGAATTGTGGGCGCTTGCAGGAACGTATTGGTCAAATGGACGAGGAAACCCAAACGGTCACAAGCCGCTATCAGAAGATGGAGGATCTGATAGAAGAAATCAGAGGGTGAACATTTCCTCCTCCTCCTCCTCCTCCTCTTGCATTCCAGATGCAATCTGCTTCCAGGTCTGGGAGTTCAGAGGTTCCTGGGTGAAGAAATCACCTGCCCTACCATGTGTGGCTCTTGAGCATCGTCCTGTCAGGGTTTTTCATGCTCTACTGTGACTCCTAAGGCTGTGTGGGAGATGCACAGCCATGTTGGAATAGAAGACTCCTTCTTCTCACCATACCGCTTCCCTGAATTCTGTTCTTTGCGTGCCTCTGCCCAGCCACTGCTTCTCACTGAAGGAAGGCAAAATCCTGCCTTCCTTTCCCTTTGCCTCTGGAGGATTTCCTTGGGAGGGAAAGAGCAAGGTCTTTCTTAGCCCACTGCCCCCTGCTCCAGCCTGGAGTGCTAGAAATGGGATCGGTGACTCTTGAGGCCTCTTTGTTCTTCTGACTGAGCCTTGTCTCTGCAGTTGCTGTGAAAACATTGAGAAGTCCAGGGAAAAGCTGCAGCAATGCATGGGAATCCCAGAGCCAGGAGCCTTGTGGCTGCGTCAAAGGAACACCGAGCAGCAGAAGGAAACGTCACCCCAGGTGGAAAAGGCCCAGCAGCAGGACAGGATGGAGGTTGGTTTTTGAAATGAGACTGGTTTTCCCTTGAAAACTTGTCTTGGCCCTTCTTGTACAGTGGAGGCTGCACTGGAGGGAGAAGACCCCTCATTGCAGAGCGAGCTGTAAGTCAAGAGGCAGACACTGGAGGAATTGCAGCTTCAGAGGGATCTGCTGGAGCAAAGGAGGGATGATGTCACCATGGCTCTGGACACCTCATTGCTAGGCAGCACCTGTGGGAGTGGGAGTTGTGCCAGCCAGATCAGCCCAGATGCTGTTTCTGGCAGAAGAAGACAGGGACACTGCTGTGGACAGCTGCCTCAAAATGGCACACACCATCATTGAGGAAGGGCTCAAGGTGTACCTTGTCCTGTTTCCAGGTTTCCCAGGAGCAAGAGTCATCGAGCAGGGCCCTGGAGCAGCTGTGCCAGCAATCCTCTGGCCAAGGGCAACCACTGGCCCAGGTGCACAGAGAGAAGGAGCTGCTGGGCCAGGAGAAGGCTGTCTTTAAGGGACGACTGGCAGCTATGGAGCAGCAGAGGCAAGAGCTTTCCAAGCAGCTGGCAGAGACCAGGTAAAGGCAGGGAGCAGAGCCTTTCAGATGTTTTTACATTCCACGGACATAAAATGGAAGTGTCTCAAAAGAAAAAAAAGTCACAATATGAAGGTTATTTTTCTGACATCTAAAGCCAACAAAGCTCTCGTCAGCCTTGGGCTCCTGTTTGTGCTGCCAAGCACATTCCTGTGGGAAGTCAAAAGCAAGCCACCCAGCCCTGAATTGAGTAGTAGTTAAAGCATGCAGAGGTTGAGTGAAACCTCAAGTTTCTCTTAGGTTTGGTTCCTTATGCTGGGCATTGAACATCCCTCGTTTGTTACCAAGTAGCTTGACATGATCTTGATCTTCAGAACTGAAGCTCCATCTTGAGCATTCCAGGCTCTTACCTGGGGATGTTGGGAGTAGTGCACTGCGATTCTGGGTGAAGCCAGAGGCTCCTGCTGAAAGTCTTGAGGCTTTCTGCTTCCAAGCCTACTCTTGAGAAGTGTGGGCCAGGTGCTAGGGCTGGTTAGAAAGCAGCAGGGAAAGCCCTTTGGAATCCTCAACGACCTCTGGGGATTCTTTCTAATTCTTGATGGGCATCCACCTGCCAAGTCAATCAAAGTCCCTTTGCACGGTCCCTCTCACTCTGTAAAGAAGGACAAGCCAATTGGGCTACTGCCTGTTTAGCCAACAATACTAAAATAATGGTGGCAAGCCTACTCCTTGACCTTGCAAGAGTTTAAACAGCAGTCTCTGCATTTAGGGTGTTGGTATTTCTTACAAGAGCTACCACGACCTTGAGATTTTTCTGCATCATGCCAAGTAGTTCTGAAGTCTCTTAAATACACGGTGTCTGGAAAATGATGTACCTTTATGTCCATTTTCAAGAGTATTAAAATGTCAGGAGTTGAGCAGGACAAGAGACTGTCCTGTCCCCCTGCAGAGCAGCTTGCAAGTGCTGATGACAGAAGGGCTGTGAGCATAGGCTGAGACTTTGCTCATCAGCCCATCCTGTCCGGGCACAGCTCCCCAGTGTCATAGGTCAGGAACAGCAAGTGAAGCTTTGGCTGTTGAGGTCAAGTTGGGCTGGGCTGTGTGTGCTGTGCCAGGCTATAAGGAAGGCCAGGGCACTCCCTCAGAGGGCCCTGCTTTGCTATGGAAATGGCACAAAAGTGCCTTCTCTGGACGAGTTTCCATGTGATCCATTTTCCCTACTGATGTGTGGGGATCTTGAGCCTCGTTGTCCTGGAATAACAAGCTGTGGGTGTCAGGAGCAAGCAGCTCATGTCTCTCTGTATTTGCAACTTGTAGGTCGGCAAAGGACATCCTGGAATCCAGCCTGTCTGCTGCTCAGCAGCAGATATCTCAGCTGGAGATGAGCAGGAACCATGTGGAGGCTCAAGTGCTCAGAGTCACGCAGGCCAAGGCAGTGGTAGAAGGTGAGGACCTCATGTGCTTTGTTTGTGGTGCCGCCCCTGCCGAGAAAAGCTAAGCACCCTGTAAAGCCACCTCTGTCCACAGGGCTTCTGAGGAGTGGTGGGGCTGGAGGTCCTGAAAGGGCCTGAGGTCAGTAAAGTCAGTAAAGACTCTGACTCCTGCTGTTGGTGATGTTTGCAGGACAAGTGAAATTCCTGCAACAAGAGCTGGAAGCAGAGGGAGCTCTCAGGAGAAAGGAACTGGAAGAGACAGCTCAGCAGCTCATGCAGGCAGAAAAGCAGAGTCAAGAAATGCTCAGGCTTCCAGGAACCGCAAAGCAAAGGGAAATAAACAAGCTCCTGCAAGACCTGGTAGGGGACAATATGCTTCTGAATTCAGGCTGGTGCTGGGACAGTAAATGCAGCAATGGCTCCAGTGAGGGTGTAAGAGGAGTTCCAGAGCAGGTTGGGCAGTGCCCACCCAAAGTGTGACAGCCCAGGGCAGGATCATCCCTGAATCCCTCCTGCCACGGAGCAGATGCCAACATGGAGCAGATGCCAACATGGAGCAGATGCCATCAGTGCCGCTGGCTGCAGGAGCGGGAACTTGGGTCCTTTCTTGCTGTGCTTCCATGATTGACACAGGGATTAGGTTTGGGCTGGAAGCCAATGGAACAGGCCCCTGGTCCTTCAGTGCTTGTGGCTGGGGCATCAGGGAGGGGAAGGTGACACCTCCTTTTGTGAGTGCTTGGGCTCAATGCTTGTGAAGGTTTTTCCCAACAGAAATGATTCCATGAGGCTGTGATTCTTGCAGCTGCTGAGCCTCCTCTTAAATTCCCAGGCGGGACATGGTTTATGGAGTGCAGAAAGCCAGTGCTGTTGTCTTTTCAGGCTGGGGTTTGTGGGATGGATGAAGCTTCACTTTTTTCAGCAGGGAGCTTCCCTGCAACTTCATCTTGAAAATTTTTCTCCCCTCTTCAAAAAACCTTTTTTGAAAAAAGACACCATGCAGAGTTACAAGAGATGGCTCCCACTCTCCTTGCACTGCCATGACGAGAACCAGCGTGTGGTTGATGTGAGGACTCGGCAGCTGCCGTGGCTCCCTGGCAGGGCGCTCGGCTGCCTCCTGCTCTGCTGCCTCGCAGGCTGCAGCTCCCTCCTGGTCTTGGCCCAGGGACGTGGGTCCTGTGCCCTGGGCTGTGGTGCCATCTCTGGGTCTCTGCTGCTCTCCAGGCCTCCCGGGAAACGCTGCTCTGTTCCGCCCGATTGCTGAAGAGGCAGGATCTCCAGCAGATGCTGCAGGTGGATCAGACCTGGAGGTTCTGCGAGGGCCTGGTAAGGGCGGGCTGGAAGCCCCAGCCCCAGGCCGGAGAAGCTCAGTGTGTGCGGCTGGCAGCTGTGCCCTGCCCAGTGCCGCACCCAGGGCCGCCAGCCTGTGCCCCACACGCTGCTCCCTTCCCTGGGTCCCGCGGGCTCTACTCCAGCCCCCTGTGGCCCCGAGCCGTGTACCCATGGAGCCCCGGCACCGCTGGTCTGTCGGGCAGGGCAGCACCGCGGCACCCCGGGCAGCAGCCGGCCCTCTGCCCCCTCCAGAGCCCGGCGCCAGCGGCTGCTGCCCGGTGCCTCAGGGCTGGGCGGGCACGGGAGGCCGGGGCTGGCCGCAGGCAGCAGTGCCCGGCCGAGGGGCAGAGCCTGCACCAACCCTTCCCTCCCGCCGCCCTCTGCAGCTGGCACAGGACAGGAGCCGAGCGGCTGAGCACCTGCACCGGGCCCTGCTCTACCTGGACAGCCCGCAGGAGTCCCTGCGAGCGGCGGCCATCAGGTTCATTGGTGAGCCACGAACCGGGCTGGGCTCCCTCCCTGCCCCGCCGCAGCTCGGCCCCAGCCCCGGCTGCTGCCCCGGCCCTGGAGCCCCGGCTGCCCTCGGGGCTGCTGCTGCCGGCCTCTGGCAGCCGGGCCCTTGGGCTGAGTCAGGATGCGGCAAGGGCCGGGGCTGAGCCCTGCCGGGGCAGGAGGCCGTGTGGCCCCAGGGCTGGCAGCGCCGCTGGCAGGGAGCTGTGCTGCTGGGACCCTGACAGGCTCTGTGTTCCCAGGGATGGCCGGGCAGCACCTCCGGGGGAACAAACGAGAGCTCCAGAGCATCTGTCAGGGTGAGTGCAAGCAGCGGGCTGCCAGCCCCGGCTGCCAAGGGGAGCTGCAATCCCTGCCCCGGCTGCCGAGGGCTCTGCTCCCTGTGCGGACCAGGCCTGGTGTGGCCAGGGCACACACAGAGATTTCAGGGGCACGAGTGCCAATAGTGTCCAGTGGCTTTGGGCTGATCCCTTTGGTCCCTGCTCCCTCCTGGCCATGGCCAGAGCCACCTGGGTTGGCCCTTGCACGGGGCTCTCCTCGGGTCCCTGCAGATCCAGATCTGACCATGGCTCTGTTCCTCTCTCTTGCAGCCCTTGATGACAAGGCACAGGACATCAGCCCTGCCATCAGAAGGCTGGCTCTGGAAACAGCCTTTGTCCTCCGGGCAGCTCCAGGCTCCATCTTGCAGAAGTGGCAAGATGGATTCCGCAGGGCACGCAAGAACCGCCCTTGTCTGTGGGCCCGTGGCTGGCTGTGCTGCTGGAGCTCTGAGGAGAGCTGATTTGAGAGGCTCTCTGTCTGTCGGGGCCATCTGAGCCGGGCAGGATTTTTCTTTAAGATGGTTTCTTTTTCCTTTTTCTTAGTTCTTCTTTAATATAGAAATATAGAAATATAGAAATACATAGAATATAGATATAGAATTATATATAGAAATATAGAATGTGCTCTCATACCCAGTGTCTCAGGTGCTTTCTCTGGTGCCCAGTGTGCGCAGGGCATAGGGGGAGAGGGGAAAAGGGTGCTTGTGCTCAGCAAGCTGCCCAGGAGTGCAGTGGGGAAGGGAAAATGGCCAGAAGGCCCTCGGCCTTGGGTGGTTCTGCTGAAGCCTTAACGCTGCCCACAGAGGAGCTGGGCAGGGGCTGGAGCTGTGGGGATCGCTGTGATTGTGGTGCCTGGAGATGGGCACGAGGCTTCTCCCAGCCAGGAAGCGCCGTCTGTGTCCTGCAGCCTGTGGGTTGCTGGCGGGATTGCTGAGGGCTCTGAGGCTCTCTCAATCCGGTTCCTCTGGAGCTCCATCGGGGCTGCGCCGCTGCCGGGCAGGTTGGCCGGGCTGGGGGAGACCAGAGGGGCTGGGGTGGAGGGAGGCCCGGAAGGAATGCGGTGCTGCAGAGGCCTTGATGGGACAAGGCAGTGGGAAGGCACAAGGGGCAGGTGTGAGGGAGGAGGTGGCAGGAGGTTCCAAGGGTACAGGAGGCCCCTGAGGGGCCGGGGTGGTGGAAGCACTGAGGTTTGGTCAACATGGAAGAGACATTTCCTTCCCCCATCTTGTATGTCCAGGTGGGAGGAGCAGCACCCTACAGCCAGGGGACGTCTGGCAAGTTCCCTGAGATTTACCAGCACCCATCCTACTTTCAGCTGGAGGAACAAAGGCCCAAGGCAGAAGTGGCAACAGAGGCTTGGAGCTCAAGCTGATGAAAGATGCAGAAACCTCCAGGCAAGCAAGAGTGCTCTGCCTTTCCTTTGTCTTCTTCTTGGAAGAAGAATCCTGTGGCACTGAAGACTGGCTTGACTTGATCAGCTGGAGGAGCCCCCCTAACCTTGCTCTGGTTTCTTGCATTCTTTGCACAGTCAGTAACACCTGTGAGTGTGGAGGGTGGCAGGGACCCTGCTTGAGCCCCTCCAGGCACCAGGGGGGCATTTTATCAGGAACAATGCACCAGAGACATTCTTGTTTCTTGGGTGCCTCCCAGGGCAATCTGGGCTTGATCAGCACTCAGGGCCTTAAGAAGGTTCTGCCCAGCAAAGGCATCAGATGCCAGGCTGATCAGATCCCAAAGGCCTCAAGTTACAGCAGCCAAGGTGGAGCTGATGGATGTATCCAGCTCCTTACACTGCAGCTCCAGCACTGTTAACACACCCACCTAACCTAACCTAACCTAACCTAACCTAACCTAACCTAACCTAACCTAACAGCACAACACTCCCTAGAGGGAAAGAGCTACCCCAAAAGCCTGTCTTCAGAAAAACTCCAACTGAAGGCTTAAAATATTAGAGAATGAACACAACATACAGATAATGAGATGTGTCTTCATGGAGAGTTCAGAATCTGCCACTTAGGAAATGCTGCCAGAGCCCCAGGTAGGTGCAAAGATGGCAAAGAGGGAATGCATTCACCACATTGCAGAGTCCCACAGGCTTTCATTTACCTGTCTCTTTCCCTCTCTAGGACATTCACGGAAGCCTGCAATTCAAAATTTTCCAGTGCCACTTCTTTGCATTCACTCCATTCCCTCTCCAGTTTCTGCAGCTTCACTTGGAGCTCCTTCTTCTGATGTTCTGCCTCCTCCAGCCTCTTCTGGATGTGTTCAGCCTCCAATTGCTTCTGCCTTGACTGTGCCTGGGCCTCGCTCACATCTTGCTGGGCTCTCTGGACTGTGCTTTCCAGGAACTCTCGGGAGGCTGCCAGCTGAGATGTCAACTCTTCCACCTCCAGTCAAACAGAACAAAGCAGTCAGAGGCGACAGCCACAGCCTGCCACTGTCAGCCACAGCAGAGGCCATGAGGAAAGGGAAAGGACAACTTCCCATTTCTCCCTGTCCTGAAAGCACCAGATTCCAAATGGATATGGACAACTTGGTTAAGTCTCTAAGTGGCCCACCTGAAAAAGCACCTCCCAAACCAAGGCTAGCAAGAAGAGGCCAGCAGGAGTCCATGCTGATGGTTGCTGGCCAACAGCCCAGAGGACTGGCCCAGCTGTCCAGGGGGCAGCAGCTGAGATTCAGCAGAGCACTGAGTGTCCTTCAGAGCAGCTGCCATGGAGCCCCCACAGCATGAGGCAGCCCCAGGGATCACTCCATCAGCTGCTGCTCTGCCATGGAAAAGCAAGAAGGCCACAGAGTCTTCCCTGGCTGACTGCAGTGCCACTGCTGTTTCACTCATCTGCTTTTGTAGAGCGTCCCTCTGCTCAAGGAGGACATTCATCTCCTCTCTCTGATGCCCTGAAGTTCTTCCTTGTGCCTCCTCTGCACTGCCAGCATTTCATTGTGAGCTTCCTGCAGCTCAGCTTGCAGCTTTGCCTTGATGGTCTGGCAACAAAATGCAGAGCGACTTCCTGGGACCTGCCCTCAGGCTCAGATTTTTGCACTTGCTGTCTCCAAATCCCATTCCTTCAGCCACTTCTTGTGGCTTCTCAACGCAGCTCTGCTTGTACTGCAAGCCCTCCTTCCTGGCCTGAGCTCTGGAGCTTACCAGGCTCTGTGCTCCCACAGCCTGAGGCAGCCCTTGCCTCCTCACTCCCAGGAGCTGCCTTTTGTGCCCTTGTCCCTGCCCTGCACTCCATTCCCTGCCTACTCAGACTTACCTGTCCCTTCTCTTGCTGCTCTTTCACCTCCTGCCTGAGCTGCTGGACCTGCTGGCACACTTGGCTGAGCTGTCCCCGAGTTTGGAGCAGTGTCTCTGTTAAAGCCCTCTTCTCATTCTGCTCTTCCTGCAGCACCTGCACAGAAGCAAAGAGCAGAGGGTTTCACGCTTGCCTGCAACATCTGTGTGGCAAGAGGCAAAGACGGATGGGCTCACGCGCCCTCAGAGCACTTGGCTGCTGCTCCCCTGGGCCACTGTCTGCCCTGGGGAGCCACAGCTGCCCAGGAAGTGACTTAAAACACAGCCCAGAAGACATCTCTGGGTTCCTCTTCAGAAATACTCCACATGAATCGTTAAATAGATTTTTCTCATCCTTGTCAGCATTTCTGACACCCTCCCTGTGCCCACAAAAGTCCTATGTCGTGGTTTTAATCCAATTACTAAGAAAATTACTTATTTCTTGCTGTGAGATATGGATTAGAACAAGAGCAAAACAGGCATAAAACTTAAAAGGAAAAAAAAAAACGTTTATTGACAAACTACAATAATAAGAACACCAGAATAAACTTCCAGAAAAACCTTTTCATCCCCTATCTACCCACTATTCCCTTGTTCACATGACAACAGAGACAAAAACTTTGGAACTTTGATGGTTAAAACAGTCCCATTTCTTGCTACAGTCTTTTCACCAGTTGTAGTAGAGAAACAGAAGTTTCTTCCTGTTAATTTATGGAGTTTCTCACAAGAAAACTATTTTTGTTATAGTTTTCCATTGCCCTAATGTTAGCTGTCCAGAGCTGCTATTATTAGAGCTCACTCCTCCCATTTTCACATCACTCTGAAGTGTGTATGGGCCATGAGTCCAGGGATAGCATTTTTAAGGATAAGTTATTCAAAGGCAAAAAAGTCTTCTTCATCTGTTTCTGTGAGCTTCACTAGAAAACAGTTTTCTCATTGCCTCTCAAGGCTTCAAATCTCCCAGCACTTCACTATACCATAATTACTCTACTTTTTACTCCAATTTACACTTTGAACCCTATTATTCCTCCCTAGATACTGTATCATGAATTAAAGGAGTTCTTTTCAGGACTTCATTGTCCATCTCCATAGTTTTAACAGAAAGATATTTCAGCTTAATGAAAGCATCTTCTTAATTCTCTACCTCTTCTGAAGCTTCTTTTCTTTCCTGTCACTGGTAGTTTATAAAGTGTCTTTTCATGTTGATCACTCTCTTTTTCTCTCTCTGGATAAAAAGATTAATCCGCAAGTCTCATCTGGGTAATGAAGGAGTTAAAATCTTGCCCAGGCTTTTGTAGATGGTTCGGTGATCTCTGCCGAACAGGAGCTGGAGCCGTCTGCGATGGGAAGTTCTTCATAGCTGCTCTGGAGAGTGTGGTCGCTGTCTCTGCTTGCTGCAGGTCCAGAGCCTCTCTCCTTCTTCACTCAGCAGTTTCTAGTGAATTTAGTTACAGCAAAACCTGCAGCCGAGCCAGAGATCGGCCTGGCCCGGCCCGGGCCCGAGGAAAACCTTCCCCAGGCCCCCCCATCTCCCGGGCAGGAGACGCGGCAGGCCCGGCCCCGGCCCCGCCCGGCCGCATGGCCTGGGCAGGGAACGGGAGGCCTGGAGCTCCGCCACCCTTCCAGCCAGGAAACAAAGAGAACCCAGAGAGCTCTGCTTTTACACTTTAAGGTAGGGTTCACAAGTTGATCCCACTTTTCAATGGCCTAAACTGCTGTCAATTCTCAGCAATGACCGATAATTGGTCAGGAGAAAAGACTCCAGGCAGTTCCCAGCAACTCCAACTCCCTTAAAGGTAAAGTAACTCCATGACACCCAGCTTGAGGAAATGAATGCAGAAGGAGGTGCAGAGTTGTTCAGAGAAGGTTTGGTGAAGATAAAACTAAGATAAAAAAGAGATTTGCTGCTTCTTTCTACCAAACTTCCAGTGTTTGGTGTGTTTGCAAAGCCCCTGCTTTGGTCAAGTGGCACATGACCATTTTCTCTCTCTCAAGATGGGTGCACAGGGGAAAGAGGTGCCTGTGTGGAAAATCTTGACATTTCCTGCAAAACAGTGAATTGCCTGGGTGTAAAAATAAACATCATAAACATAAACATAATATTATAATAGTTAATAATAATAATAATAATAATAATAATAATAATAATAATAATAGTAATGGCAGGGTGGAGGCAAGGGCTCTCTGCTTCTGCAGCAATGGGAGCACAAGCTTCTTGAACTGTAGAACTGGTGAGGACTCTGAAAAGCCTCTCCAGACCCCTGCAGCCAAAACATCTTTGAGACAGCAAGACAATAAAATTCCCTTTGAAAAGATCAAAGGGCAAAACTCCACTTAAAAATACTCAAAGTATTTTAGGGCATTTTTCTTTTAAATCTTTTTTCTCGCTCAAAACCATTCACTGAACCTCACCCTGAGCTGTTTCACGCCCTAGAAACATGGTTTTAGGGCAAACTCCCTGCAAATGACAATGTTTCACCCAGCTCTTGTTTTATAGCCAACGAGCATCAAATTTACAGATGCAGGAGGCACAAAGGTGCCTTATCCTGGTGCCAGGAGCTTGGAGCAAGAGGCCTGGGCTGTGCAGTCCCTGCTGTGAGCAGCCCTGAAATGAGTGCAGGTTTCTATGACAGCCCCCAAATGGCAGATCTGGGCCTGTCATGCACAATCCCGTTTTCTGAACCTCCACCCCTGAATCTCATCACTCAGGTTTTGTTATCCGCATCCTATCCTGACACTGAAGATCTCAAGGAGATAAGGGCTCAGATGCTGCTGGTATTGGACACCAGCACCAGCTGCTCCCCGTCCTCATTCACTCTACATTAAAGACCAGAAAGATCTCATGAAGTCAGAAGAAAGAAAAAACCATGGATATGTCATCTGGGATTCCTGCTGTTTGCTGGTAATTAAGTTTGTCACAATCTTGACAGAGCTGGGAACGATGGAGGGAATCAGAAAGAAAAGGCAGAGGGAGGGAAAATATAATAAGAGTCACTCTGGAGCTTTTTCCTTCTGATTCTCTTGCCAAAGAAAATGATTAAAGAAAATAACGTTATCTCCATGGTGGTTGCTCTCCAGTTCCACTAGAGACAGGAATTCAGCCTAACAATTTGTCAATTTTCTCTCAAGCTCAGGTGTTGCTATATTTTATATATTAGTAAAGGCCTGTATGCACAAACCAGCCTTTGAAATAAGTCGTGATATTAAGGGCTGAAATCCTTGAAACTTGCCTGCAGAAGAGAGAGTAAAGCAAAACAATATCCTTGTGTACAAGGATAAGAATGTAAACCTGTGTGTGTTAGCCAGTAGTAACTTGCTCTGCCCACAGACCCTGTAGAACCCTATAAAAGGTGTGTTAATAATAGAAATAAACGGCATTCACAATTACTTCTGTGAAGACTGGTGAACAGCTCGGGGGTCTTTCAACATCTGGCGCCCGAACAGGGACACCCCTGCGGGCAGAGGGGCTTTGGAGTCAGCGGAGTGGATCTGGGCATTAGACGTCGCGGGCTTGGATCGGCACCGGATAGGCAGCCTGAGCGCGGTGAAACGCTGAGCGGTAGGACGTGGAAAGTCAGGCTGCTGGGGGGGGCCCAGGAAGGCAAGGGCGTGGTAGAAGGGTCGCAACCTTCCTCCTTGCGGGTGGCCGTCAGCATGGAGGCAGAGTTTGCAGCGGCAGATAAACTGCTTCTCTGCATCCTCGTTAAACGAGGCGAAGCAGCCCAGGAAAAGGACCTGGATATGCTCATTATATGGGCTAATTGTCATGGGCATTTGCAGTGCTCACACTGCTTTTTGCGGTGCAAGAACGGACTGGTATGTCGGCTCTGATATGGGAAATGGCAATTACAGAAAAGAGCAAGGACACTGTGTCTCTCGGTTGAACTTGGCAGATTGCAATTAATACCTTAAAAGACAGAAAAGTGAGATATGCTGAGGCTGTGAGCCCCGTAATTCTACCTGCGTCACAGCGGCAGATGCCTTTACCTCCCACTGCTGGACAAGCACTCCTATCTATGCTGCCCATGGAGAGAGGGAGGGAGAGTCAGAGAGAAGAAAATAAAGAAAAAAAAAAAAAAAAGTTCCACAGCGAACGCTGAAACAACGAACAGAATCTGTTCAGTTATGGCAGGATGTGATACATCCAGAAATATTTGCTTCATTTTTGGAGTCACTTTTAGCATTACAATCTTATTAAAGTTCCATCTTTACCACCCTGGAAGAAAAGAAGCCAAATTTAGATTGGTTTCCACCCGAAGCAGGGGGACATGGGGGAGCACAGAGGTGGGCTCTGTGAGAACAAAGGCACCCTGGGGGCAGAAGCAGCGCAAGAAAAGTTCCAAGGCCACGCTGATAAGCTGCAATGATCGCTGTTGTTAGCACCTGGCCTGAGAGACTTTTCGTGTAACATCGCCTGCTTTTGTAAAATCGTGCCCTTTTTTCCTCTGTCAGAGAACAACATGAGAGATTGAGAGAAAAAACTGCATTTGTTAAAGTTAACTTTGTGAGGTTTTTCTTTCCCTTTCTCTCCGTTTTCCTCGCTGCGAGAGTATGTAGAGAATGTGAAGGAAGATAAGAGCAGAGCTGCAGCAGCAGCAGGGTGGGCAGCTCACCCCCCCTGCTCCCTCTCTAAGAAGAAGCACCCAGATAATACCCAGTTTGTTAAAAAGTCATAATTTATTGGGTTTTCAAAATGTTTTTATATGCCATTGTAGAGTTAATTTTGTGTTTTAAGTAATTATGAGTTTATGTAATTGGAGTTTTTAAGATTTTACTAGAGAAGTTATTGTGATTCTTTGAACGTTTAAAAAAAAAAAAAGAAAAAAAAGAAAAAAAAAGAAGAAAAAATAGAAAAAAAAAAAAAAAAGAGTGAGAAAAAGTGTTTAAACATGGTGTGATTTACAGCTTCTAGGAAAACCTTCCAATTAATGATATCTACAGAAGAGATTTGTGGTTTAAAAAATAATTAGTTAAGAGAACTTTACTGTACAAGACAAAGTTAAGTTAAAGTATATATTATCTATTTGCTTGTTTTTTCCACAATTTTAATAAGGTAATTTTAATGTGAGTCCTTTTGTTATATAAAGCACATATAACTGCATATACACCAATTTGGATTTTGGGTTTTAGTTTAAGAATTGGACTTGATGTTTCTGAAAAAATGTAAATGTAGTACTTTTGAAAAGTGCTACAAAGCTGGATGGCAACTCACCAAATCCTGTGTTGTTGTGGTTTTTCTCTAGAAAAACTGCACTTTCAAATCCTAACCAATTTAAGCATATACTAAGCAAATTCCTGTTATGAATAAGTATTTTTAGTAACATTTGCAGTTATTGTGAGTTATTCTCAGAGCTAGATGACATAGAATTGTGATGTATTTGTTACATTCTTATAATCTTTATAGTGAATTCATGTTACTGTTATATTGTGTTTAAAAAGTATATATCAAACTTTTAGTTGCCTTTTTGTACTAACAGAATAATATTAAGTTATGATTTTATTTAATATAGATTAAGTGTTAATAGAATTAAGGATAGTTAAGTTTTATAATGTTTAGGCTTGAATGTTTTTAAGTTAAGTTTTCTAACTTAGATATTCTTTTAAGGTTAAGTTTGTTATTTCCTTTTATCATATATAATTATTGTTAGGTTTAAATATTGTTTAATTTAAATTGTTTTATGTTTTATTGGAGACACTTGTTTAAACTGAAAAGTATAGTTATTTTCCTAGAGATATGAAGACAGCCACAACTGAAACAGCAGTGATGGAACACTGGTGAACACCTGCTTGTGGATAGAAGGGAATGCAGTCTGTGACACCCTTGACTTCATCGGGAGTTCTATTGGTTGTTGCAATCTCTGCAGTTTTGTTTGTTATAGCTTTCTTATTTTTCAGTGTTTCCAGAATTTTAAGAAGATGTACCATTGCTGAGGATCAGCTGCCATAGGAGAGGCTTCAGATTAAACCAACTGCTGCATGGTTTAATCGGTCTGGTACCTGAGGCTTCTGATCATTTGATTTGTACAAATGCATTTTAACAGTTTGCTGTGCTGTAAGCATCTCATGGCTGCTACTATTGAGAACCTTGTTCTAGAAATATGTTAAGAGGCATCTTTCCAGTTTAAAGCCAGGCCCTGGCCAAGCCTTGACTTTACCTGGAGGGAACGTTTGCCATCAGATCCAGATGTTTTCTGTCCCAAATCATTATTTGAGTCACTTTTTGACTCAGCAATTTGACCCTGTTGATATGACAGCTGGATCAGTTTTGAAGTGGGCTTGGAGAATCATTTCCGGAGGTGATTACCCAATCCTTCACTGATTGTTTTGTTTCTGTTTGTTTGCTAACTATGGGATGCTGGTGCAGTGTTTTAGTAATTAATAGTAGTTTTATATTACATATGTTATTAATAATGTTTATGATTTAATTGATTTTTAACCGGTATAAGTTCTTATTAATTGTGTATATGGTTTTGTGTTGCTGTTGATGTTTATAACAGAAGTACACCTCATTTTATTTTTTTTTAAGAAAACGGGGGAAATGGATGCCCTAAAAACATTTGATTAGTGTAATTCATTAACTTCAAGGAGAGAAGTGCCTGTGTTTTGTTGGCAGGTTCAAAAAGGTCACCTGTTCATCTGACCAGACTGTCTGCCTCTGAACACATGAGATCCAGTGAACAGAGATGTCATCACACAGCCTTGGTACTCCAGACATGGATCAGAAGTGGAGCTGTCAGGACACAGTTGTGTCTGAACACTACACAGACAGTTGCCAACAGAACTTTTATGTCGTTACTATGATGTTATGTCTCTACCAATTTTTCAGGTATCCTTTGTTTTAAGATTTAGAAGGATCTGAAGAACAACTTGAACATCAAAACCCTCAGTCACCCATCAGCTGCCAGCTGACATCACGGGAGCAGTGAACGTTCCAGGACTGAATCGTGTTAGAGAAATTCTGTAGAAGATCTAAGAAGTGTAGAGACTCCATTTAACTGTATATAAAGCAAATTGTAGTTGTGTGTTTACCCTTTCAGCAAATTGCTTTCACGCTTAGACTACATATATACCAAAGCACGTGTGTTAAAAGTAGTTCTATAATAGGTTAAGATAGTTTAGCCTGTGTAGTAATTGTTATGTTAGTATAAAGTATAAGTATTCCCCCTTCAAGAGCTAGTGTAAGCATCTTTGAAAGTTCATTTAACGATTGGAGTTTTAGCTGTAAGTTTGCAAATATGGTGTCATTTGCATGGAACAAACTGCTTATGGTAATTGTGTTGTGTATAGTCCTGACTAACTGTCTGCTAACTAACATCCAAAAGAGGCAGAACATGTGGGTCACTCTGGCACATTGAACTGGCCAAAAGTCAGTGTGTCTAAGCCTAGCCACACCTAGAGATCCTTTCGCACCTGTCTCGTAGGAGTCCCTGAATGGGATCCTCCAGCATTTAAAGATTTAATTAGTAATGAGACTCGACTGAATCGATTGGCAACGTTGCAAGAGTGCAATTGCACTGTTGGCTTCACATTAAGACAACCTGAAGCCTGTTGGCAAGCAAAAAATTACCAAAGTTGTCAATGTTACAACCCTCAGAAGAATTAGATTTGTTAAGTTCCACCAATACCACAGGTGGATGGATAATGTTTGAACCCCCGACAAAAAGTCATTCTAACAAAGTAATGTAGCCCTGAGCTGCAGTCAACCCTATAGCTGATCTCGTTACTACCACTGAAAGTAAAGCCTTTGTTCGAGGTGCAATCTCACAGGACAATTACCAAAGCGATTACCTAGTTCCATCTTCCTAATCTGTGGGGATAGGGCATGGAATGGGATTCCTGCTAGTCCACATGGAAGACCCTGTTATCTTGGGAAACATAACCTTGTTCCACCCAAGCTAACACCAATTGTTGAATATAGCTAGCAAAATGAAGAACATCAAACAGTCAAAGCGAAGCCTGAATGAATTAAAGTTTAGCCACCCTAAAAAGGCTCGCTTGCTGGACTAAGGTAGGATTGAACTTAACATCCACAATGTTAAGTGAGCTTTCAGCCAATGTGAGTAGTGTATGTCATGCAATATTATGAAATCGAGCTGCAATGGACCTTTTGCTCTTGGCACAGGGACGTGGTTGTGAGGAGTTTGAAGGCATGTGCTGCTTGGATCTTACTGATCATTCAGCTTCCATCCATAAGAACTGCAACAGCTACAGGATGTGTTACATGCCCTGAAAGAAGATAGTGACCCCACTGGAAGCTGGTTCGCCAGCTGGGGCAACACCGGATGGTTGAGGTCTCTTGTGCTAGAAGGGGGACGGACTTTACTTATAATGTTAATTGGGATGACAGTCTAAGTGGCATGATATCTTATCCAAAGCCTGGTTTGTGCAAAAAGAGAAAGGGGGAATTGTTGCTATATTTTATATATTAGTAAAGGCCTGTATGCACAAACCAGCCTTTGAAATAAGTCGTGATATTAAGGGCTGAAATCCTTGAAACTTGCCTGCAGAAGAGAGAGTAAAGCAAAACAATATCCTTGTGTACAAGGATAAGAATGTAAACCTGTGTGTGTTAGCCAATAGTAATTTGCTCTGCCCACAGACCCTGTAGAACCCTATAAAAGGTGTGTTAATAATAGAAATAAACGGCATTCACAATTACTTCTGTGAAGACTGGTGAACAGCTCGGGGGTCTTTCAACACTCAGGTAATGTCATTCCAATATTTACTGGGCTGCACACCGGTTCCTGGGGTTTCTGTCAATTCAAACCCAGGCTCTCCCTTTTTGTCTCTCCCTCTTTGTTGTTTTGTCCTAGTTTCAGCCTGTCTTTTACTTTGGGAGAGAAAACAAAGCTGAGCCCAGCTCGGCAGCAGTGTCCCAGTGTTGGGCTGAAGGGCACCTCAGAGGAAGGACTTGCCCATCCTCATCTTCCTGCAGGAAAAAGGCATCACTGGAGTTCATTTTCATCTCTTGCTGTGCTCACTGCAGCTCATTTGGGCTGGGAAAAGCTCTCAGATCATCAGACAGTGTGCAAGGATGCAGCAGAAGCAGGAGGTGTTGGCAGAGCTGCTTCTGGGTGCTGAGAGCTGCAGAGCCCAAACCAAGGGGCCACCACAGGCTTTGCCCTGCAGCATCCACAGAGCGCAAGAAGGGCTCTGCTGCTGGGGCTTCTCCAGTGGAGAGGAGTTTCTGGGCTGGAAAGACACATTTCCAGGGAAAACAGCAGCCTTGGTACCAGGAGTAGAGGATTCAGGGGTGAGGGGGGGTCATTGGGAAGCAGTTCTGGACTTGGCCTCATCCCTGCTCTGTCACAGCCCAGCTCTGGGGCTGCTGCTGGCACCTCCCTCTCCATGGGATCACTGGGAGGCCTGGAAAGGTTGGCTTCATGGTTGGATTGCATCTTAGAATCTCCTAGATCTTGGGATCTTTTCCAACCTAAAAATTTCTGTTATTTCTCCTTATGTTCCTTTGGTTTCCTGGACCAAATAATAATAATAATAATTTGCTCCTTATTTGAAAATACAAACCCTACCAAAATAACAGCAGGAAGTTGGAAGTATTCTCAAGGAAACAGGAGGAGAAATTGAGTCCATCTCACCTGTATCCTCAGAGCAAAACTTCAGAGGCATTTCCTGTGCATTCCCAACTTCATGGCCAGAGTTGGGGCAGGGTTTGAAAATGTGGACACCACAGGGCTGATGTGTGATGTGCACCTGGTGCTGCCCCACCTCCTCCCAAAGTGCTACATCTGCACAGGGCTCTCAGAGTGGACTTTGCAGAGGGCCATGAAAACAGATTTATTTTGGAATATTTTCACTTGCCATTACAATTTATCACCAGAAGCCAAGGCAAAGGAGTGGAGTTTATGAAAACATCAAGCAGGGAATGTGCCTGCAGGAAGCTGACAAATGGGACAGCCACACAGAGAGATGGTTTAGAATAATCCATTTTCATGCCAGCTCCAGTAAAGAGAACAGAGAAAGACTGAGCAGCATCCTTCCTTCTGACAACCTCCAGAGCATAACTGTGGCCCTCATCTGAAACCTTGCAGTGGCTCCTCAGAACATTTTTGAAAGACAAGGCAGTGTATTTTTCAATCTCTGTCTCAAGCAGGAAACTCAAAAGAGTTCCTTCTGCTGTGAAAAAATAAATGTTCCTCTATAAAAGAAGTAAATCCACATTTTTCAAACCCAGCCTCAACTCTGGCCATGAAGTTGGGAATACACAGAATAATGCCTTCTAAAGTTTTGCTCTGAGGCATTGGTGAGCTGGACTCAGTTTCTCCCTTTTTCCTTGGGAATGCTTTCACTTCCTTCCAGCACCTGCCAGGACGCAACAGGCTCCTCTGGGATGGGTCTTTGTAGGATAATGATGGGTTGCCATCATTAGGATGTCAGAGAAGTGGGGAGTGGCCTTTCCTCACTCAGCCTGGGTGTCCCTGCCCCAGTGAAGTGTCCCAACCTCCAATTTACCTGTGATGATGAAGAGAGCAGGAGGAAGAGAAGATCCCCTTGTAGTGATCCCACCTTTGGCTCTGTGCAGTGTCAGGTGCTCACAGGAGAGCGGATGGTTCAGGCCAACAGGAATTCCTCCACACTTGCACTGCACACACCAGAAATGGATTTTGTGTCCATCCAAACCATTGTCTTTGTTGCATCGTGGCAGCTGAGCTGTAAAGGGAGAACAAATGCCCAAAGTGCAGCCCTGCCCTGGGGAATCAGCTCCTAAATGCCCTGGATGCAGGTGTTTGGGGAAGGCTGGGGGGTCTGCAGTTTGGCCCTGTGGGACAGAGGGATGGAGTTCCCATGCCTGGGCAGTCCAGGGGAGGATGATCCAGAGCCTCATGGCTCTTGTCAAGTCTCTGTGTGAGGCAGATTTCCCCCAAGACCTCACTCCAGCCTTCCAGAAAGCAAATAGTTCTGTGTTCTGCTTCCCCAAACCTGTGTCTCCTCATCTGCTCCACCCTCTGAGTGCACTCACAGCCTGGCCAAAAAGAATTAAAAGTTTTTTGTGGCTGGCAATTCAAAAACTATGAAAGCTCACAGACAAATTCTGTGGGGTTGGTTGGAAAGACAGAGTGAGTTTTGGAGGGTCTTTGTTCTCTTTGCTCTTCATCTGCACAAGTCTTCACACTTTCCATTACAAGTCCCAGCCAGAGCTCCTGCTGGGGGAAGGAAAAGCTCCATAGCCATGAAGTGGAGCATTCCCTTCATTCCAGCAGCCCCTCATTGACCAGGAACTCCACAGGACACCGTGAGGCAGTTCATTGCCAGATTTCAGCAGGAGTAATTCATAACCAGGAAAAGGCATCCCTGGGACTCCCAGAACTCCTGAATAGTTCATTATCCAAGGCACAATGCCTTCTGAGCATCCTCCTAGCAGGGAGGCTCCCATGTGGATACACCAAAATCCTCTCCAGCATTCCCCAGCAAGGAATCCCTCAGCTGGCACCTGCTCATTGCTGCAATAGCTGAAATTTAATTTGATCTTAATAATTAAACCTCCAAATAACAGCTTTCACATGCCAGCTGAACCATTAAATTCCAGGAGTGGATACAAGCCTTTTTGCAGTGAGTGGAGTTTACTCATGTGGAAATTTCCTGGTGTGCTACTGGACTTGTTATTGATGCAAATTTTGTGGCACTGAATAAAAATGTTTCTTTTCCCTTTCAGACGACGATAGAATCCGTGAGTTGTTTGGTTGGGTTGGTTTGGGTATTTTTAATGCACTTGGCACAAAGAAACTCCTCGTTGTTTGAGCTGTGCCTCAGTGCTGATGCACAGGACCTTTTCCAGAGCTGGTTTTAGAACTGGAGTCACTTTGCAGCAGCCTCAGCTGGAATCTGTGGGGGTAAAAATCAACAGTGGTGCCTCCAGAACCCCTCTGAGAGTCTTCTGCAGGGCCTTGTCCTGAGCCTCACCCTCCAGGACACACCAGCCAAGAAATGCAGTGGGACCACCATGGCACCAGCACTCCCTGATAGACTCAACCACAGGAAATTACACCAGAGGGTGTGAAATATCAGATTTTCTCTTGTCCCTTGCTCTACTCAGTGCCCGTGGCTGTACAACACAGCCAAACATCCATCCCTGAGCTTGGCTCAGGAATCCTGGCAGCTTTGGAAAAAACCACTTTGCCACCACACGTGTAAGGCCAGCAGAAAGGCTTCCCCCGAGCAGCTCCTCCTGGATTCCAACCACAGACCTCTTCTTCTGGACACCTCATTGCTAGGCAGCACCTGTGGGAGTGGGAGTTGTGCCAGCCAGATCAGCCCAGATGCTGTTTCTGGCAGAAGAAGACAGGGACACTGCTGTGGACAGCTGCCACTGTCAGCCACAGTAGAGGCACTTAGGAATGAGAAAGGAAAACTTTCCCTTTCTCCCTGTCCTGGGACCGGCAGATTCCCAATAGAGATGGACAACTTAAGGTTAAATCTCTAAGTGGCCCACCTGAAAAAGCACCTCCCAAACCAAGGCTAGCAAGAAGAGGCCAGCAGGAGTCCATGCTGATGGGTGCTGGCCAACAGCCCAGAGGACTGGCCCAGCTGTCCAGGGGGCAGCAGCTGAGATTCAGCAGAGCACTGAGTGTCCTTCAGAGCAGCTGCCATGGAGCCCCCAGAGCATGAGGCAGCCCCAGGGATCACTCCATCAGCTGCTGCTCTGCCATGGAAAAGCAGGAAGGCCACAGAGTCCTCCCTGGGTGACTGCAGTGCCACTGCTGTTTCACTCACCTGATTTTGTAGAGCATCCCTCTGCTCAAGGAGGACATTCATCTCCTCTCTCTGATGCCCTGAAATTCTTCCTTGTGCCTCCTCTGCACTGCCAGCATTTCATTGTGAGCTTCCTGCAGTTCAGCTTGCAGCTTTGCCTTGATGGTCTGGCTACAAATTGCAGAGTGACTTCCTGGGACCTGCCCTCAGGCTCAGATTTTTGCACTTGCTGTCTCCAAATCCCATTCCTTCAGCCACTTCTTGTGGCTTCTCAACGCAGCTCTGCTTGTACTGCAAGCCCTCCTTCCTGGCCTGAGCTCTGGAGCTTACCAGGCTCTGTGCTCCCACAGCCTGAGGCAGCCCTTGCCTCCTCACTCCCAGGAGCTGCCTTTTGTGCCCTTGTCCCTGCCCTGCACTCCATTCCCTGCCTACTCAGACTTACCTGTCCCTTCTCTTGCTGCTCTTTCACCGCCTGCCTGAGCTGCTGGACCTGCTGGCACGCTTGGCTGAGCTGTCCCCGAGTTTGGAGCAGTGTCTCTGTTAAAGCCCTCTTCTCATTCTGCTCTTCCTGCAGCACCTGCACAGAAGCAAAGAGCAGAGGGTTTCACACTTGCCTGCAACATCTGTGTGGCAAGAGGCAAGGACGGATGGGCTCACGCGCCCTCAGAGCACTTGGCTGCTGCTCCCCTGGGCCACTGTCTGCCCCGGGGAGCCACAGCTGCCCAGGAAGTGACTTAAAACACAGCCCAGAAGACATCTCTGGGTTCCTCTTCAGAAATACTCCAGATGAGTCGTTAAATAGATTTTTCTCATCCTTGTCAGCATTTCTGCTTCACACTCCCTGTGCCCACAAAAGTCCTACAATCTCACTTTGGCACTGAACACCTACCAGCACACACCAGAAGGGGAGTGGTAAGAGAACAGTGAAGAAACTCTGAGGTATGTCTTAGAAAAACAGAACACAAGAGCAGCACAAAAATCTCAACTTAAAGCTGATGTTTCTGCCTGGCTTCCTGTGAGAGGGCTCATTCCTGGTCCCAAAGACAGACCCGATCACCTTTCACCTGCCCAAATTCAATGGAGAGGACATGGAGGACATGCTCCACACAGCCCCCATAGCCTGCTATCTCCACAGCTCCAGCCTTGCAAAAAATCACACCAGTTCTCCCTTCAGAACCATTACCTGTCGCTTGGCTTTTTCAAATCTAATTTGTTCATCTTGTTGGGCCTGCAGGGTGGCAACTTTCTGCCTCAGCTCAAGCAGCACCTTCTCGTGTTCCCGCTCTCTCTTTGCCTTCTCTTCTTGCCATTGTTCCAGCACCTCAGCACGGTGCCTTTCACGTTCACTTCCCTGAGGAGGGGAGGTTTCTGCATTCCAGAAACAATGTCCTGACAGCTCTCTCTGCTTCCAGCTCTCGTTGCAGGAATTTCACTTGTCCTGCAAACATCACCAACAGCAGGAGTCAGAGTCTTTGCTGACTTTACTGACCTCAGGCCCTTTCAGGACCTCCAGCCCCACCACTCCTCAGAAGCCCTGTGGACAGAGGTGGCTTTACAGGGTGCTTAGCTTTTCTCGGCAGGGGCGGCACCACAAACAAAGCACACGAGGTCCTCACCTTCTACCACTGCCTTGGCCTGCGTGACTCTGAGCACTTGAGCCTCCAGATGGTTCCTGCTCATCTCCAGCTGAGATATCTGCTGCTGAGCAGCAGACAGCCTGGATTCCAGGCTCTCCTTTGCTGACCTACAAATTGCAAATACAGAGAGACATGAGCTGCTTGCTCCTGACACCCACAGCTGGTTATTCCAGGACAACGAGGCTCAAGATCCCCACACATCAGTATGGAAAATGGATCACATGGAAACTCGTCCAGAGAAGGCACTTTTGTGCCATTTCCATAGCAAAGCAGGGCCCTCTGAGGGAGTGCCCTGGCCTTCCTTATGGCCTGGCACAGCACACACAGCCCAGCCCAACTTGACCTCAACAGCCAAAGCTTCACTTGCTGTTCCTGACCTATGACACTGGGGAGCTGTGCCCAGACAGGATGGGCTGACGAGCAAAGTCTCAGCCTCTGCTCACAGCCCTTCTGTCATCAGCACTTGCAAGCTGCTCTGCAGGGGGACAGGACAGACTCTTGCTCTGGCTGACTCCTGACTTTTTAATGCTCTTGAAAATGGACATAAAGTTACATCATCTTCCAGACACCATGTATTTAAGAGACTTCAGAACTACTTGGCATGATGCAGTAAAATCTCATGGTCATGGCAGCACTGGTAAAAAATACCAACACCCTTTTGTCTGAACAAAAACTACCTGAATGCAGAGACTGCTGTTTAAACTCTTGCAAGGTCAAGGAGTAGGCTTGCCACCATTATTTTAGTATTGTTGGCTAAACAGGCAGTAGCCCAATTGGCTTGTCCTTCTTTACAGAGTGAGAGGGACCGTGCAAAGGGACCTCGGTGGGTTTGGCAGGTGGATGCCCATCAACAATTAGCAAGAATCCCCAGAGGTCGTTGAGGATTCCAAAGGGCTTTCCCTGCTGCTCTCTAACCACCTCTAGCACCTGGCCCACACTTCTCAAGAGCGGGCGTGGAAGCAGAAAGCCTCAAGACTTTCAGCAGGAGCCTCTGGCTTCACCCACAATGGCAGCAAGCAACAAGGGAAAACATACAGGACTTCCCCTTCTAGAACAAAACACTCCCAATGTCCCCAGGTAAGAGCCTGGAATGCTCAAGATGGGGCTTCAGTTCTGAAGATCAAGATCATGTCAAGCTACTTGGTAAGGAACGAGGGATGTTCAGTGAACCAGGGATGCTCACAAAAAGGAACCAAACGCAAGAGAAACTTGAGGTTTCACTCAACCTCTGCATGCTTTAACTACTACTCAATTCAGGACTAGGTGGCTTGCTTTTGACTTCCCACAGGAATGTGCTTGGCAGCACAAACAGGAGCCCAAGGCTCATGAGAGCTTTATTGGCTTTAGATGTCAGAAAAATAACCTTCACATTGTGGCATATTTCTCTTTTTTTGGAGACATTTCCATTTTCTTTCCATGGAATGTAAAAACACCTGAAAGGCTCTGCTCCCTGCCATTACCTGGTCTCTGCCAGCTGCTTGCAAAGCTCTTGTCGGTGCCGTTCTATGTTATCCATTCCTCCCTTGAGGGCAGCCTTCTCCTGGCCCAGCAGCTCCTTCTCTCTGCGCACCTGGGCCAGTGCGTGCCCTTGGCCAGAGGATTGCTGGCGCAGCTGCTCCAGGGCCCTGCTCGATGACTCTTGCTCCTGGGAAACCTGGAAACAGGACAAGGTACACCTTGAGCCCTTCCTCAATGATGGTGTGTGCCATTTTGAGGCAGCTGTCCACAGCAGTGTCCCTGTCTTCTTCTGCCAGAAACAGCATCTGGGCTGATCTGGCTGGCACAACTCCCACTCCCACAGGTGCTGCCTAGCAATGAGGTGTCCAGAGCCATGGTGACATCATCCCTCCTTTGCTCCAGCAGATCCCTCTGAAGCTGCAATTCCTCCAGTGTCTGCCTCTTGACTTACAGCTCGCTCTGCAATGAGGGGTCTTCTCCCTCCAGTGCAGCTTCCACTGTACAAGAAGGGCCAAGACAAGTTTTCAAGGGAAAGCCAGTCTCATTTCCAAAACCAACCTCCATCCTGTCCTGCTGCTGGGCCTTTTCCACCTGGGGTGACGTTTCCTTCTGCTGCTCGGTGTTCCTTTGACGCAGCCACAAGGCTCCTGGCTCTGGGATTCCCATGCATTGCTGCAGCTTTTCCCTGGACTTCTCAACATTTTTGCAGCAACTGCAGAGACAAGGCTCAGTCAGAAGAACAAAGAGGCCTCAAGAGTCACCAATCCCATTTCCAGCACTCCAGGCTGGAGCAGGGGGCAGTGGGCTAAGGAAGACCTTGCTCTTTCCCTCCCAAGGAAATCCTCCAGAGGCAAAGGGAAAGGAAGGCAGGATTTTGCCTTCCTTCAGTGAGAAGCAGTGGCTGGGCAGAGGCACGCAAAGAACAGAATTCAGGGAAGTGGTATGGTGAGAAGAAGGAGTCTTCTATTCCAACATGGCTGTGCATCTCCCACACAGCCTTAGGAGTCACAGTAGAGCATGAAAAACCCTGACAGGACGATGCTCAAGAGCCACACATGGTAGGGCAGGTGATTTCTTCACCCAGGAACCTCTGAACTCCCAGACCTGGAAGCAGATTGCATCTGGAATGCAAGAGGAGGAGGAGGAGGAAATGTTCACCCTCTGATTTCTTCTATCAGATCCTCCATCTGCTGATAGCGGCTTGTGACCGTTTGGGTTTCCTCGTCCATTTGACCAATATGTTCCTGCAAGGGCCCACAATTCCCTGAGACTTCCCAAAGCAATGCAAAGGGATCCTGTTTATCCGTGGATGTCAGAGTTGAGAGGATGCTGCCAGGATTGTCAGTGCAGACGATGGAATGGGCCATGCTGTCACTGTCGTCTGTCAGTGCCTGAAAGCCCACATCCAGCTGTTAGTCAGGCATTCTCTTCCTATTCCAAAGGACCACTGAGATGCCTCTTCCGATCCCACAAGAACCAGTGTCCATTCAGTTTCAAAATCCCAGCCAGCTCAGCACAGTTTACTCACCTCAGGGGCTCGGGAGGATTGTCCCTGATGAGAAAGACCTCGAGCTCCCTGGAAGAGCACAGGGAAGAGCACACTCAGACTGCATGCCTGCCCAGTCGCATCTAAGTGCTTCCCAGCCTGTCCCAGAGCGCAGCAATTCCAGCTGAGCTCTTCCTCCCCTCCTTGGGAATATTTTCAGCCCACTAGTTTGACAGCAGCACAAACAAACATGCTGGAATGTGTCTCATCATTTCTAAGGACACCAAAACAGGAGTTGCCCAGAGACCCATCCAACCTGGCCTTGAACACTCCCAGGGATCCAGTGGCAGCCACAGCTTCCCTGGGCATCCTATGCCAGGGCCCCAGGTCCCCAGCACCCTGACAGGGCAGAATTCCCTGCAAATAGCCCATCCATCCCTGCCCTGTCTCAGTGGGAAGCCATTTTCCCTCGTCCTGTCCTTGCAGGCCCCTGCCTTAAGTCGCTGTCCAGCTCTCTTGCAGGCCCTTCCTTCATGCATTGATAGGGGCTCTAAGATCACCCTGGAACCTTCTCCCACCTGGACAACCCCAACTCTTGCCTCCTTTGCCCTTGGCACAGGTGCTCCAGCCCTTGGAGCATCTTCCTGTTATCCCCATGGCCTCCCCTAGGCCACTGGGGATCATCTCAGAAATGTCTGAGAGAAACCCCGGTTTGCCTCTGGGAAGCGCTGAGGCTGCACTGTAAATTAGGCTGAGGGGAAGGTGATGACCCTTGTTTGTGCCCATGGCCCCTCCCGTTGGACAAGGATGGAGGAGGAGATGTGGCTGTGCTCTGGGATGGCCAGGTGCCCCCCATTCCCTCCCAGGCCTGTCCCCACAGCAGGCACCAAAGCTGCTGGAGCTCTGGAACAGCAACTGTTAAACCCTTGCTATTCCCAGAGGGAAGCCTTCCCTGAGGCACAGCCCAGGCCCACCCAGGCCCCTGCAGGGCTTGGCACAAGGAGAGCAGTGGCTTTCTCACTCACCCGTCGCGTGTCCATCCGCTCCTTGGCACAAACAATGTCCAAAGTGCAGTGTCCAAAGGCCCTTGGCCTTCTCAGGGTTTAACTCTCAGTGCCTAAAGGGCATTTGCATTTGCAAAGTCTAAACCTCAATGTCCAATGGAGTTTGACTTTGCAGGGCCCAAACCCCAGTATCTAAAGGCCCTTGGCCTTTGCAGGGTCCAAACCCCAATCTCCAAAGGTTCTTGGCCTTTGCAGGGTCAATAGCGATCAAACACGATCAAAGTGCTGTTGGCCGTTGCAAGGTCCAAGCCCCAATGGTCACAAGCTGTTGACAGCTCCATGGTCCAAACCCAAATAGCCAAGAGCTGTTGATTGTTTCCAGGGTGCAATCCCCAACATTTCATGGACTGTTGACGGTTGCCACGGTCTGAGTCCCAACATTGCAGGGACTGTTGGAGAGGCCCTCCCCGGCTCTCGCCTCATCCCTGCTCCCTGCTGGCCCAGGCACCAGCCCTGCCTCCCCCATGTCCACACAACCCTGCTGGGCAGCTGGGCAGGGACCCAGCTCATGAGTTCCAAGTTCCTGCTCCAGGCAGCATCAGTTTGCAGAGCCTCATCGGACAGAGCAGTTTTCTCCGAGGTGGAGCAAATCTTAAGAATTTATAAAATGTGATCGCATACAGTAATGAGTTGCATGCTTCCTATCTAGGCTGATTCTGTCTCTGGAGGAAAAGACCCTGTGCCTCAGATCACTGGAAGAAAGGAACCAGGTGCTGAACAATGAGCTGTCTCAGTTTCATTCTGCTCTTCAGCAGGCTGAACAACTCTCTTCAATTTGTGCAGGACAACTGAAGCAGCTCAACACCCAGGTAAGCTGTGCACTCCATCCTCTTCTCCAGGGACACACAACACCACCTTTGGCATGCTAGTCCCAACCTCTTTCCCCTCCCAGCAGCATCCACATGTTCTTCCCAGGCCTGCTGCTGCTGCTGCACCCTCAGGCCAAGGCTGGATCTGGTGTCTGCTGCCAAAGTTTTCCCCCATTCTTTCCTGGGTCCCAGCAGGAAATCTGGGAGCAGAAGCAGCAGCACACTCCTCTGGAGCTTCTCTGTCCCTCTGTTAGCAGTGCTGTCCCTGACAGGATTGGTGCCTGTGCCAGGCACTGAGCAATGTGGGGACACAGACGTGGCTATGGCAGGCTGGGCAGGGCACTTCCACCACAGCCAGTTCAGCCCGTGTTCAGAGCTGCAGCCTCAAGGATGCCCCTTGCCTCCCTTCCCTTGTTTTCTCTACCTTTGTCTCTACTGGATTCCTGGTTCTGCACCTTCTGTTTCTGGTGTATTTCTACCTGAAGTCATTTCTCCTTCAATGCTCTCCCTACTGCCCGCTCTGCTGCCTCAGGAGCAGCCCAGTCCCTGAGGCTCTCTGCATCCATCTTCCAGATCCAGGCCCTGCAGGATGCAGTGACAGAGAAGGCAGCTCAGCAGGACACTCGAGAGAAGGAGCTGCTGCAGGAGCTGGAAAAGTCCCGAGCAGGAGAACAGAGCTTGAGGGACGCTGTGCATGTGCTGCAGGCTGAGATGTCTGAGCTGCGTCTGAGGCTCCAGAGCTCTGAGGAAAGAGCAGAGGCCATGGCCACACACTGTGAGGCCATGGAGATGGAGCTGAGGATGGCTCAGGCTGACAACAACCAAATCAAGGCCTGCAAACAGGAGCTGCAGACACTGTTGGAGGAAACTCAGCAAGGGACAACTTCTCTCCCATCCATTGCCCCATCCTGTTCCACCAGCGGGGATCTCTGATCCCATGCAGAGGTAAAGGCCTTTGCCCAGAGATGGCAGACAGGAAAAACAACCAGCACGAGACTTATCCATCCAGGCGCCAGTCAAAGTTTATCTCAAGGATGATGCTGTGGCTGGCGGTGCCAACTGGCTCTGCTGTGGCTGATCCCATACACAGCTGGTGCCTTTCAGGTGCTGTGTCTGTGCTAAGCAGCTGAAGCTGGATGCCTCAGCTCAATTCCCCCAAATTTCAGGCCCTGTCAAAGCCTCCAGGCTATTGGCCTCTCTGGAGCAGGGCTGCACAGGCATCCCAGCTGCTTTGTCTCTCTTGGAGTGCTCACTCAGCACAAGGCCAAGAGCAAACACACTTTGCTATTCCTCTGAACCTTGCCCCTGCCATTCCTGCTTTTTTCTCTGCCTGGAAATTTCCTTCATTTCTCTCACTTTTGGAAGCTCTTGTGGGCTTAAGGCCTGGCAAACCACAGCAGGCAGAGAAGACAGTGCTGTTGTCTCTGCAGGGTGCCCATCAGTTTACTTTGCTTTGCTTTCTCCCTTCTCTTTCCCCTTCCCTCCTGCAGCAATATGGAGGGCAGAAGAGCAGAAGACCTCTCTAGAAACTGCCTTGAAGGAAGAGGCTGTGACTGTTCGTCAGGAGGTGGCATCACTGCAGAGGAAACTGGAGAGTCAGGAGAAGGAAAGGAAGGATGTGCTGGTGAGAATGGCAGATGCCACAAAGGACCATTTCCTAGCTATGTTTGCACCTTGTGTTACCAGTTCTAAGGAGCACCTTTTTCCAGTTTAACTTTCCTAATTGCATTCTTCTGAACAAGGAGGAAATGATGTTGTAGCCATGTCAAAGCCAGTTAGCACTGAGGCTGCTGATTTTCCTCCATGCTGGAGTTCTGTGCCCTGGAAGCTTTAGTTCTCCATGTCCACACTGTCTCCATTGACATTGCATGGTTTGGGCAATTTCTGGTGTCCAAATCCATGTTCAGATTTCTAAATATCTGGAGCTGGCAGGAGGGATGAGAAGACCTAGGTTGCTGTTAATTGAAAGGTGTTTGGCCTTGGCCGTGTGAGAGCAGGCAGTGGGGAGAGAAGAGAGGAAAGCCAGGTGCTGATGAAGATCAGGACGTGTGCCTGCAAGGGGAGAACTCGTCCTGAGTGGCAGCAGGGAATGACTGATCTGGCCATTGGTGCTGCAAGAGAGGGCAGTGGGGCTCTCGGGGATGCTGCCATGGAAAGTCTACACAGGAGTGTTGGAAAACCACTCCTGTTGCCCCAAGGCCTTGGAATGAAATGCTGAGGGTGTTTGCTCCTCCTTCCTGATGGAGAGCACATCCTCATGGCACTGCCTAAATCCTGCTTAGCATTGACTTGAAATCCTGGCTGCAGTTCTGGCAGCTCGTGCCCAAAGGAACACGGGAGTGGAGCTGCCAGAGGTCGGGGACGGGCAGAAAGGAAGCTGGGATGGGCTGAGCGAGCTGGGAAAGAGGCAGCGTCAAGGGGGGCCCAGCCAAGGTCTGCAGCAGCCCGAGAGGCAGAGAGAGAGGGGGGCAGCACGTGCCTGCCCCTGCAGCAGGAGTCCAGATCTGGTATGAGAAGCAAACCAAGAGAGGCAATGAGTGAGTCTTCTTCTCCCTGTTTTGGCAGCATGAACGGGAATTGTACCACCAGCAGCTGAGAGACCTGGAAAAGGACATGGGTGCACCTGACATCCAAAGAGGGAAGAAGATAACCCAGGAATTGGAAGTGGAGAGGGAAGACATGCAAGAAGAGTTGGACCATGGGACTGCTGCTGCCTTGAAGAAGAGAGGAAGAGAAGAAATCAAAGGGACAGAGAATGCTCAACTCCTGAGTGCTGCACTGAGGAAGAGTGAAATGGCCAAGGGGACTCTGAAGAAAAACTTTGTAATCCTGCAGAGAAAATCTCCTGACAACTGCATGGGCCAGTCTCATCTCCAGGTAGGCACAGGTACTGACCTTCAGTCCACTCCAATGTCCCTGAAGGATTCCAGTGATACTTCCCAAAAGAAGTGGGACTCTATATCCCTGTGAGTCCAGGCCTGCTTGGCCAAAGCAGCCCAGGCTGCGGCAGGCAGCCTTGTCTGTCTGCCTGGCCCCAGCCAGAGACCATTGACTGGCAGATTGTTTCCTGGCATGCCCAGAATGACTGCTACAGCTCTGGAGTTTGCTGTTCAGATCAGCTGCAGGCCAAATGCTGGGCACGGGGAGCTGCTTCTCCTGTGTCCACACAAGATCATGGCAACACGTGGGGATTTGGATTTGGTGTGGGAAGGAATGGAGCAGGTGAGCAGGGCGATGGACTAAACCCAGCGGAGTTTTGTACCAAGAGATCTGAGCAGCAGCAGCTGCACTGCTGGTGCCTCGAGGATGCTTGCCAAGATGGAGATTTCTGAGGGACAGCTCTTGTGGTGTTTGAAATAAGGCAATCATCTCCCCTCTGAATCCCCAGCAGGCTGTTGGAGCACAAGAGGAGCAGCTGTTACTTGTCTCACAGAGCAGGCTGGAACCTCAGCAACCGCTTGCATCAGCAGATGATGCCTGAATGAACCACTGAGCCCAGGAGAACTTTTGAGCACGTAAAATGGGCTTTCTGTGCCTCCACGGAGCCTCAGGCTCCTCTGGAGCACAGCACGTTTGCCCAGGCAGTGCTTTGCAGTGCCCTGCTTGTTTCCTTGCCTCTCCCTGTCCCTGCTGCAGGCACAGCCTTTTGTTTGTTCTGTCTCTTGCGGCAGCCCATGGCTTTCTCAAAGGTGCCTTCACTGCACTGTCTCCCTCCCTGGCCCCGTGTCCCTGGACACACCCTGGCCTCTCTTGTGCAGCCCCCAGCGAGAGCTTTTTGCCCCCAGTGTTGTCTGGTGCAATTCAGGCTCTCAGAGCAGAGATCTTGCATTGATGTCCAGAGGTTCTTTTGCTCCATGTTTGCTGACAGGTTTCTGTGACCTTTCTCCCATCCAATGTGCAGGTGGAACGTGAAGGAAGAAGAATCAGAACTTTTAGGAGAGTGTTCCCCCCAGAGTCCTTTACGTTCAGTGTTTCCAAGTCCGAGCAGCAAAATAGGTCAACTTCTGAAAGAAGCTCTAGCAGCTCAGGGGAGCAGCAGTAGCCCTCCTGCTGATGCACAGCCTGTGGAGCAAGGGGTCAGTGGCCCAAATGTGTCCTTTGGAAATGAGAGTTGGGTTCCTCACTGCTGTTGGAACTCGCTCTGCTAGACCTGTGGGGGCTGAGGGATGTATGTGGGAAGGGTTTGGCAGCCGTGGACTGGACTTGTTGATCATCTGAGCTCTGTTCAGGGCCAGTCTGGGAGCCTGTTCCTTTCCCCTTCCCCGAGGGCAGAGTGTTGGTGAGGGCTGCAGTTGGAGGCTGTGTCTGCCCTGACAGCCGGTACCGTGGGGCTGTGGATGCTGCTGCCAGCGTGGGCTTGTCTGAGCCGGGCCTTGTGCCTCTTTCAGGTGTCCCTGCTGCAGTCACAGCTGGCCCGAGACCGACAGCACCACCAGCAGAACTACATTGAGAGCTGTTCAAGGACCAGCCAGGAGCTGTCAGACCTTCACCAGGAGCTGTCCTGCTCCTTTGCAGCTGTGCTCAAGGAGCCCAAAGCTGCTCTTGTGGAAGCAGAGACTTGAAGCTGCATCAGTCTCTGAATCTTAACTTGGCAGGGACATCCTTGGGCCATCAGTCTCTGGAGAGACAGGCCCTGGAGAAGGCAGGTGCAGCTCTTGTGCACAGAGGATTTGTGCCCTGCTCAGAAGGCAGTTACTGTCAACTGGGGCACAGAAATCCTCCCTAGGACACAGACAAACACTATCAAAGATGAGGGCAAAAAACACCTGCCAAAGCTCTTCCAAGCAGACCCATTTGGTTCTTGAAGGTCTGTTCCTAGTGAGGAATCTTTGATGTAAGCAGCAGGACTTTTCTTCTGCCTAGAAGACCCAGTAATATATTCGCAAACAGAGAGCAGAGCAGGAAAAACAAGCACTTGTGGCTGTCTCAGGATTCTTAATCCATTTTATGAGCTGACGCTGCTCTTGGCCGCCCCGGAGCTCTGGGCTGGCTCCACAGTGCCCAGGGTCCAATGGGAGCTCGCGGAGGGAGGGGTAAGGGGAGGAGGTTACAATACCAGGGACCAATGGGGATACAAAGAAGGCGGGAATACAACATAACAACCAATAGTGTTTTGAGGAAGGGATGACATACATGGAAGGAGCTGGAAGGGGAGGTGGGGTTTACAGGGATGGATGGGGAGCTGGGGCAGGGTAAAGGTGATTGACGGGGAACATTCAGAAAAACTGGGAGGGGTTTACATAACAGACAAATGGAACCAACCAAAGCAGTAAATGGGAGACAACCAGGAACATATCAAACAGACGAAATACTAACAATTTTAACAGAACTGAATAAACATACTACAACAATGAGCCTTAAACACTGCAGCTCTAGGCATTTCTGTGTAGGAATTTGAAAAGTCCCTGAAACACCATTTTTCCTCCTCAGGTGGCTGTCCTAAAGGCAAAGCTTTACTTTCCATGAATATTTATAAACACCAAGAACCTTTTTAGGATTTTTCTTACATCTCCCCTTGGTAAGAGAAGACAGGAGAATTCCTGTGACTCAGGAACTAATCGCATCCCAGAAGAGCATGTGGGTCTTGAGAATGCTGAGCCTTAAAACTGGTGCTGCCTGGAGCAGCAACTTGGAACTCATGTTATGAGCCAGGTCCCTGCCCAGCTGCCCAGCTTGGGCTTGGACCTTGCGACGGCCAACAGCACTTTGATCGTGTGCTAGTGACCCTGCAAAGGCCAAGAACGTTTGAATATTTGGGTTAGGACCCGGCAAAGGCCAAGGGCCTTTGGACACTGGGGTTAAACCCTGCGAAGGCCAAGGGCCTTTGGACACTGCACTTTGGACATTGTTTGTGCCAAGGAGCGGATGGACACGCGACGGGTGAGTGAGAAAGCCACTGCTCTCCTTGTGCCAAGCCCTGCAGGGGCCTGGGTGGGCCTGGGCTGTGCCTCAGGGAAGGCTTCCCTCTGGGAATAGCAAGGGTTTAACAGTTGCTGTTCCAGAGCTCCAGCAGCTTTGGTGCTTGCTGTGGGGACAGGCCTGGGAGGGAATGGGGGGCACCTGGCCATCCCAGAGCACAGCCACATCTCCTCCTCCATCCTTGTCCAACGGGAGGGGCCATGGGCACAAACAAGGGTCATCACCTTCCCCTCAGCCTAATTTACAGTTCAGCCTCAGCGCTTCCCAGAGGCAAACTGGGGTTTCTCTCAGACATTTCTGAGATGATCCCCAGTGGCCTAGGGGAGGCCACGGGGATAACAGGAAGATGCTCCAAGGGCTGGAGCACCTGTGCCAAGGGCAAAGGAGGCAACAGTTGGGGTTGTCCAGGTGGGAGAAGGTTCCAGGGTGATCTTAGAGCCCCTATCAATGCATGAAGGAAGGGCCTGCAAGAGAGCTGGACAGCGACTTAAGGCAGGGGCCTGCAAGGACAGGATGAGGGAAAATGGCTTCCCACTGAGACAGGGCAGGGATGGATGGGCTATTTGCAGGGAATTCTGCCTTGTCAGGGTGCTGGGGCCCTGGCATAGGATGCCCAGGGAAGTCTGAGTGTGCTCTTCCCTGTGCTCTTCCAGGGAGCTCGAGGTCTTTCTCACCAGGGACAATCCTCCCGAGCCCCTGAGGTGAGTAAACTGTGCTGAGCTGGCTGGGATTTTGAAACTGAATGGACACTGGTTCTTGTGGGATCAGAAGAGGCATCTCAGTGGTCCTTTGGAATAGGAAGAGAATGCCTGACTAACAGCTGGATGTGGACTTTCAGGCACTGACAGACGACAATGACAGCATGGCCCATTCCATCTTCTGCACTGACAATCCTGGCAGCATCCTCTCAACTCTGACATCCACGGATAAACAGGATCCCTTTGCATTGCTTCGGGAAGTCTCAGGGAATTGTGGGCCCTTGCAGGAACATATTGGTCAAATGGACGAGGAAACCCAAACGGTCACAAGCGGCTATCAGCAGATGGAGGATCTGATAGAAGAAATCAGAGGGTGAACATTTCCTCCTCCTCCTCCTCCTCCTTCTCTTGAATTCCAGATGCAATCTGCTTCCAGGTCTGGGAGTTCAGAGGTTCCTGGGTGAAGAAAACACCTGCCCTACCATGTGTGGCTCTTGAGCATCGTCCTGTCAGAGTTTTTCATGCTCTACTGTGACTCCTAAGGCTGTGTGGGAGATGCACAGCCATGTTGGAATAGAAGACTCCTTCTTCTCACCATACCGCTTCCCTGAATTCTGTTCTTTGCGTGCCTCTGCCCAGCCACTGCTTCTCACTGAAGGAAGGCAAAATCCTGCCTTCCTTTCCCTTTGCCTCTGGAGGATTTCCTTGGGAGGGAAAGAGCGAGGTCTTCCTTAGCCCACTGCCCCCTGCTCCAGCCTGGAGTGCTGGAAATGGGATTGGTGACTCTTGAGGCCTCTTTGTTCTTCTGACTGAGCCTTGTCTCTGCAGTTGCTGTGAAAACATTGAGAAGTCCAGGGAAAAGCTGCAGCAATGCATGGGAATCCCAGAGCCAGGAGCCTTGTGGCTGCGTCAAAGGAACACTGAGCAGCAGAAGGAAACGTCACCCCAGGTGGAAAAGGCCCAGCAGCAGGACAGGATGGAGGTTGGTTTTTGAAATGAGACTGGCTTTCCCTTGAAAACTTGTCTTGGCCCTTCTTGTACAGTGGAGGCTGCACTGGAGGGAGAAGACCCCTCATTGCAGAGCGAGCTGTAAGTCAAGAGGCAGACACTGGAGGAATTGCAGCTTCAGAGGGATCTGCTGGAGCAAAGGAGGGATGATGTCACCATGGCTCTGGACACCTCATTGCTAGGCAGCACCTGTGGGAGTGGGAGTTGTGCCAGCCAGATCAGCCCAGATGCTGTTTCTGGCAGAAGAAGACAGGGACACTGCTGTGGACAGCTGCCTCAAAATGGCACACACCATTATTGAGGAAGGGCTCAAGGTGTACCTTGTCCTGTTTCCAGGTTTCCCAGGAGCAAGAGTCATTGAGCAGGGCCCTGGAGCAGCTGCGCCAGCAATCCTCTGGCCAAGGGCACGCAGTGGCCCAGGTGCACAGAGAGAAGGAGCTGCTGGGCCAGGAGAAGGCTGTCTTTAAGGGACGACTGGCAGCTATGGAGCAGCAGAGGCAAGAGCTTTCCAAGCAGCTGGCAGAGACCAGGTAAAGGCAGGGAGCAGAGCCTTTCAGATGTTTTTACATTCCACGGACATAAAATGGTAGTGTCTCAAAAAAAAAAAAAGTCACAATATGAAGGTTATTTTTCTGACATCTAAAGCCAATAAAGCTCTCGTCAGCCTTGGGCTCCTGTTTGTGCTGCCAAGCACATTCCTGTGGGAAGTCAAAAGCAAGCCACCCAGCCCTGAATTGAGTAGTAGTTAAAGCATGCAGAGGTTGAGTGAAACCTCAAGTTTCTCTTAGGTTTGGTTCCTTATGCTGGGCATTGAACATCCCTCGTTTGTTACCAAGTAGCTTGACATGATCTTGATCTTCAGAACTGAAGCTCCATCTTGAGCATTCCAGGCTCTTACCTGGGGATGTTGGGAGTAGTGCACTGCGATTCTGGGTGAAGCCAGAGGCTCCTGCTGAAAATCTTGAGGCTTTCTGCTTCCAAGCCTACTCTTGAGAAGTGTGGGCCAGGTGCTAGGGCTGGTTAGAAAGCAGCAGGGAAAGCCCTTTGGAATCCTCAACGACCTCTGGGGATTCTTGCTAATTGTTGATGGGCATCCACCTGCCAAGTCAATCAAAGTCCCTTTGCGTGGTCCCTCTCACTCTGTAAAGAAGGACAAGCCAATTGGGCTACTGCCTGTTTAGCCAACAATACTAAAATAAAGGTGGCAAGCCTACTCCTTGACCTTGCAAGAGTTTAAACAGCAGTCTCTGCATTTAGGGTGTTGGTATTTTTCACAAGTGCTACCACGACCATGAGATTTTTCTGCATCATGCCAAGTAGTTCTGAAGTCTCTTAAATACACGGTGTCTGGAAAATGATGTACCTTTCTGTCCATTTTCAAGAGTATTAAAATGTCAGGAGTTGGGCAGGACAAGAGTCTGTCCTGTCCCCCTGCAGAGCAGCTTGCAAGTGCTGATGACAGAAGGGATGTGAGCAGAGGCTGAGACTTTGCTCATCAGCCCATCCTGTCCGGGCACAGCTCCCCAGTGTCATAGGTCAGGAACAGCAAGTGAAGCTTTGGCTGTTGAGGTCAA
Source organism: Cyanistes caeruleus (assembly GCF_971803275.1). NCBI lineage: Eukaryota > Metazoa > Chordata > Aves > Passeriformes > Paridae > Cyanistes > Cyanistes caeruleus. The sequence continues at coordinate 13,934,923 of NC_141716.1, read as the reverse complement.
GTTGGGCTGGGCTGTGTGTGCTGTGCCAGGCCATAAGGAAGGCCAGGGCACTCCCTCAGAGGGCCCTGCTTTGCTATGGAAATGGCACAAAAGTGCCTTCTCTGGAAGAGTTTCCATGTGATCCATTTTCCATAGTGATGTGTGGGGATCTTGAGCCTCGTTGTCCTGGAATAACCAGCTGTGGGTGTCAGGAGCAAGCAGCTCATGTCTCTCTGTATTTGCAATTTGTAGGTCAGCAAAAGGAGAGCCTGGAATCCAGCCTGTCTGCTGCTCAGCAGCAGATATCTCAGCTGGAGATGAGCAGGAACCATCTGGAGGCTCAAGTGCTCAGAGTCACACAGGCCAAGGCAGTGGTAGAAGGTGAGGACCTCGTGTGCTTTGTTTGTGGTGCCGCCCCTGCCGAGAAAAGCTAAGCACCCTGTAAAGCCACCTCTGTCCACAGGGCTACTGAGGAGTGGTGGGGCTGGAGGTCCTGAAAGGGCCTGAGGTCAGTAAAGTCAGCAAAGACTCTGACTCCTGCTGTTGGTGATGTTTGCAGGACAAGTGAAATTCCTGCAACAAGAGCTGGAAGCAGAGGGAGCTCTCAGGAGAAAGGAACTGGAAGAGACAGCTTAGAAGCTCATGCAGGCAGAAAAGCAGAGTCAAGAAATGCTCAGGCTTCCAGGAACCGCAAAGCAAAGGGAAATAAAAAAGCTCCTGCAAGACCTGGTAGGGGACAATATGCTTCTGAATTCAGGCTGGTGCTGGGACAGTAAATGCAGCAATGGCTCCAGTGAGGGTGTAAGAGGAGTTCCAGAGCAGGTTGGGCAGTGCCCACCCAAAGTGTGACAGCCCAGGGCAGGATCATCCCTGAATCCCTCCTGCCACGGAGCAGATGCCATCATGCAGCAGATGCCAACATGGAGCAGATGCCAACATGGAGCAGATGCCATCAGTGCTGCTGGCTGCAGGAGCGGGAACTTGGGTCCTTTCTTGCTGTGCTTCCATGATTGACACAGGGATTAGGTTTGGGCTGGAAGCCAATGGAACAGGCCCCTGGTCCTTCAGTGCTTGTGGCTGGGGCATCAGGGAGGGGAAGGTGACACCTCCTTTTGTGAGTGCTTGGGCTCAATGCTTGTGAAGGCTTTTCCCAACAGAAATGATTCCATGAGGCTGTGATTCTTGCAGCTGCTGAGCCTCCTCTTAAATTCCCAGACAGGACATGGTTTCTGGAGTGCAGAAAGCCAGTGCTGGTGTCTTTTCAAGCTGGGGTTTGTGGGATGGATGAAGCTTCACATTTTTCAGCAGGGAGCTTCCCTGCAACTTCATCTTGAAAATTTTTCTCCCCTCTTCAAAAAACCTTTTTTGAAGAAAGACACCATGCAGAGTTACAAGAGATGGCTCCCACTCTCCTTGCACTGCCATGACGAGAACCAGCGCGTGGTTGATGTGAGGACTCGGCAGCTGCCGTGGCTCCCTGGCAGGGCGCTCGGCTGCCTCCTGCTCTGCTGCCTCGCAGGCTGCAGCTCCCTCCTGGTCTTGGCCCAGGGACGTGGGTCCTGTGCCCTGGGCTGTGGTGCCATCTCTGGGTCTCTGCTGCTCTCCAGGCCTCCCGGGAAACGCTGCTCTGTTCCGCCCGATTGCTGAAGAGGCAGGATCTCCAGCAGATGCTGCGGGTGGATCAGACCTGGAGGTTCGGCGAGGGCTTGGTAAGGGCGGGCTGGAAGCCCCAGCCCCAGGCTGGAGAAGCTCAGTGTGTGCGGCTGGCAGCTGTGCCCTGCCCAGTGCCGCACCCAGGGCCGCCAGCCTGTGCCCCACACGCTGCTCCCTTCCCTGGGCCCCGTGGGCTCTACTCCAGCCCCCTGTGGCCCCGAGCCGTGTACCCATGGAGCCCCGGCACCGCTGCTCTGTCGGGCAGGGCAGCAGCGCGGCTCCCCGGGCAGCAGCCGGCCCTCTGCCCCCTCCAGAGCCCGGCGCCAGCGGCTGCTGCCCGGTGCCTCAGGGCTGGGCGGGCACGGGAGGCCGGGGCTGGCCGCAGGCAGCAGTGCCCGGCCGAGGGGCAGAGCCCGCACCAACCCTTCCCTCCCGCCGCTCTCTGCAGCTGGCACAGGACAGGAGCCGAGCGGCTGAGCACCTGCACCGGGCCCTGCTGTACCTGGACAGCCCACAGGAGTCCCTGCGAGCGGCGGCCATCAGGTTCATTGGTGAGCCACGAACCGGGCTGGGCTCCCTCCCTGCCCCGCCGCAGCTCGGCCCCAGCCCCGGCTGCTGCCCCGGTCCTGGAGCCCCGGCTGCCCTCGGGGCTGCTGCTGCCGGCCTCTGGCAGCCGGGCCCTTGGGCTGAGTCAGGATGCGGCAAGGGCCGGGGCTGAGCCCTGCCGGGGCAGGAGGCCGTGTGGCCCCAGGGCTGGCAGCGCCGCTGGCAGGGAGCTGTGCTGCTGGGACCCTGACAGGCTCTGTGTTCCCAGGGATGGCCGGGTGGCACCTCCGGGGGAACAAACGAGAGCTCCAGAGCATCTGTCAGGGTGAGTGAGGGCAGCGGCTGCCAGCCCCGGCTGCCAAGGGGAGCTGCAATCCCTGCCCCGGCTGCCGAGGGCTCTGCTCCCTGTGCGGACCAGGCCTGGTGTGGCCAGGGCACACACAGAGATTTCAGGGGCACGAGTGCCAATAGTGTCCAGTGGCTTTGGGCTGATCCCTTTGGTCCCTGCTCCCTCCTGGCCATGGCCAGAGCCACCTGCGTTGGCCCTTGCACGGGGCTCTCCTCGGGTCCCTGCAGATCCAGATCTGACCATGGAGATCTGTTCCTCTCTCTTGCAGCCCTTGATGACAAGGCACAGGACATCAGCCCTGCCATCAGAAGGCTGGCTCTGGAAACAGCCTTTGTCCTCCGGGCAGCTCCAGGCTCCATCTTGCAGAAGTGGCAAGATGGATTCCGCAGGGCACGCAAGAACCGCCCTTGTCTGTGGGCCCGTGGCTGGCTGTGCTGCTGGAGCTCTGAGGAGAGCTGATTTGAGAGGCTCTCTGTCTGCCGGGGCCATCTGAGCCAGGCAGGATTTTTCTTTAAGATGGTTTTTTTTTTCCTTTTTCTTAGTTCTTCTTTAATATAGAAATATAGAATTAGAAATATATAGAATATAGATATAGAATTATATATAGAAATATAGAATGTGTTCTCATACCCAGTGTCTCAGGTGCTTTCTCTGGTGCCCAGTGTGCGCAGGGCATAGGGGGAGAGGGGAAAGGGTTGCTTGTGCTCAGCAAGCCGCCCAGGCATGCAGTGTGGAAGGGAAAATGGCCAGAAGGCCCTCGGCCTTTGGTGCTTCTGCTGAAGCCTTAACGCTGCCCACAGAGGGGCTGGGCAGGGGCTGGAGCTGTGGGGATCGCTGTGATTGTGGTGCCTGGAGATGGGCACGAGGCTTCTCCCAGGCAGGAAGCGCCGTCTGTGTCCTGCAGCCCGTGGGTTGCTGGCGGGATTGCTGAGGGCTCTGAGGCTCTCTCAATCCGGCTCCTCTGGAGCTCCATCGGGGCTGCACCGCTGCCGGGCAGGTTGGACAGGCTGGGGGAGACCAGAGGGGCTGGGGTGGAGGGAGGCCTGGAAGGAATGCGGTGCTACAGAGGCCTTGATGGGACAAGGCAGTGGGAAGGCACAAGGGGCAGGTGTGAGGGAGGAGGTGGCAGGAGGTTCCAAGGGCACAGGAGGCCCCTGAGGGGCCGGGGTGGTGGAAGCACTGAGGAATTGGGTGTCAGAGGCCACGAGCAGCCCCCGGGCAGTCACCTTGTTCCTGTCACCCGCTGCTCTGGTGCTTCCCCTGAGAGACTGCCATGCCTGCAGCAGAAGCCCTCGAGGCTGGGCCTCAGCAGCCCCGAGGTGCCCAGGCTGGGCTGGCTGGGGACAAGGAGGGCAAGGAGGCCCTGGCAGGGCACAGCCACTGGGTGCTGCCAGGGCAGCGGGCAGAGGCAGGGCTGGCGGCCAGCCCGGGCCCCCGCGCCTGCCCAGGCCACGGTGCTGAGACCGAGGCTCCCCTGACACAGAGCTCTGTGTCTGCACAGCTTCTACCTCCATGGGGAGGGTGGTGATGTCTCTCGAGCAGCGCTGCTGAGTCGCTGCTGCTGAAGCAGCTCTGGACAGAGCAGAAACGGCACCAGAGCGTGCACAGGAACAGCCCTCAGGGCTGGGCTGGAGTGGCCAAGATGCCTCCTTCTCTTGCAGGAATAACAGAGATGGTGGACACAGTCCCTTCAGTATATATGTTCTATAGGCTGCAGTTAGGTTCTAATGTAAATACATTTCTTAGATTGCAATTGCTATAGAGGTCCTTTCATTGTAAATACATTTTATAGATTGTTGCTATGAAGATTCTTATAACGTAAATACATTCTGTAGTTCATTGGTGGTGGTGGTGCTGTTGTGTAAATAAATTGTCCTTGTTTGTCACAGGCTGTCTGTCTTTGCATTTGCTTTGGGCACAGGCAGCATTTGCACAGCTGTGGTTTCCCCTTGCCCTGGGTTCCTGAGGCTGGAGGTCCCTGGGGGTGCTGGCACAGCCACCTTGGGGCTGGGGTCCCCGTGCACAGGGGGGAACCACTGGTGGCGCTCCCGGCACTGGGCACCGCTCGTGTTCCTGGGCTGCTGCAGAGCGGTGTCCCCAAGAGCAAAGCTTTCACCAGCAGAGAGGGGGCTCTTACAGGAGCAGCCCCTGCAGCAATGCAAAGCAGGCAGGAAACCTTCTGCCACCCTTCCTGCTGCAGCCACAGGAACTCCTGGGCTGAGAGCTGGCACCAAGCTACACGGATGCAAAATCCACATTCAGGCTCTGAAGGCCTTTATGGCCTTGGGAATTGCTGGAGCCAGCATCTGGGGAGCGGCTTTTTCAGCTGCAGGGGCTGATATTAAGGGCTTGGAGCCCCCAAAAGCTCTGGCCCTCCTCTGCTTTGCATTGCCAGTGCTCAGATTGTTCAAGAGACAAAAGCCAAGCGAGGGGATCCTGCCCTGCTTGCGTTTCTGCTGCTGGAACACGGGCTGAGACATCACAACTCTGGGGGCAGTGATGTTACAGGAGTCCTGGGACCACTTCCATTAGGGCCTGGAATGATGGAATCCTGGAATGGTTTGGCTTGGGTGGGACCCTATAGGTCCTCTTGTTCAGCCCTGAGTAACCTCCCACCTCCCCAGGTTGCTCAGGGCCCTGTTCAGCCTGTCCTTTAATGCCTCTCTGCACAGCCTGGCCAGGGCCTCACCCACCTCACACCAAAGAATATTTTCCTAACATCAAATCCACTCCTATTCCCCATTGGAACCCATTTCCCCTTGTCCTGTCACTACAGTTCCTGACAAAGAGTCACTCTCCCACTTCTCTGTAGCCCCTTCACACCCTGGAAAGGTGCTGCTCTTGCTCTCTTGGCTGCACGCGAGCATCACAGCCCCGTCTCCTCAGCAGCCATCCGTGGCTTCACATGTTCCTAGCGCAGGGCACAAATCAACTGCAGCCCTGCTGCTTTGGTTGGAGCCTCCCAGTTGGATCCTAAATGAGCTGCAGAAATGCCCAGGTGCTTCTGTGACTCCAGTGGATACACAAACGGTTGGCTTGAGATAACAATAGCCCTGCTTTCTACTGCCACTGTTGTGTTGGAGGTACCAACACTGCCTTGTTCCATTTTATTGCAGTGTCCTAGTTTGACACTAGGCTGGACACCAGGCACGCTGGTGCCGAGGCAGTGAGATAATGCTTCAGCTATGCAAAAAGCTGGATGCAGAAAGAATTAATTACTTTGTAAAAGGGTATGTGAATGCAGAATTTTTTGGAAATCAGCAAATTTAGCATGTGATTATGAAATAGGTTGCAATATGAAGGTTTGGAAAGTATAATGTGAACATTAAGTTAAAAAAATGTATAAAAGGTAGTACTGTGTGAAGAATGGAGGAGTGAGTTTGTGCTGAAGCTATGCCACTCCCTCCCGGCATCAAATAAATAAATACCTGCTCTATAGGCCTTTATACCATGGAGTACTGTTTTCTTGCCCAGCTTTAGGGCATCAGCACCATGATCAGAGACACAGACCAGCTTCTGTTCCCACAGTTATCCCTATGCTCTGCACTTCCCCAGGTGTCTGCCTCGATGTTCACTGGGGACCTCCCTGTTTGTGGCCGTCCATTGCCGTGCTCAGCAGGCCGCCAGCTGTGTTTGCACATGAGCTGCCACAGGCAGACACACAGCAACTGCAGCAGAGGCTGGGCCAATTCTTTTTCTTCCAAAATGCAAGAAAGGCAGAAAGGCACAAGGATACATGACAGCATCTCTGTGGAGTCTCTTTGTCCAGCGAAATTCAGTAGCTGTTGGTGTTTTTGTGCTACTGCTAATCCCTTCCACGAAAAACAACATTCCAGGAAGGAGCAACATCATCTGACACATCCCAAGTGTTGCCACCAGTTGTTCCAGGTGCTCTGGCCAACAGTCCCTGTAGGATGGAGCACAGCCCCCAATGCACGTTGGCTTTGGCTGCCCTCTGGCACAGAAGCCCCCCCAGGGCACAGGTCTCTGGGGCAGGAGATGGGCACCAGCGCTGCCAGGGCTCGGGGGGTGGCAGGCCTGCTTTGGCAAGGATTCTGACACCTCTGCTGATTTCAGTGGGGTCAGAACAGCACTCGGGCCCTGGCCCACACGTTCCTGGTCTGTGTCACACCGCCACGTTTAGGATGGCCACCAGGCGGGACATGTCCCAAGGAGGCCGTGACAGCTTCTGTGGAGGGCCCCGCGCCCTTCCCGCCACGGCTGCCTCGGCAGCCCAGGGGGCTCCTTCTGCTGCCCTGAGCCCACAGAGCAGGGCAGCCTTTGCTGATGGTTTGAGCTGTTCCTAAAGATCCTGTTGGGCTGTCTGAGACACTTGGGCCAAGGCATTGCTTCCAAGCTGGGCCACTTTGGCCGGGCTGGGTGGAGCCCCAGGGCAGGGGGCAGCGTGTGCAACGGCCCTTGGTGACACGGTGCAGCATGGTAACCGTGGAATGGAATGGGACAGGGTGTCCAAGGGCCCTTTGTGACATGGGGTGACATTAGTGTTGGCGGTGACACAGCCACACCACAGTGCCTGGTGCACGTGACAGGGCAGGACGGGACAGAGTGGTGCTGTGAGGAGCCCCCGCACGGCGCACTCATTCCTTGCTGACCCAGAGCCTTTCTGAGGCGTTACTCCTGCAGGTCACCTCGAGGCCAGACCACAGCACTCGGTGACCTGCAGCCTTCCCGAGGCTTCACTTCTGGTGAGGTGAAGCACCACACTTCTCAGGTGTGCTCGAGCCCAGACCGTGGCATTTCCTCACCACGGTCCTTGACGACGAGTCTCCTGTCCTTGTGGCACGAGCCCCTGAGACCCAAGTGCAGGACTGGCTGTCCTGCAGCCTTGCCAAGACTTCACTCCTGCAGGTGGGTTCCAGGCACAGCTGCAGGACTTGCCAACTCAGACCTTTTCTGAGCCACCTCTGCTGCAAGTAGCCATGAATCCAGGCAGTGATGTTGAGCAGAGACCTCCGAGTGTCCCCAAGATGACCTGGGTGAAGGAGGAGAAAGAAGGCCCTGGGACTGCCCCAGCACAGCAGCATGGAGAGCTGGAGCAATTCCAGCCACCGCAGCAGGGTGAGCGGCAGACCTGGGCCTGCAGCCAGCTTGGCCTTGCCCCATCCCATCCCATCCCATCCCATCCCATCCCATCCCATCCCATCCCATCCCATCCCATCCCCCGGGGACACGTCCATGGACAGGACAGAAGTGGGGCTGGGGCAGACGCCCTGGAGCTGTACTCTGTGCCCTGGGGCCTCCTGGGGCTGTCCCTGCCTGGGGAGTGCAGGGCTGGGCTGTGTTCTCCGGCCTCTCCCGCAGCCCCTCAGCTCAAGCTGCGCTCGCTCTTTGCCAGGAGCAGCCATGGAGCGCACTCGAGAGCAGGAACGCAGCCGTGGCCTCTTCCGCACAACAGCGCAGGTACCTGCAGCCATCCCCCCCTGGGCTGGGCCTGCTGTCCCTGCTCAACCCAGCACCACGCTTGGAGCATCCATACAATGTCCCACATTTCTTGCCCTTCTGCTGCAGATGATTTGCAAATTCATGAAGAGAATTCGGGAGGAAGAGACCAGTGCCATGGGCACTGTGGTCAGAGCATACTCTCCCATCTTCAAAACCAAGGCCAGTGCTGCCCTGCTGGACATGCTTGTGGAGGAGGGTCCTTCCAATCCAAAGCAAGTAAGCAGCCTGTGGCCTGGCTTCGATCCTCCCAGGAATTGCTTGGCCACGCCAGCTGCTCACTGCGAGCCTTTGAGGCCGTGGCAGTGCGGTGGGAAGGGAAGCACTTCTCTGGGAAGCTGGGCACATTACTCCTGCTGGCAGCTTTCCAAGTTTCCCTGTGCCTTCTCCAGGTGCTCCCCATGGTGAGGTTCATCCACCAGTGGCTCAAGGCTAATGAGTTTCCTGAGTACAATCTGTGCAGGCCCCTTCTGGATCTGACAGAGGCACAGCCTGCTGACGTGGTGATGGCTCTCCTGCGTGTGGCCCCATGGTGTGACAGGTACAGGGCCCACGTGCCCAGAGGGCTCAGGGCATCCCCCTGCACAGCCTGGCCCAGGTGTCTGACAAACAGAGGATTCCAGGGCCCTGTGGCTCCTCCCTTTGTCAGCCCTGGCACAGCAGCCCCCGAGCCTGCTGCCCGCAGGGGCCAGTCCCCACAGGGCTGGGCTGCCACAGAGGGGCAGTGGGCAGAGGCAGGGCTGGCAGCCAGCTCAGTTCCCTGCTGCTGCCCAGGCCACGGGGATGTGTCCCAGACCCCCCTGACACAGAACTCTGTCCCCACAGAGCTGCTACCACCATGTGGAAGAGCATCATGTGCTCGTGCAGGGCTGCAGAGCCGGCCATGCTGATACTCCTGGATGTGCTGGGCACCTGGCCAGAGCTCAGCATGTGCACCTCCGACGGGGACCACACGGCTGTCCTTGCCCTGGCTGTGAGTTTCTGCAACTGACCTTTGCTCACCCCAAGGTCACCTCTCCCTCAGGTCTCCATCCTCCCTCCTCCCATGGCATCTCCCTGCCTCAGGCACTGGGCTCAAACCTGGCCTAGGAGCAGCTCCAGGGCCACCAGGCCGGCTGCTGTCCCTACATCTCCACTGGCCTCTCCCTGCCACACTCGGGCCCTGCCACATGGACACCTGAGCACTGAGCACTGACTCAGGCTGCTCTGTCCTTCGCAGGCAACTGTGGTGATATGGAAGATACTCCAGCTGCCCTGTGTCCCACATGCAGTGACAGTGTATTTCCCCCGCCTCTTGGTGCATCTGCTCTTGCAAGTGCTCTTCAGCACATTGGATCTGCCAGAGAAGGTCGATACCTTCTGGAAGAGATGCCAGCAGCAACACGGCCTTGCCATCAGCCCCAACAGGTGCTCCATGCCAGTCCTCCTGTCCCTGCCATGTCCCCAGGGCAGCAGCCAGTGCTCCCAGCATCACCTGGGCTTTGCTGTGCACACAGGTTTGCAGTGCAGACCCTGAAGGCCCTGCTCTGCCGACTGCACTATGAGGATGTGGTGGCGGCAGTGGAAGACGAGTGTGGCTGGGACACGCTGCTGTGTGCTGGCACGCACCACTGTGCTGTGGGTGTGCTGGCCAGGTGAGCTGCCACCAAACAGCGCTTGTGCCCCGTGCCTGGGGTGCCCCACACAGTCCCCGTGGTCAGGGGCCAGAGTGCCTTGTCACCAAGGGATGGCCAAGGACACTGCACAAGCCTGGGAGAGGAGGGTGCCCAAGAGCAGCTGCTTCCCAAAGGGCCTGGGTCCCCTTGCAGGGTGGTGGAGAAGGGCCAAGCTCCTCCTGGGAGTCAGTCCATGGAGAGGTTTGTCCCGCTGGCTCAGGGTCTTGGTTCCTTTTTCCTCCCGTCAGAGCAATGCGTCACGTGTCCCTACCCTTGTGTTCTGCGATTGCATTCTACCTGCTCGGGCTGCTCAGCAAAGACACGGCACACAGGGATTTGGCCGCCATGGCGTTCCTTGTGGAGGTGAGCCTGAAGGGCAGCGCTGTCTCGCTGAGCTGTCTCCCAGCTCTCTGCCCTCTCGGTGCCGCAGCCGCCCGGGACGGTGCCCACGCCCTGTGCTGCTGCCTGGGCCCAGCCCTGTGCGCTGCTGCCCCATCACCGGCCTGTGCCCTTCAGATGTTGGAGTGCCTGGACTCGAGTGAATACCGTGACAGAGTCCTGGAGATCGCATCAAGCAAACTGCAGAGCGAGTGCAGGGAGAGGCGTCGCTTGGCACTCAGAGGCCTTGTGGTGCTCGGCAAGAATTCCTCCATGGTGAGAAGGGGGCAGCGGCTGCCGGCGTGGGGCTGGGGAAGGCAGAGGCTTGGTTGGCCTTTGGGCACTGAGGCAGCTGCTGCCAGCTCTCCTGCCTCCTGCCTCTTGCCTCCTGCCCCAGGCCTTTGGCACAGGCCTTTGGCCTCTGGGCCCTGTGGCAGCAGGGTGGCATTTCACATTCTTGTGTTCCACACAGGCCAAAAGAATGTGGAGCCTGCATGAAAGGCTCGTGGAGCTCCTGGGGGAAAATGACAGCCATGTGCTTGGGATGAGCATCGCTCTCCTCAGCCGTTTGTTCCTGTACAATGGTGGCCCGATAACCATCCCCCTCGGCCTGCAGCTGGCTGAGGCGCTCCTGCCGCTCTTTGACAATGTAAGGCTCTGTGTCTCCAGCCATGGCTGCTGCCTGGGCATTGTGCCCTGGGCATTTGCAGGCCTCTGCCCAGGTGGGCCTGAAGCAGCTGATGATGAGGTCTTTATTTCTTCCTTTCGTACAGGACGATAGCCAGGTGCAGCTCTGCTCCATGTTCATCTTCCAAGAGATGATGGATTTAGTACCAAAGGAGGGGAAAAAGGCCCTGAAGTCCCACGTGCAGCAGAGCCTGCTCCCACTCTCCTTGCACTGCCATGACGAGAACCAGCGTGTGGTTGATGTGAGGACTCGGCAGCTGCCGTGGCTCCCTGGCAGGGCGCTCGGCTGCCTCCTGCTCTGCTGCCTCGCAGGCTGCAGCTCCCTCCTGGTCTTGGCCCAGGGACGTGGGTCCTGTGCCCTGGGCTGTGGTGCCATCTCTGGGTCTCTGCTGCTCTCCAGGCCTCCCGGGAAACGCTGCTCTGTTCCGCCCGATTCCTGAAGAGGAAGGATCTCCAGCAGATGCTGCGGGTGGATCAGACCTGGAGGTTCGGCGAGGGCTTGGTAAGGGCGGGCTGGAAGCCCCAGCCCCAGGCTGGAGAAGCTCAGTGTGTGCGGCTGGCAGCTGTGCCCTGCCCAGTGCCGCACCCAGGGCCGCCAGCCTGTGCCCCACACGCTGCTCCCTTCCCTGGGCCCCGCGGGCTCTCCTCCAGCCCCCTGTGGCCCCGAGCCGTGTGCCCATGGAGCCCCGGCACCGCTGCTCTGTCGGGCAGGCCAGCAGCGCGGCTCCCCGGGCAGCAGCCGGCCCTCTGCCCCCTCCAGAGCCCGGCGCCAGCGGCTGCTGCCCGGTGCCTCAGGGCTGGGCGGGCACGGGAGGCCGGGGCTGGCCGCAGGCAGCAGTGCCCGGCCGAGGGGCAGAGCCCGCACCAACCCTTCCCTCCCGCCGCCCTCTGCAGCTGGCACAGGACAGGAGCCGAGCGGCTGAGCACCTGCACCGGGTCCTGCTGTACCTGGACAGCCCGCAGGAGTCCCTGCGAGCGGCGGCCATCAGGTTCATTGGTGAGCCACGAACCGGGCTGGGCTCCCTCCCTGCCCCGCCGCAGCTCGGCCCCAGCCCCGGCTGCTGCCCCGGCCCTGGAGCCCCGGCTGCCCTCGGGGCTGCTGCTGCCGGCCTCTGGCAGCCGGGCCCTTGGGCTGAGTCAGGATGCGGCAAGGGCCGGGGCTGAGCCCTGCCGGGGCAGGAGGCCGTGTGGCCCCAGGGCTGGCAGCGCCGCTGGCAGGGAGCTGTGCTGCTGGGACCCTGACAGGCTCTGTGTTCCCAGGGATGGCCGGGTGGCACCTCCGGGGGAACAAACGAGAGCTCCAGAGCATCTGTCAGGGTGAGTGAGGGCAGCGGCTGCCAGCCCCGGCTGCCAAGGGGAGCTGCAATCCCTGCCCCGGCTGCCGAGGGCTCTGCTCCCTGTGCGGACCAGGCCTGGTGTGGCCAGGGCACACACAGAGATTTCAGGGGCACGAGTGCCAATAGTGTCCAGTGGCTTTGGGCTGATCCCTTTGGTCCCTGCTCCCTCCTGGCCATGGCCAGAGCCACCTGCGTTGGCCCTTGCACGGGGCTCTCCTTGGGTCCCTGCAGATCCAGATCTGACCATGGAGAACTGTTCCTCTCTCTTGCAGCCCTTGATGACAAGGCACAGGACATCAGCCCTGCCATCAGAAGGCTGGCTCTGGAAACAGCCTTTGTCCTCCGGGCAGCTCCAGGCTCCATCTTGCAGAAGTGGCAAGATGGATTCCGCAGGGCACGCAAGAACCGCCCTTGTCTGTGGGCCCATGGCTGGCTGTGCTGCTGGAGCTCTGAGGAGAGCTAAATTGAGAGGCTCTCTGTCTGCCGGGGCCATCTGAGCCGGGCAGGAATTTTCTTTAAGATGGTTTTTTTTTTTCCTTCTTCTTTGTTCTTCTTTAATATAGAAATATAGAATTAGAAATATATAGAATATAGATACAGAATTATATATAGAAATATAGAATGTGTTCTCATACCCAGTGTCTCAGGTGCTTTCTCTGGTGCCCAGTGTGCGCAGGGCATAGGGGGAGAGGGGAAAGGGGTGCTTGTGCTCAGCAAGCTGCCCAGGCGTGCAGTGGGGAAGGGAAAATGGCCAGAAGGCCCTCGGCCTTTGGTGCTTCTGCTGAAGCCTTAACGCTGTCCAGAGAGGAGCTGAGCAGGGGCTGGAGCTGTGGGGATCGCTGTGATTGTGGTGCCTGGAGATGGGCACGAGGCTTCTCCCAGCCAGGAAGCGCCGTCTGTGTCCTCCAGCCTGTGGGTTGCTGGCAGGATTGCTGAGGGCTCTGAGTCTCTCTCTATTCGGTTCCTCCGGAGCTCCCCAGAAGGGAGCCCTGGGGCCTCTGAGCCTGGGCTCAGGCTCCAGGAAGCCTTGGGGACAGTCTGGGCTGTGTGGGTACCCCAAGGTGCTGCAGGCTCGGCCTCAGCTGCAGGGTGCCAGTGTTGCACGGCTGCAGTGTCCCCATGGGCAGGGTTTGCTTCGGAGCCTGTGCTTGTGGTGGCACAGGGAGCTCCGAACTGAGCTGGGCACGGACCCACAGCCCAGCCCTGCCATCCTTGCAGCTGCTTTGGGCTGGGGGCCGGAGCAAGGGGAGCCCTGGGATCTGCCCCTGACAGATCCCTTCAGACTGCACAAGGAAATGCTGGTGCTGGTGGCAACCCTGCCCAGGGTAGGCTTGATTCCTTTCATTTTATCCCTCAACACCAGAGTGCATTTAGTTCCTCTCCAGGGATAACACAAAATTCCCTGCTGGTGCCCATGAAGCTGCAGCCCCTCCCGGGCTCACCCCTGCCCCAGCTCTGGGGTCCTGAGCACAGAAGGAGCTGGAGCTGTTGGAGGCAAGGCAGTGGAGGCCCCAGAGATGCCGCAGGCTGGAGCCCCTCTGCTCTGAGGAAAGGCTGAGAGAGCTGGGGCTGCTCAGCCAGGAGGAGAGAAGACCTTGAGGAGGCTTCACTGCGGCCTCCCTGGCTGGGGGCTGGACATGGGGGTGTTCCTGAACACTCATGAATCTCAGCCCAGCCCTCTCCTCAAGCAGAAAATAGAAAGAAAAAAATATTAAATGGACAAAGAAAAGGGGGAAGTGTGTTTATTTGTGTATCAAGAACTTGGGGTGAAAAAATTAGCCAGGTGTCCTCAGATCCTTTGTGTGATGCAATGGATAGGTACAATAAATCCAGTGGAATCCCAGTGTTTCCTTGGCTGAGGACAGCCAGCTGCCCCTGATGGGGACACCAGCCCAGGAGGCTCCAGGGCTTTCTGGGATTTGGGAGCCTTTTTCCTCCAGCTTGTTTTCCTGCTGACAGGTGCACAGCTTCCAGGCCACTTCCACTCTCCCAGGCAAGGCATCAGAGGGGTTTAATGCAAGCTGTGGTAAAATGTCTCTGTCTTTCCTCACAGCTATAAACCAACCAAGGAAAGCCATACTCCTGGTAAAAATCACTGGATCACTTTGGACTTCAGGCTTTAATTTTTACCAAGCTTTGATTTTCATCAGGATTTAATTTTACTCAGATCATCTCACTTTCAGGACATATATTAATCTTTCATTTTCATCAGACAGTGAAAAGCTGTCTGATTGGTAAAAACCCATTGGTGAAAGCTCAATGGGTTCTGGTTATGCTGGTGGGCCTGAGCTTTGTGGGTGTCTCACTGCATTCCCTGGCTTGGACAAGCTGCTCTTGGTCCAAGTGTCCCGAGCCAGAAGCCTGATGAAGAGAAAGGCATATGGGAAAACAAGTTTCAATAAAACCTTTGAGCTCTTGTTAGAAATGTTGGGAAGAGATGCTGACTATTCCTTGCTCACCAGGTAAAGCTAAGGAGTTTTTAAGCATGGAGCTGAGAATAGCAGATTGGCTGGAGAAGAGGGTGATGCCCAGACGTGCACACTGCCCACCAAGGCAGGAGAGGACCGTGCCCTCACACCCCATGAGACAGCCCTGGTGGTTGTGCTGACCCTGTGCCAGGATTCCCTGGGGCTGCTCTGCCTGAGCCCCCCTCAGCTGGCTGTGCTTGTCCTGCCTCCCTCCTCCTGTGGTTGTGCTCCCAGAGGGGTGTTTGTGAGGGGCTGTTGGAAAAGCAGATTAATGAGCGAGACATTGAGAATTAAACCAATCCAAATCCACACAGTAAATAGGGCTGCTGTCAAGTGCTGTTCCCGAGGGAGATAATATCCCTTCCCCCTTAATTTCTTAGTAAATCCATTATGATTAATGCTAGTACAGTGGGAACACTGTTATTATAAATACATGGGTGATGGCAGAGCTGCAGCATTAATAACACTGGGTATTACTTAACTAATTAGCTGCTGTTTTTGGTAGGACTCTTACCCTGCTGCATTAAGCTGAGCCTTGCATTGCAGCCTTCTCTGGGCTGTCTCTGCTGCAAGGACACAAAGTGAGAAGCATCTCCTTCCTTCTGGCCAAAAGCCACCCCCCCACCCCCCGTGGCACTGGCACTCAGCTGAGCTCCCAGTGGGTTGGTGGCACCTGTGGAAAGCCTGGGACACTACTGATGGAGTCTTGTGGTGTTGGAGACTAGCAACAAGTGAAGGAGGGAATGGAAGCAGGACCTGGCACCTCCAGGTGAACCTCAGCACTTGGGGACCAGGGGACATGAGAGGACACTGCAGCCCATGGGGACCTGTCGCCCTGAAAACTCAGCTTCTGAGCTTGCTAACATAGTTTTCTAAGAACTTTCCCAGGACAGTAACTGTAAACATAGATATGTGTACATTCTTTCTGTTACACGTCTTCTGATGGGCATTTCTCATGGCCAGTGCAGTGAGAAAGTGTTATCTTGAGCATCCAATGCCTGGCCATGGTAAGAAGCCTATAAATCCTGGGAGGAAAAATAAACTCTGCTCTTTCTTCACCACACCTCAACCTGTGTCCGCGTGATCTATTGATCTTCAGCGGTAACAGGGACCAGGGCCAGCTTGGCAATATTCTTGTCCCTCCTTGTGGCCTCACGGCTTCAGAGCTTCTCTGAAGGATTTTCCAACACCTTTTTTGCTGTATTTTGTTGGGAAGGTAGAATTAGAAAGAAATTATAAATATGACTTTGTAGCCAGAAAGGCTAAGGAAGAAATACAAATGATAGCACGGTTTGAATAATTCAAAGAAACCGGGCTGGTATGCCAGAACACATTCTTTCCTACAATAAAACCAAGCTGAGACCCCTCATCCCAGCCTTATAAGGAAAGGTCTGAAGGACCCTGAGATAACTAAAAATATGCAAAAATAGCGATTTCTATAGGTTGTACACAAATGTTACTATATTAGTATACTTAGAAAGATTGGTTAGTTAAGGAATAGAATATTCAAAGGTATAGGTTATATAAGTAGTGGTATAGAAGAGCTCGCTTTCTCTCTCTCTCTCTCTCTCTCTCTCGCTCTCTCTCGCGCTCTCTCGCGTTCTCTCTTTTTCCGGCTCTCTCACTTCTGTTATGTTTTGTAACTCTCTTTCGTAGAAATCTTAAGTCTTAAACTCATGTATTCGTATCTTACCCTCTTTTGTATTGCTCTCCCTGAGCCCGCCTTGAGCTCTATCTGTTGGCTCATAGCAGGCTCTCTCTCTCTCTCTCTACCCCACGCCCTGAAATAAACTTCTAACACTTAACTCGATTATAGAGGTCTTTGCCGTGTCTCTGACCGTCCCCAGAAAGCGTCTCCTACAGTATTTCATAGATCTGTGGAATCATTAAGGTTGGAAAAGTGCTCTATGATCATTGACTGCCAGCTGTTCTCCCAGCACTGCTAAACTAAACCATGTTCCCAAGTGCCACATCAACAGGGGTTTGAAATTCCTCCAGGGATGGAGGATCCACCACTGCCCTGGGCAGCTGTTCCAGTGTTTGACAGCCCTTTCCATGAAGAAATTTTCCCTAACATCCAACCTAAACTTCCCCTGGTGTAACTGGAGGCCCTACTCCTTTTGTCACTTGTTGGGAGAAAAGCCTGACTCCCACCTGGCTCCACTGTCCTGCAGGAATGGAATCAGCAGGAGCCCTCCTTAGCTGGGGGGTGACTCTGCCTTTTGCTGCTCCTGCCTTAGTGCCCTGCCCCTGCTCCCCAGGGACCCCAGGTGCTGCAGAGGGTCCTTCCCCTCCTCCATCCCCATCCCCTGCTGCTCCTCACACAAGCAGGCTGCACGGCTCTTTTTCATCCCTTCAAATTAACACCTACTTAAAATTCCAAAGCAAATACATTTTTAATTTCCTTAATTAAAATGATTTCCTCCTTAGAGCTGAATAATGGGATTTGAAGCACTGAAGTAATGGGGTGTGCCAGGCTGCATGGGAGCTGAGGCACTGGTGAGCACAGTGAGGTCTTGGGAGTGATGGGATCATGTCCCACCTTAGGGAGCCAGAATGAGCCAGAGCTCAGCATCCTTTGCACCTCTAGGGAGTAAAATTCACCCAAGTGGCAGCTTAAAATGATATCCCAGCAGTCACTGGTTTTCCAAAGGTTGAGGGTGATGGATTGCTCCCACTGCCTCCCCTACAGCCCAAAATGACACCCAAAGGGCATGCTGAGGGTGCTGGCCCCTTCTCATTGTGGGGGGCTTTGGGGGGGATCAGGGTCTGGGGTGAATGTGGAGGAAAATCATACCAGGACCCCAAGATGAGATGGGGTGCCCTCCTCTCCGTGTGCTGCTTTAGCCCAAGATGCCTGTGCCCAGAATAACTCTGGGGTTTGGCTTTGCAGGGGTTTCTCAGCCTGGAAGTTGTGTCGGTGGGATACCAGAGAGCCGTGTGCTGGGGCTCTGGTGAACATGTGACAGGGGAGGAAAAGGGAGAATACATGATGATAATGAGTTAAAATGCATTTAACGAGCTCCTGCTGCCCTTACACACCCCAGTGCTGGGGCTCATGGATGGGAGGTTCTGCAGCAAAGGGATGGATTAGTCCCACTTGGATCTGACTGAAAGACTGCTCAAAGCACAGATTTCCAGCTCCAAACCTCCAAACCCTCTCTGCTGTTTCTGTCTGGATGCCTCCTTCCCCTTCCCAAACTCTCTCCTCTGATGTATTTGGGAGTTTTTCATGTATTTATTTAAATTAATAATAATTTACCCATTAAAATGCTGCAGATCAGTGGGTTCTTCCTGAAGGAGGAGTGTGTTTGGCTCCGGAGGGTTCATTAGCCGCATGTTGGGATTGGGGGGTGCTGTGCATGGAATGATTTATGCACATCCCTGCCACTCGAGCCAATCCAGCCTAGAATAATTCAAAACCAATTCCATAAATCACTTATTAGTTATTACTGAAATATTTATGCAGCAGAGGTGTCTTCCTGTGAATTGTTGGGGGTTTTTGCCAGCTTTTTCTTCACGGACAAAAAAAAAATGTTGACTCTTGGTGCATCTTGAGTGCAAGAAGATCCAAAGTTTTGGAGTTGCCTTGCTCTGCCTGGCTGGGGTTTGAGCAGAGCCTCTCACTACAGCCCCAAGCCTGACCACAGTGTGTGTGCCTGCTCTGTGAGTAACGAGCAGGTATCCTAATTAATCCTCATTTCCAGCAGCAGCCCGAAGGAGCTGCACGATGAGCATGGTGCTGTTTGATGCAGATGAACTGTGCTTTGGTGGGAATTCAATTACCCAGCTTTTCCTTGCTGAACATAATGCATTTGGACGATACAGTAGTTCCGGTGTTAATGAGATGCATTTTCACTGCTCTGAAGTCTGTATTTCTCCCTGTACTTAGTGCACAGCATCCACATTAATTACAGTTCCAGTGGAGAAAAACCCGCAGAGTTACTACCTGCATTTTCCTCCTGGTAATAGCAGTTTCCTTACATGGCCAGGAACATTATGGATTCACTCCTCAGCCACATTTTATACCAAACAACTTGATTGTGATAGCAGGGAGAGAACAACTCTGCTTCCCTTCAGCTGCTCAGGCTGTGCTGTAAAAGGGTCATTTTCGGGGGTGGGGGATGAATCAGATGCATTCAAGTCAGAACATCCTCGGAATAAAAGCATTTCTGGAAGTTGTTTAAAGAGGGTTTTGTGAGACATGTGGAACTCACGGCCAAATTAAACCAGCAGCTGATGGGCCCACACAAAACGGAGAATCCCCTGGGATGGGGGGCTGCAGCCAGCATGGGAAACCACAGGTATTTTATTCCAAGGAACAAACACATTTGTGCTTTGATTTCTTTTTTGGTTTTGAGAGTTTTCAAACTCCCAAGCCTGGCAGCATGGAGTTTCCCTGAGATTTCTCCAGCAGGAGTTGTGCATTAGAGGATATCCCACTGTTGGCTCCAAACCATCACATTTTGGCCACAGATGTTGTTGTCACCATCCCTGGAAGTGTTCAAAAGCCAAGTATTCGTGGCACGTGGAAATACAGTTTAGTGGGAATGCTGGTGTTTGGTTAAAAATTGGACTTGATGATCTTAGAGGGCTTTTCCAACCTTAATGATCCTGTGATTTCATGGAAAGCTGAGCAGTTTTAAGTTGTGTAAAACAGGAATTCCCAGGGAATAGCACTGCAGAGACATTTAATAAAAAAGTGAGCAGAAGTGTTGTAGCACATTGTATAAATCACTCTTTGACCTTCATTGAACACCACTGCCTCCTCACCTGTTAATAGCTGGAAATCCCTTGTAGCCTCTACTGCATCTTGGCAATTGGCATGGAAACAATTAACAGTTATTAACAGTTTTTTCTGTTAATCATTCATGTCTTTATTCAGGTATTTACACATCTCTCTTTGTTTAAATCTCCCCTCCCTCTCAGGAGTTGAAAGTGCCTGAATAGCGGGTGTGGTTAAAAATATAATGAGGTGCACAAAGTCTTGGCTTCCCTGAGGAGCAGCTGTGCAGGAGGAGGGGAGAACACTGGGATCTGGGGCTGTTGTGGTGGCCATGGATGGCAGAGGGGCTTTAGGAAAAGGATTTTCACTGGGGAGAGAAATCCTCAGTCTCTGTGTCCAGCTCAGTGTATCTGGCGAAAAAGCAATGAGAAGGATCTTATCCCATTTTTTCTGTAATTCCTTTGAAAATTAACATTTCTGTTTTTCCAAATAGGCCTCTTTATTTTTATGTTTTCTCCCCCCTTTTTGATACCGGTGTTTAAAATAAAACCAGGAGCTCACCCTCTCACGCTCATGGTGTGGTTCCCTGTTTGCTGGCAGCTCCCAGCAAGATTTTCAGGGGAAACCACCTTTTTCTGAAGCTCTGAGCCCTTCTGGTGTGGTGGAGGCTTTCAAAGACAATGGAGGAGTCAAGACGTGAAAAGTCGGAATCCTTCTGAAAACCAGAGCTGTGTTTGAGCCACCTGAGCCCTGCTGCTGCTCTGCTCTTTCAGAGGTTGCAGAGCTTGTGAACAACACTTTTTGCAGCCCCAAGTACTTCCAAGTTGAAAACTAACCAGAGGATTTAAAAGAAGAGAGAATCCCTGTCCTTTTGGTACCTTCCTGGCTGTAAATGCACCTGAACTGTGTTTTTATGGTGTCACCAGCAGCAGCAACAGCTGCAAATGGGGGGAATCGTGAAGCGCAAAGTCTCTGGAAATCCTGTGGCTCCAGGAGCTTCCCCAGATGTGGAGACAGGATAAATCCAGGGTGCCTTGCACTAGATGGAGCTCCAGGACAGCTGGCTCTCCTCAGTGCCCAGCTCCTGCTCCTGCCCAGCACTGGACACAGGGAGCTGCTGGACGTGACCTGCACATCAGTGACCACCCTGCCCATCCCAGCAAAACCCTCAGGATGCCTTTAGCTGATGTTGTTTGGTGCCTCCAGGCTGGCTTGGCTGCCTGCAAAACAAACAAAAAAAAAAGTCTCAAAAATGTGAAATACCAACTCCTCTTTTCCTCTTCCATCCCTTTGGTCAGCCCCATGCTTGAGGCAGGAGCATCCCATCCCATCCTCCTGGGAATGAGGACAGAGAAGTGCTAGCAGACCTTGCCCTCAGCTCTCCTGCTGCTGGCTGAATCTGGAGACATTTACTTGAGGGTAGAGACTTCTTTGCTTCTTTAAATAAAATTTGCTGGCAAATTCTTGTGGTTCAAATTTCCCTTAAATCTGGCTTAGAAGACACCTATGGAGGTTTAATTGGAGCTAAGAGGAAGGGCTGGGTTTGGTAATTAGGGGAGAATGAATGAAAATTCAAAATTTAAAATGCAGCAGGTGAATGGTTGTGGTGGAGCTTTTCAATACTTCTGAAGTTCTTGGGCTCTCAGTGAGATCCTGCTCTCCAGGCAGGAGTGGTTTACTACAAATTCCACTTATAAATGGTACTAAAGCCTCTGTTAAGACTCCAGAATATTGACTGTGATTATTTTTGTAGCTCTTCTGAGTACAGTGCTACTGAAGGGCTCTAGAAATGGAAGCATTATATATTAGGGAAAGGTGTTGCGCTGTACAGAGGCTGCCCAGATATCTGCTGCTGGAATGGGGAATCTCTCTGGTTTAAGGAGATACTGTCTGGTATTCAGTATGGCCCCTCAGCAGGAGAGCAGGGCTGGATAAAGCAGCTTTTGTTCTCTAATTGATCAGAGACTCCCCATGGGAATTCCACAGGGAATTGTGTCTCAACCAAAGCTCTGCTTCCAGGGAAGGCTCCAAGCCCAGCTCTGGGTTATTTTTTAGATGAAACTTTGCTGATTTTGTGGCTGTTTTTGTGGGCCACTGAAAACTTTCATGGGAACTATGCCCTGGCTGAGGATGGGGGAGGAGGGAGCTGCTCTTTGGGGTGAGGGCTGGTCACCCCTGGAGCTGGCTCTGAGCAGGGGATGGTCCCTCCGGGTGATCTCCCTTTGGCTGCTGGGGAGCAAGAGACAGAGGGGTTTTTGAATTTGGACCAAAAGCTGAGTGCCTGGGCTGGGACTTTGGCTGAGGTCCTGCTGCTCAGATCCCATCCTGCTGCAGGTGGAGGTAGGGATGAGGGAGGGCTGGAGCACCTCTGATGTGTAGAGACAGACCTGGAGAGCTGGGGAGGTTCAGCCTGGAGAAGAGAAGGTTTTGGGGAGTCCTCAGAGCCACTTCCCATGCCTGAAGTGGCCTATGAAACAGAGGAAGAGAGGCTTTTCATATGGGCAGACAGTGTCAGGACAAGGGGAATGGTTCTAAACTGAAGGAGGACAAACTTAGATTGGATAATGGCAAAGAAATCTTTTACTCTGGGTGGGCAGGCCCTGGCACAGGGTGCCCAGAGCAGCTGGGGCTGCCCCTGGATCCCTGGAAGTGTCCAAGGCCAGTCTGGACAGGGCTTGGAGCAGCTGGGACAGTGGAAGGTGTCCCTGCCATGGCAGGGGTGGGACTGGGTGACCTTTAAGGTCCCTCCCAACCCAAACCAGTCTGAGATTCCAAGAGCAGTTTCTTAATTGTGAGCACATCTGCCTTTATTGAGCTTTTGCTGGGAATTAAGTGTGAAGCTTGGCTCTGTGTCCTAAATCATCCTAGGCTTCTCTAATCCCTCCCACCTTTCTCCCCCCAAATTTAGGTCTTCAGGGTCTGTTACAAAGAGCCCCCAGCTGTCTGCCCTGCCTGAGCTTTTCTGTTCATTCTCCTGCCCTCAGCTGGGAGGAGACAGCACCTTGCAAATGCCAGATGCCCAGGATTGTGCCCTTGTGCTTTCCCACAAGCACTAAAATCTCATAAGCAACCTGCTCAGACAGGATTGCCAGCCCTGCCTCACTCACCAGAGGGGAATGGAGATTTGCATCTATTTCAGAGAGGCAGCCATGATTTTGATTCTTTTTGTGAGATTAATTGAACCATGACGAGTTTTCTGCTTCACCAGCTCCAGAGCTGTGGCTGCAGGAATTCTTCCTCCTCACCTTCTTGGAAGCAGATGGTGATTTATTCCATAGTCATGTTGGGATAATGTGTGTTTCTTTGTGTTTGGATGGTCAATAGGGAGCACTCCATCTCCACGGGATTTTAAATATCTTGGAGGACCCAAAAGCACAGAGCTGCACGTGGGGACTTTGTGTAGATTTGTGATCCTTTTTAGAGGAGCTGAGGCCATATACTAGTGACTGAAATTCAGGGGGCCATAAATAGCATATTTCCATCTGTGGCAGCTCTGACTTGGCTTGACTGTTGTTCCTGTTACTTAGAGGGAATATGGACACTTTGGGTTATTTAAACAGTCTGGAAGCTCCAAGATGGGATGGAGGAAGGAGTTCTGATAATGGAATAAACTGCCCAGAGCTTGGAAAGCAGCTGAATGTCCTCTGGAAGAAAAATAAACAGTTATTTTTAGGCTTTTCTAGTGGTTTATTTATGGAGGGAGCTCCTGCACTCTGGAGTGGGGCTTGGTTGGTGGGAAGAGCATCTCTGCCTTCATGGGAAAGTCATGTGCCATGTTTTAATGATTTTTGGTGGCGGCTGTGGGTGAAAGTCAGGTTTTCCATAGTTCAGAGCTGGAAATCTGTTTTGTGTAGTCCCAGAGGTGGGAAAGAGATGGAAATCGTGGGGTGGGTCTAAGATAAGCCCAGCTTTAGCACTTCCTGCTCCTCAGCAAGGTCAGCTCTCTAGTTTGGGTTTTCCAGGAGTCAAATCATACATATGAATTACTTCTTGTACAAAGTTTTCGATTGTCAACAGAGTGATTTGTGAATAAATGTTTTCATTACTTGGCTGGCTCCATGGATGGATGAATAATATCCGTCAAATAAATTATTCATCCCTTTCTCTCCTTGCCATCATCAGATAAATTCCTTGTGATTTATATTTGTTCCTTATTCATCTGGCTACGAGGAGCAGACATATTAGAGATGGGTTAGGAGCTCAATCTGCTTTATGGAACCCAAGAAGGGAGCTCTGGTTGCTGTTGTTGGGGTCTGTATCCACACAAACCTCATCCCATGGAGTGCCAGTGCCCTCTGCATGCTTGGGGTGGCTCCATGGGGAGTCCCCAAGTGCTGAGCTGAGGGCAGAGCCCTCATTCCTGACAGAAATCTGTGTTTAACAGAGGGGAGGGGGGTTTTGGCCAGTCTTCAGGGCAGTTTTTGCAGCATTTTACACAGCACAGAGGCTGCAGACCTTCCATCCTTTCCCAGGCTCCCACTTTGCACCTTCCTCAGACTGCTTTTACCCCTGACAAAGCCACACCAGCCTCCTGCAGAGCACTCCAGCAGGGATGGGAGAAGATTTTCCACCGGTGCCAGAAGGGGAGTGGAGGGGAAAGGAATTAGTTTGGCTCCTCTACAGAAAGAAGCAAAGAAAAGCATCACACAGAAGCTGACTGAAGGGACAGAGATCAGCTGCTCCTGCTCAGAAGTGACCTGATTTATTAATCTGATTTTCAAGTGTTTCACTTGAAACTGTTGATTGTGCTTTTTTTGTTTTTTTTTTCTTAAACTGGTGTTATTCCAGTTCTGAAAAATGCATCTATGCTTATTTTCCTTTCAAATCACTGGGGAAAGCATCTTTCAATTCCAAAAAAAACCCCAAAAAAGACACAATATTCTTCAAAGCATTTTCCTTCTCAAACAGTTCAGGCAGACACAAACCACAGAAGGTTTCACCTTTAAATAGTAAAAGTTGGAAATGGAAAAGGAAAAGTTACCTGGATGTGAAAAGCAGAGGTAAGAACAGATCTTATTTGGAGCTTTAACTCGAGGATGCTGTGTCAGACCTGGCTGATCCCTGTGAGGATCCCTTTCCTGGAACACCAGGAAAGCTTTGATTTTTCATTCCCAGTATCAAATCCAAACACAAGCACTGGGATGCAGCTGAAGAGAAGGAATGACAATGGAGGGAAAAGCCCTGTGGCTCAGAGGATGAGGAAGGAGCATCCTCTGCAGGGAGGGAGGAGGAAGGAAAGTGGCTCAGGGGTTTCTCCCAGTGCTCCCCAGCCCTTGCTGGTTTTCTCAGTGTGTTGTGCTGCAGAAATGAGCCCAGAGATGCTCTGGAACGATCCCATCCCTCCCAGAACACCTCACAGCGATGCCCCACACACATTTTGTGTCTGTTATGTGCAGGATCCACTTAAATGATCCACTCAGCTGCTGCAATCCGTGTGTTCCCTAAAGAAAGCAAATCCCAAAGAAAGAGAATACAGCACCAAGCAGGGACCTTCCTGCCTGAAGGACGTATTGGAGTATAATTTGTGGAGTGATTGATGTATTTTATTTTTAATAATATTTTCCCCCTCTTGTCAGCTTTCTCGTTCAGGGGACACATCAATCTTGGAGCCCTTTCCAATTGAGAGCTGTATTTCAGCAGGAATGGTTTGCCTTGCCCACCTGGCTGGGAGGGGGAAGGGGAAGGAGCAGGGTTTGCTCTGCTTGTTTTGTTTGGCTTTGGCCTTGGAATTCAGGGTGCCAGGGAATGCAGGAGTTCTCACTCAGCCTGTGAAGAGATCTTCCCTTTGCCCCCAAAGTAAATCCAAGCTAGCTCTGTCGAATGGAGGGGTCAGGGAGGCTCTTCAAGACCAAGAAAATACCAAAAAGGTGCTGCTTCTCCCTCCGGGGGATCGCAGGATGTTTATTCTGGCTAGCTTCCAGAAGAGAGAAGAGGCTGGGTGCCTCTTTCCCAGACTCTTTCAAACCTCGGGAGAGGGGCGGGGGGACACACAACACCAAGCCATGGGATAACGTTTCAGGGACAGGGAGGGGAAAGACATGTCACAGAGAAACAAAGTAACTCCCAGAAATATGCACCACCACATCTGCCCCTACTTTGATATATGTAATTGAATGAAAGGTAATGAGCTTATACTACTTACTGACCTGAAGTGGCCCACCAATCCCCATTTGCAGGCTGGTGAGGGTTACTCTGGTCTGCCAACTCTATATGGTTGACATCTGAGGTAGCTGAGATTAGCTTAACTATGCTTCTGTACAGTATTTTGCTTAGCACTCCAAACACTAACACCGTCAGCAGAACAATGACTAGCAGTGACAGAATAGTTTTCACTACTGAAGCCCACCACCCCGAGAGTCCCCAGTTTTTAAACAGTCCATTGAACCAGTCATCTGCTTCTTGCTTGACTTGTCTGATCATGCTTTTCATCTCTCGGAGCGTGGCATGGATGTTAGGAGCTTTCGATGTTAGATCCATACAGCAAAGACCCTCGAACTCCTGGCACTCGTGCCCGTGGAGCAACAGGAGAAAGTCTATTGCAGCACGGTTTTGAAGTGTCGTCTGCCTGGTAATTTCCTCATCTTCTAGGAGGGCACTTATGGCATTAGATGTTAAATTCGCTTGTTTTACCACCCAGCATTCTAGGTGTCCCAATTCACCTAGAGCCTTAGCTGCAGCTACCCAGGGAAGGAAAATGGATGCAGCAATCCTTTTTTGATTTTGACCAATGGAAAATCTCTGAGTCACAATTTTCATCATCTGATTTTGTAGCACTTCTCTTTTGAATTCTTTTTGTCAAATTGTTTTTATGGGTCCACTCGCCAATTAATGTTTGATTGGGCGCTAACAGTGATAGACGCCCTATGGTACACGGCCCTCCGAGGAGACGGGATGGAATTCCTGCCCATGCACGGTCCCAACAAATGAGGAACAGTCCTTTGGGGAGGCTTTTGGGATGTGTATGAGATGAAGAGTGCACTTTGATGTAGCTTAGTACACGGCACCACCTTTTTGCTGTGAACTCTTCTCGATGTTGTATTATATGGTGGAATGTTTCTTTATGAGTTGGAGGACTGACCCTAAAGTGTACACAGTATGATGCTGGGGAGGAACCCTGTAGCTCTAACTCCTGGGGTTCCTGGGTTGCCTTAGGAAAATGGGGTAGCCACTCTTCTACTGGGCTTCTTAACTCTGCTTCTATATGAGTGCTGTGTAGTTTACTATCTGCCTCAGGAGTCAGTGTACTAAAGCTGTGTGTGAATTCATTATGCTGCAAGGGAATTCCTACCAGGCAGGTAGACATAGGGTTTTTTGCTGCTGCAGTCGATAGACATATGTTTTCCTGTTGGAGTGTTTGTGCCAGGGTAACCCAGACGTTCTGGTGTGGCTGTGGGACGATCCAGGCTGCTGTCAGGCTGCTCAGTGCGAGCAGGATGACAGCAGGGTTAAGGCTCATCATGGATTTGAGTAAGAGGTAGGTTATTTCTAAAAAAAAGGAAACAGACATTCTTTAAAACATATTCACAGTTATAGTATGCAGGTCAGAGGCTAGAGAGGTTTCTTCTTGCTCTCTTCAGCGGCGTCTTCTCTTGGAAGTGACAGCCACTTGCTTCTCTTCTCTTCTTGCTGGTGCTGGATTCTTTGGAACAAAAGGTTTTACCCATTTCTGAGGGATCCATCGGGGGCCTGAAGGGGTGGATACACACGCATAACCTCGCCCCCAGGTGACAAGTTCATAGGGACCCTTGGTTTGCCAAGTTTCAGGGTCCCTGATTAACACCGGTGGATGCTGTGACAATTTAAACTGATCACCACTGTTAAAATGCCGAGTTACAGGAGGATTCATATTTTCAAATGAGCAGTTTAGGAAATTATTAGTAAACAGAGCTTTACAGAGTTTCTGCTGGGGAGACATCCACACTGCTTTGCTACCTTGCCTGGCTAGGACTTGTTTGAGCGTCTGATGTGTACGCTCGATTACAGCTTGACCTGTGGGGGAGTGGGGGATGCCAGTTTTATGTTCCACTCCCCACTGCTGGACAAATTCCAGGAACTCCTTGGATTTATATGCTGGGCCATTATCTATTTTAATTTCTTTAGGGATTCCCAATACAGAAAAGGCCTGTACTAAGTGTTGTTTAGCATGCACAGACTTTTCTCCTGCATGAGCAGAGGCATACACCGCTCCTGAGTATGTATCAATACTCACATGTACATACTTAAGGCAACCAAAACTGGGAATGTGAGTGATATCTGTTTGCCACACCTCACAGCTCTTAAAGCCTCTGGGATTAACCCCGATGCCTAATGATGGCACTGCCTGAAGCTGACAATTGGGACAGGTAGCCACGATGGCTTTGGCCTGATTCCGTGTCAGCTGGAACTGACGAATCAGTCCTGGCACATTTTGATGATATTGCTGGTGACTTATTTTTGCCTGCTGAAACACATCAGGGAGACATACCTTTTCGGCTGGGGCAGCAAGGGAGTCAGCCTTCCGGTTCCCCTCAGCGATTTCACCTTGCAATGGGGTGTGCGATCTTATATGCATCACATAGAAAGGTTGTTCTCTATTCGAGACCAAGTAAATCAGTTTTGAAAGCAATCTAAAGAGATGCTCGTTCTCAATGTCCTTGAGAACTGCCTGTTCCGCTCTGGACACCACTCCTGCTACGCAGGCTGAGTCAGTAACTAAATTAATTGGTTCTGAAAATTTTTCAAAGGCTCTCACGACCGCAGCTAGTTCAGCTATCTGGGGTGACCCCTCTACAAACTCAACATCAGCTTCCCAAAGCTGAGTCTGTGGATTTCTCCAAGTCATCACCGACTTGTGGGATGTCCCAGATGCATCAGTGAACACTGTGAGAGCCTTGAGTGGCCTCCGGCTCCTTTTCTCACGAGGAATGAGATGGAATTCCTCACAAAACAATTTGTGTGATGGTGCATGAACTGAAATTTGCCCACTATAGCTGTCCAGAGCTAACTGGAGGTTAGCATTGCTCTGCAGCAGATGCTCAAACATCTCTTTGGTCAGTCTCTCAGGGGAGTTTTTGCCTTCTCCAGAGAGCCTGACTGGGAGGTGAATACACATAAAGTCACAACCTGCCAGTTCTTGCAGCCTTACTTTGGCCTTTTGAATCAGCTCTTGTGGCTTGGTGATAGTCCTGGGTCTTTGATAAGAGAAGAAAACCCATTCTATTATTAAGAGTGGGTCCCTCTGCCCCTCGGCCCACTGGAATATTAACCCATGTAGGTGTGGCAATTTCCCCAGGACAATAAATTTGAAAGGCAGCTCAGGTTTGAAGCGGTGTGCCTGTCTTTCTGTCAAGGTCCTTTGTGCCTTTTCAATTACAGTTTTTGCTTCTGGAGTCAGCTTCCTAGGAGACAGTAACTCTCTCTCCCCTTTTAATCAATTGAGTAGAGGGCCCAGGTCCTCATTGGTGAGACCTAGCCAGGGTCTGACCCAGTTTAGTGACCTGCATAAGGAATGGAGATCTGCTAGAGTTTTAGGATTACCAATAATTTCCAATTTTTGTGGAACAACAGTCCATGCTGTAATTTCCAGGCCCAGGTATTTCCAAGGTGGCATCCTTTGAACTTTGTCTTCCTGCAATTGGAATCCAGCAGAGGTTAAAACTTTAACCACTAGGTCAAGGGTATCTTTCAGTATGTTGTTATTGGGACAGCATATTAAAATATCGTCCATATAATGCAAAATGATAGCCTCTCTCTTTTCAGCACGCACTGAGGACAGCAATGACCCCACATACCACTGGCAGATGAAGGGGCTTGCTTTCATCCCCTGAGGTAGAACTGTCCAGTGGTACCGTTTCATTGGAGCTTCCCTGTTAATGGTAGGAATGGAAAAGGCAAACCTTGGTGCATCCTCTGGATGCAGGGGAATTTGAAAAAAGCAATCTTTAATATCCAGTACTGCTAGTAGCCAATCTTGTGGTAGCATGGTTGGGGAGGGCATTCCTGGTTGGAGAGATCCCATGTCTTGCATTTTTTTGTTTATTTCTCTTAAATCTTGAAGGAGACGCCATTTATCTTTCCCTGGCTTTTTTATTACAAACACCGGGGAATTCCGAGGGCTGGTTGTTTCTACTATGTGTCCCTTAGCCAATTCTTCTTCCACTAATTTTTCTAGCGCCCCAAGTTTTTGTTTGCTGAGAGGCCACTGGTTCACCCAAATTGGATCATTATCTAGCCAAGATAATTTTTGGACAGGACGCTCTACAGTGGCCTCTATCAAAGATCCTGAGGTGTCTCAGGAATAGTGAGTTTCACCCCCCCACTGAGACATGGTATCTCTCCTCCACAAGGGGCACTTGTAGTCAATTACAAAAGGTCGGACACTAGCTATCCTACCATCCGGACCTTTGATCTGGACGATATCTCTAGCAATTTTTGCCAGTTTCATCCCTCCAACACCCTGTATTTTTCCTGCCACTGGTTGTAGTTCCCAGTGTGAGGGCCACTCCTTTTCCAGTATGATGGTCACATCTGCCCCAGTGTCAATTAACCCTTCTACATGGAGATGTTCTGATTTATGTGTTAAGTTACATCCCATAATGGGCTTGTTTTCACCCACTACTTCTGCCCAGTAGACTCCTGGTGCTTTGTCATCTACTGGGACTTCTGTTGGAACAGGGATTACCTGGGCTATTACCTGCCCTTTATCTATATAGTAAGGTGGTTGGGGGCACCTAGCTAAGAGAATGAGGTGTGTTAGGTCTCCCTTAATTGTCATGGGAGCCACCCATGGGAGCCACCTCAATCTCTATTGGTGTGTGTGCTGTGTCTCCAATAACAAAATACCTGCTATCCAGTCCAGCCAGGTCTTGTGAATTATCCTGCAAATCTACTCCCACGACAGTCCAGCAGTCAGATCTGAAACAAAAAGCTTTAGAAGTTATAAGTCTGAATCGCTTTTGCGGTTGCCAGACCTTATTAGGCAAACGTTTTTCACAATTATATTTTTGCAGTTTTTCACCCCCCTTCCCCCTTTTTATTAAAAGACAGAGATTCGTTTCCACTTCATTTATGTCTGCATGCTGAGTGGATAAGCGCTGTGATGTAAGTTTTTTGGCAAGCTGGTATCCGTGTGTTTCTGTTGTTTTAAAGGACAGTTTTTAGCAAAATGTCCCGGTTTTCTGCAGTAAAAACAAATTCGCTGTTGCTGGTCAGATGTCATCTGTTCATTCCTTGTCTCAGATGAAACTGCAGCAACAGATCTTGGGGTGGTCCAGGGAGGTCTCTTTTCCTGCAAAAACATCTCTGCTTTCCTTGCACAGGCTGCTGACATCTGTGCAAGGGTCGGAGGGGGATCCACAGGCAAACCTAAAATAATTCTACGGCAAGATTGATTAGCATTTCTCTGAGCAAGTTCCTTGACTAACTCTGTCTGTACTACAGGGCCTTCTACCTGACGGGAGACTTGTTCTCTTAATCGGTCTAAGAATTGCAGGAATCCTTCTGAGGGCATTTGTTTTACATTAATATAACTGGCCTTAGTGTCAGCTGCAGGTAGCTGTGTGAAAGCCTTTTCTGCAGCTGTAGTGATTTTATCTATCACAGCTTTTAGCAATGCCCTAGTTTGGTCCTCAGGTTTTTCCCATACTCCTTCACCACATAAATGCTCTAAAGTAATAGGATTATTTAATAAATCTACATATTGGTGATTAGTTTTTAATAATTCCACCAGTATGTTTTTTAGAAATCGCTTCCATGTGTTTTCCCATAATTCAAATTCAGATGGTGTAAGCAAACACCTAAAAAGATCTTTAATATCTGTAGGAACTAAATCATTTGAGGTTAATGTTGTTTTAACAATGCTTTTAAATATTTCACTATTACGGCCAAATTCTCTTTGTACTTTGCAAATTTCCTTTTTGTCTTGGTATGAAAACGGCTTGTAATGCCGATTCTGTGGTCTTGTTCCAGTAAAAGTCACCGGAGCAGCAGTAGGGAAAAAGGCTGAGTCACAACCATTTTGTTCTCCATTCCCAGGAGTTGCATTGAACCGGCAGGGGGGAGAGGCTTGTCCTGCCCGGATATCGAGAAGGCTCGCATTCCCCCATCCCCCAGGGGCACCACGTGGCTCCACACTGGGAGCAGGCTGAGAGGATTCACCCTTCCATTCCCCGGGGAGTCCCCCGGGGCCATCAGGGCAATTTGCAGCAGCGCAACCACACCCGCCTTTGGAATGTGGTGAGGCAACCTCACCTCCCTGCTCGGTCTCGGGCCCGCCCCCCGGACCGTGGGAACTGGGAAGGGCTCCGCCCCTCGCCCCCCACTCGGCCCAGCCCCCAGCCCCGCCCCCAGCTCCCACCCCATCCCCGCCCCCAGCCCCGCCCCCACAGGAGCTGGGCGGGGGGGCCCTCACCCCCATGCCGGGCCCTGGGGTCCCGCACACCCCCATGCCGGGTCCCGGGGGTTTCATTCCCTCATCGGGTCTGTGGAGAGACTCAGCCCCACCCCTGCAGGAGCCAGGAGAGAGCCCGCAACCCCCCATGCCGGGCCCGGGAGGCTCGCAGCCTCCCATCGGGGGGCAGGGCCGGGACACCCCTCCCCCTGCCCCTCTGCAGGAGCAAGGGGTGTAACTCCCTCCCTCCCCGTTCCTCCTCCCCACGGGACAGGGGCCGGAGGGACAGGGGATAGGGTTACAGCCTCGGGGGACAGGGTCATAGGGTGGGGCCAGGCAGGGCTGGCGGGTGGTGCAGGGTGGAATGTCAGGGGGAACAAAGGGGTTGTGATAAGGGTTGGGGGCAGGAACCGGTGGGTGGGAGGGATTATGGGTAGGAGAAAGGGGATACACAGGGGGATTCACCATGTGGCCAGGTAACACGCGGCCGGCGCCATTTTGGCTCTGCACATGTTCTTGAGTAAGTTCAGCAGAGCTCTCTCCTCCTTGCAGGGAGGATTTAAAGCTATGTTTTTCGGGATTTTCTGCGGGGAGGGAAGGGTACAGGCAGTTTTTTCTGCCTGTAATGCCTGGGACAAGCCCTCTGACGGAGGTGCTGAGGGAAGATGAGGGGAAGAGCAAGCCAGAGGCTTTTGCCTCTGTAGGCTGGTTTTCCGAATTAAAAGGAAAAGGGGGAGGTATTTGCCAGCTGTGCTGTCCCCCAATTCAACTTGCATAGTAAGGGCTTGTCCAGCCTTGTCCCAGTCAGGCAGGGAATCAACATTTAAATCCGGAAAATGCAAAAAAAAACCCTTTTACTAATTTCCTCAGCTTTTTTTTTGAGAAATTGATATTTCCAGCCTTTAAAATATTCTTAATAAGGGAATATTTATTCCTTTCCTGTGTAGACAAAAGAGTACCCATGGCCAATCTTAAGGCTTTACTACACAGGCTGGTCTAACCTTTTTTTTACCTCCGAAAAAAACAGAAAAGATCCAAACTGCGGTCAGGGTTTAGAAACCACCGCGGAGCCCAGGACCTGCTGCCGGTGCACCTCCCCCACTCCACGTGGATTCCGCTGGTCCCGATACCAGGGAGAGGCTCTGGCACCGGCACTACCACCACCGTGCCCCGCTAAAACCCCACAACAACCGCCGGATTTCCCACACCCCCTGCGACCCCCCCAGTACCTGTTTCCTGAAGGATGCGCGGTGTTCAAAGAAAAGAAAAGAAAAAAAAAAAGGTTCTCGGTCTGAGTTGACTCGTTGTCGTGGTTTTAAACCAGTAATTAAAAAAATTATTTATTTCTTGTTGTGAGATATGGATTAGAACAAGAGCAAAACAGGCTTAAAACTTAAAAGGAATAAAGACAGTTTATTAACAAACTACAAGAATAAGAACACCAGAATAAACTTTCAGAAAACCCCCTTATCTTTCACATCTTAACTATTTCTCTGTACACATGACAACGTAGAGACAAATAATTTTAGGACTTTGGTGGTTAAAAACAGTCTTAATTCTTGCTACAGTCTTTTCATCAGTCTTTGTAGAGAAACAGAAGCCTCTTTCTGTTAGCTTACGGAGTTTCTCACGAGAAAACTATTTTTGTCATAGTTTTTTATTTCTCTAATGCCAGCTGCCCGGAAATCTGTCATTAGATCTTCTCCTCCCATCTCACATCTCTCCGAGGTGTGTATGGGTCACTGAGCTTAGGGATTTTATTTTTAAGGATAAGTCATTCAAAGGCAGAAGTCTTCTTCATTTGTTTCTGAGAGCCTTCCTGGAACACAGTTTTCTCTTTGCCCCCCAAAGCTTCAAAATCTTCACTCAACTCAATTCCAGCAACTCACAGTATCACAAGTACTCTCTCTCTTTTGCTCAAAACTTACACTTTGAATACTCTATTCCTCCCAACACTCATCATGAATTAAAGGAGTCTTTTTATACTATTATTGTCTATCTCCATAGCTTTAACAGAAAGATATTTCAGCTGTAAAGCATCTCCTTATTCTCTCTTTCTTATTTAAACTTAACTCTTTTCTTCACTGTTTTTGGTGGTTCTATGATGTCTTCTCTATGTTGATTGTCTCTCTCTTTCTCTGTCTTTCTGAGAAAAGGAGTAATCTGTATGTTTATCCAGGTAGTAAAAGAATTAAAAGCTTTAGGAAAACTGCAAGAGTTCATGGTGTTAAGTTTCAGTCTAGCAGCAAAAACTGAAAACCAAGCTCGGCTGCTTCTGTTCCCGCCTCCCCCCCCCTCCACCCCGCGGCCTTGTCGGCCTGAGAGGGGGCGAGGAGGCCAAGACAGAGCCTTGTTACCTCTTCAGAAGCCGGAAACCAAAGAGCATAAGAGAATTCTGTCTGTACTTCTTAAGGGGGTGTTTACAAGTTGAATTCACTTTTTAATGGTCAGATCTGCTGTCAATTCTTGGAAATGACTGATAATTAGTCAGGAGGAAAAACTCCCATCAGCCACCAGCAGCTTCAACTTCCCCTCTTTCTAAGCTGTCTTAAAAGTAAAGCCACCCCATGACACTCGTGTACTCACCGAGCTACCAACTCGACCCCCGTCAGAAAAACTGCAAGGTAGGTGACAGTACCTAGGCTTGTTAAAACACCCATGGGGTGTTTTCCAGCCGTCCGGAGGGGTTCTAAAGCCCCCGCGATGGGCGCCACCTGAAGAGACCTTCCCTTTGCCCCCCGGAAGTAAATCCAAGCTAGCTCTGTCGAATGGAGGGGTCAGGGAGATCCTTCGAGACCAAGAAAAGACCAAAAAGGTGCTGCTTCTCCCTCCGGGGGATCGCAGGATGTTTATTCTGGCTAGCTTCCAGAAGAGAGAAGAGGCTGGGTGCCTCTTTCCCGGACTCTTTCAAACCTCGGGAGAGGGGCGGGGGGACACACAACACCAAGCCATGGGATAACGTTTCAGGGACAGGGAGGGGAGGGGAAAGACATGTCACAGAGAAACAAAGTAACTCCCAGAAATATGCACCACCACAAGCCTGGTGGGGATCCTGATGGCTGATCCACTAAAACTTGGTGCTGGAGAGGCTGTGAGAGACTTTGGCACAAAACTGAGCCTATTTCAGTGTCCTTTTTAAAGCTCAGCAGGTTTTGGGAGGAATCATGGGGGACAAGAGTGTCCTGAGCCTCAGTCAGATCAACCCTTGCTTGGACATCCTCAGGTTGGCTTTTATTCTTTTATTGTTTTTCTGCATTTTTCCCCTCTATCCATAGCAAAGAAAGCCCTTTGACAGCAAGAACTTGGAGTTCTGTGTAGGATGGAGGGGTGAGGAGTGTCCCAGTGGCTGCTGTGTGTCCAGGAGTGCCCATCTCACCAGCTGCAGTCATGGCAGGCCTGGCTGTGAGTGGCTGGACTTGGGGTTCTCTTTGTGCCGCCTCCCTGCTGCCCCAGATCCATTTGACAGCGGGGATTTGCTGGAGTTGAGGCACATCCCTGCTCTTCCCAGAGGCCACAGGAGCAGAGGTGTGTTGGGAGGGAGGGAAAGCACAGGTGAAACCAACACTGGTTGTGTTTGAGGTACCTGACGTGAGCACCCCTTCACAGAATCCCAGGATCACTGAGGCTGGAAAAGATCCCCAAGGTCACTGAGCCCAACCTGTGCCCAATGCCCACCTTGTCCCCAGCCCAGAGCTCTGAGTGCCACATCCAGACCTTCCTTGGACACCTCCAGGGATGGGGACTCCACCACTGCACTGGGCAGCCCCTGCCAGTGCCTGACAATGAAGAAATCAATTTCTTCCATGAAGAAATCCTTCCAGATCTCCCCCCTGAGCCTTCCCTGGCCCAGCCTGAGGCCATTCCCTCTCCTCCTGTGGCTGTTCCCTGGGAGCAGAGCCCGACCTCCCCGGCTGTCCCCTCCTGGCAGGGGTTGTGCAGAGCCAGAAGGGCCCCCTGAGCCTCCTTTGCTCCAGGCTGAGCCCCTTTCCAGCTCCCTCAGCCCCTCCTGGGGCTCCAGACCCTTCCCCAGCTCCATTCCCACCTCTGGACATTCCAGCCCCTCGGTGCCTTTCTCGTGAGGGGCCCAGAACTGGGCCCAGCTCTGGGGGTGCCCCAGCAGTGCCAGCACAGGGGACAATCACTGTCCTGCTGCTCCTGCTCACTCTGTTTCGGATACAAGCCAGGATTGTTCTCCTTGCCCACCTGGGCTCGTGTCCAGCAGCCCAGGTCCCTTCCCAGCCACTGTGCAGGGGTGGTGGCCGAGGAGCAGGGACCCTTCCTGCTGTCCCTGTCAGCGATCCCACGCGGCAGAGCCGGGCAGACACCAGTGCCACGGAGCTGTGGTGGCTCCAGGAGCTCTGCTGTGTGCCCTGGAGCCGGGCACAGCCTGGGGACACGTGCAGGGCAGCACAGCTGGCGCTGCCTCCAGAGGTGCTGCTGCCTCCTGGCTCTGCTGGGCTCCATCACATCCCGGCTGGATCCTTGGGATGGGCTCAGCACACAGAGCTGGGGCTGGGATGGCAGCTGGGAGCCTGAATCCTGTTAGATCCACAAGGAAAAGGTGAGGAGGTGTGTCCCAGCCCTGCATAACCAGGGAGGCTTTTCCTGCAGGTCCTGCAGCACTGCAGGTTAAACTCACCCTGCTCAGAACCTGCCTGTGCACAGGAATGTGTACAGTAATTGCCATTGCTGTAACAAATCAACTTGTTCTGCAGAGCTGAATTGTTGTTGTTGTTGTTGTTGTTTTTGGGTGAGGGGTTTTTGTTTGGTTGGGGTTTTTTTAGGTGGGGAATATCGAGTTCTCAGCATTTTCAGTGTTTGTCCAAAACCATGGAAAATTCCATCCTCCCATGAAGTTGTGAGAGCACAGCACTCTGGCTTGTCCAGTATTTCCTAGAGCTGTCCTGGATTTTAGCAGGAGAGCTGCATCCTGCAGGCATTCCCTGCACTGAGCACATCCATTGTGATACCCTTGGGATATGTGATACACCCATTGTGTGGCCCTTGGGATACAGAGGTGGCACTGGGAAAATCACCATCTGCTCAGGGCTGCCTGCAGCCTTAGCCTGTGGCAGGGGTTTACTGGGATACATTTGATGCAAATCCCACTGCTCACCTCAAGTTAAGCAGCAGGCAGTTGCACTGCTGCATCTCCTGCACGTGTTTCAATGAGTCCTGTGGATGCAGGCTGGGAAGTGGGAGGATGGAGACTGCTAGGGCAGGTGTTCCATGTGTCCCTGCTGATGGAGAGGTGCAGATCTCTCTCCCCCAGAGAGCTGTGAGAGGGGCAGGGGTTGGTGTCTCTGGCAGAAGCAGGATTTTCCAGCCTGTTGCTTCCAGAGTCTCTTCACCTGCGAGTGCTTTGCAGGAATGTCACATCCCCTGTGTCAGAGCAAAGGGCATGATTGATATATTCCCTCTCCTGAAAGGGCAGCTGGTGTCTGGATGGGCTGGCTGGCCCTGGAAAGGTGACCTGGGGGCACTCAGACCTCCTGCTGCTGGCCCAGGCTGTAGGAATTGCCTTTGCACAGCTCTGGGTATGTGTGCAGGTCCTTAAACCAACAGATTGTTATTCCACCAGTCCTGTCCCCTCTCAGCAGCTCCCAGCCATCCCTTGGTGCCCTCCTGGCACGGAATTCCCCAGGGCAGCATGGATCTGGGGACAGCATGGATCTGGGGACAGCATGGATCTGGGGACAGCGTGGATCTGGGGACAGCATGGATCTGGGGACAGCGTGGATCTGGGGACAGCGTGGATCTGGGGACAGCATGGATCTGGGGACAGCGTGGATCTGGGGACAGCGTGGATTTGGGGGCTGGCACCTCTCCCCATGGGGCTGGGGGGTGGCTGGGCAGCCCATGGAGATGTTTCTCATTGAGGTTTGCAAGGCACAGGGCAGAGCTGCTGGGGTCACCTGCCCAGGGCTGCTTGCTCTGCCTCTGGATTACAAGATTTATTTATTTTTTCCCCCAGGAAAGTGGCAGAGGCTGGACAGGCTGGTGGGGATGCTGAGGCAGCTTTCCCTCAGTCAGACCCCAGGGCTGCTCCTGGAAAAACATCATTTTCTTTTGGCTCCAAAGGGCTCTTCCCAAACAGAGCCCCACGGGGGCAGGGTCACTTTTACCAGGGATGCTTTGTCATTTTTCTTTTGCTAACAAGAGCTCCAGGAAGATTCTGCTGAGACTCCCCCTTCATGTGCAGCCCAGGTGTTTCCAGCTCAGCTGCTGGAGCTTCCAGTACCAGTTTCTCTAACACTTATTTCACCCAGAATATTCTGTAACTCGCTTAAAATGAAAAATGTAGGAGTTGGGTAAAACAAATTGTATTTAATATCAACTTAATTAGCCCAATGATATTGCACAGATGGCATTCTGGATTTTCATGTTTTATTCAAGAAACCTTTTGGGTTTGGGATAATATATCTGAAACTGGGATGGAATTCAACAGCCTCACCTTGGCATTTAAACCAAGTCTGCTGCAGAGCTCGGGAGGGCTGGGCTGGGCTCTCTGGTTTTGGGGTTCTGGTCTTGGGTGGGCAAGAGTAAATGTGGAGATTTCCAGCTGGACTCACAGGCAGGAATAAAGCTGGATGATGGAAGACAGCCTAATAGACAGCAAATGATAAACAGGCTTTGAAAGGGGAAAGAAAGGTGAAAAGCTGTGTTTCTTGGAGACCAGGCAGGAGCTCTGGGAGTTTCTGTGGGCAGAGCAACTGTTTGGGCCAGGAGAAATGAAGAGAAGGATCCAGGGAGAGCTCAGAGCCCCTTCCAGTGCTTAAAGGGGCTCCAGGAGAGCTGGAGAGGGACTGGGGACAAGGGATGGAGGGACAGGACACAGGGAATGGCTCCCAGTGCCAGAGAGTGGGTTGGATGGGGTATTGGGCAGGAATTGTTCCTTGGCAAGGG
Source organism: Cyanistes caeruleus (assembly GCF_971803275.1). Taxonomy (NCBI): domain Eukaryota; kingdom Metazoa; phylum Chordata; class Aves; order Passeriformes; family Paridae; genus Cyanistes; species Cyanistes caeruleus. The sequence goes on along the minus strand of NC_141716.1, from coordinate 13,896,412 downwards.
TGGGCAGGCCCTGGCACAGGGTGCCCAGAGCAGCTGGGGCTGCCCCTGGATCCCTGGAAGTGTCCAAGGCCAGGCTGGACGGGGCTTGGAGCAGCCTGGGACAGTGGAAGGTGTCCCTGCCATGGCTGGGGGAGGAACAATACGAACTTTAAGGTCCCTTCCACCCCAAACATTTCTGTGATAATTTTTCCTCTTCAGCCCCAGTTATTGTCAGTGTTGTTTTTTTAAGTGAAGACCAAATGGACCAATTTCCAGAGCTCTGTTCCTTTCCTTCTCTGTGATGTCCCTAAAAAGTGATGCCTTAGAGGCTCCCAGTGGTCCTGAGCTCTGAGAGAAAATCTTGTCTCCCTTTTTTTCTGAGGACACACCATGAGCCCCAGCCCTGGCCCTGCCTCTCAGCTGCCCTCTGTTCTCTGAGCCTCCTTCATCCACTGCTGACTGTCCTTGAAGAGCTCCTCAGGAGCAGCAGTTTTCCTTTGGAGCCCAGGCTGAGGCTCCTGGGAGCATCACAGCGGGATCACACGGTGTGCAATTCCCAAATTCCCTGTGTAGCCCTTGCCTGGGGCAGAGGAGCTGCGTGGCTGTGTCAGGCTGTGTCAGGCTGTGTCCCACCTCCCTGTCCCAGCTTCACTGAGCAGTTTCCTGCCTCAGAACATTCCAGTCCCCTTTTCTTGGTGACCCTGCTCTGCTCCCAGCCTTAGCAGCCAGCCCAGTTTCAGGGCCAGTAGCAGACTTTTCCAAAATCCTTCTGCTTTATTGAGCCAGCACCCCCAGGGTCCCCAGGGAAGGGCTGTGCCCAGGAATTCTGCTTCCACTTCAGTGTTTTGTCCTTGTGTGACCTTCTGGACCCTGGTGAGGCCTGATCTGAAGCTCCTGGATGAAGGAGGTGTCCATCCCCAGTGCGAGGGTCTCCAGTGCTAATCCCTGGCAGAAGCAGGGTTGGCTGCCAAAATTTTCTCTTCAGTGTCAGAGTGTGCTTCTGTTTTGCAAAGGAGTGAAATTTCCATGTGGGCAAAGTCCTGGGCTGATTTGGGTCCAGGACAAATCCCATTTGGACCATCCCACGTGAGCAGGTGAAGCTCCCTCAGTTCCCAGCAGGCTGTGTCCTGGAGGACAGGAGAGCTGCTGGGTGGCCAGGCTTTGAGGAGTGCTGGCCAGGAGGTGTGGGGAGACAATCCTGATGCACAGGATGTGCTCCAGGAAGAGCCCTGCGGCTGAAGGGGTCAGTAAGAGACAGCCAAGGCAGCTGGAGGGAGAATCAAACTGTGCTGCTCTCCCAGGGAAAGCACTTCACTCACGGCCAGGAGGGCTGGCAAACACAGGCTGGGCTTGGGGTCTCCTGCAGCTGGGAAAAACCTTTCCTTGGAGCAGGCAGACTCCAGCCCTGCTCACCTGTGGCTCGGAGCTGGGAGGTTGTGATGTGCTGCTGGTGCTGGGAATCAGCTGGGAAGAGTGGGGCACCCTGCACCTCAGCAGATGTGACCAGAGGTGCCCAAACCCTTCACTGGTGTCCTCCTGTGTGCCTGAGGAGTGCTTGACAGACCTCAGCTTAGCCAGAAGTGGCTCATGGCCCTGCTGGGATGGATCTCTAAAGTTTACATAGGTGACAGGGGGTTCAGTATTTCCAGGGCCCTCTAGGCAGTACTGAATGTGACAAGCTAAAACTCCATTTTCATGCCTCAGTTACTCCACTTGTGCCCTTTCTCTCATCATTCCTGGTTGTTTTGAAGACTCCCTTGTTCTGTTTTTAGCTGCGGATCTTTTTCCAGAGACAGGAACAGGGAGAAAATGTGTGGGATTTTTGGTGGTGGTAGGTTTTTTAGCCTTTTGTAATAGAAATACACTTGTCTGACTCTGCACATGGTCATTTACCTGGGCAGGGATGGCACCAGCCCCCAGAGAGCCCATTTGTGCTGGTGTTGCTCTGCAGCCCCTGATTCCTGGTGGGATCTGTTCAGCCAGAGCACTTCAGCACGTCCTGTTCCACCTGGGGACACCTCTCCGTGTCAGTGCTGTGAGGAGGAGGAGGAGGAGGAGGCTGCAAGGAGCAGAAGAGCAGCTGTGACCTGCAGGGAGGCACAGGGTGAGGGGCAGGAACACAGATGGATACTCCAAGGCCCAGGAAAAGGGGATGTGCTGGTGCTGAAAGAGAAGGGAGCAGTTTGGGTGAACCCAGACAAGATCCCGCAGCCTCTGGCCCTGGCTTCTCCCAGGGCTGGGCTGGCATCTTGGGGACAACCTTGGGCTTGGTTTGGTGCCATGGAACCCTCAAAACTCTTCATTCTCAGTCCCCAAACTCTTCAGGCCTGCAATTATCCTGTTAGATTAAGTCAAATCATCCTCTCTGTCCATGAAGGTCCATTTCTGCTGCTGACCCCATCCCCCAGCACAAAATGGTTCTGTTTTCATGCTCTGTCTAATTTGTAATTTTCATGGGTGTTTGAGCAGCCACTTCCACCTTTCTGGGTGCAGTGTGGAGTGCTGGAAGTCAGGAATGCCAGTGTGTATAACATTGTTAATTTTAGGCATTTCTCTAATCACTGCCTGCCTTTGCTGCTGCCGCCCCTCCAGAACCACAGCAAAAACATCTCTCAACATCCCTAAAGAGCAAACAAGATTTAAATTGTGCTTTGAATTCAGATATGTTCTCCTTCCAACACTCAGAGTGGCAGGGAAAGGGCTGATGAAACCCTGCAGCCACCCCTGCCACGTCCAGCCTCTTTCCTGGTGCTTCCTCAGTGTGTTGATCTGTGAGCTGCCAAATGTGGAGCAAGATTTGGGTGTAATCCTGATGGAAACCCCCAGCAATAACCAACTTTGGGGGTTTTACTGCTGCTTTGACACAGATGCTCAAACTGAAGCTGTGTCCTGTCCATGCCAACCCCCAGCTTATTCCAAGCTGCAGACTTACTTGGGAATCTTTGCCTTGGATTTGGCCCCTTGCTGCCTTCAGTGAATGAATCCCTTTGTGTGCTGGGTTCAGCTTCCAGCTGAAGCTGAGGCAGCTCCTGGGAGCAATTTGAATTATTTTTTATTTTGGCCACAACAGTGGAGAGAGGTGGTGACCCCAGAGGGCAGCAGGACTAATTTGGAGGTTGGAGAGAGCTCAGTGGTGTCCCCACAGCCCCCAGGAGCTCATGGGGACTGAGGGAGGTTGGGTGGGGAGAGGAAATCTGCATCATCCAACTTTGTGTACCTCCAGTGTCTGAGCAAGTTATTCAGGCTTTCTTTGGAGCTGAGAGAGAGACACTGATTTTTCTGGAGTGCCATTCACCAGCCTGGGTTTCAATATCTGAAATGAGTGAGAATGGGTGTCCTGGAAAAGCCTTTTTTTAAAACATGGAACCTGCAAAAGCTGGCTTGGACAGAGCAGTTAACTACAAGAGTAGTTAATATCTAAATTCAGGCAAATTTAAATGTTTCTTCCCTGCCCAGGTATTTCCACCCAGCTAAGGCAGACCCAAGCTTGCTGCTCTTTCCAGTTCTCTTTCCTCTGCCCCCAAACACAATGTGAAACACTGCTTTAGAATGTTTTACCCTGTAAAACAACATATTGCACTATTCCCTGTTCACTTTCAATTTTATGCAACTTTCTCTGCTGGAATAGGCTCAGTGATCCCAGGAAATAATTGGTGAGCTTGTTAGACTAATGGGATTTTTTATTTTCAAGGCTATAGATCAAACAAGTATGCCTGAAAATTCATTATACATGCAGTGAGCACAAAATAATTATTCCTTCCCATGGAAGTGCCGGAGGAGAGACTGTGATAAGGTGGGGCTTTAAAAAAACCTGCTTGATTTATCATTTGAGGCAAAGTTCCTGTGAGATGCACGAATTCAGTATTGAGTGACAGTCACCTGGCTGGCCAGGGGGCAGGGGACAGCCTGGAAAGGATTTTGACTTTGCTTTTTTGACTTTATTTTTGGTCTGGAGCTAAGCAGCCCCTGAGTTGTGCTCGTCCTTTGCAGCAAACAGCCCCAGGTGTTGTTTGGAACAGCAGAATTTTGTGTTGCTCCCAGGTGGTGAAAAAGGGATGGTTTCCCACCTCCCTCTTCTCCAGGGCTTTGGTTTTCCATCTCCTTCCCCTCTGGGGAAGCCAAGGAAATCTCAGCCAGGAGAGAGGATTTGTTCAGTCCTGCAGGTGGACACGTGAGAAAGGGGATGTCAGCAGTGGAGGATCTAGCCCAGAATAAAATGCTGGATGTTGACTGAGATGTGGGCTGTGCTGCCTCATGTTCAGCCTCACCATCCCGAGCATTTTGGGTCTAAATTGCAGTGTCTGGGGTTGTCCTGGTTTGGGGCTGCTGGGATCTTGCCCACGAGCTCAGCCTGAGCAGTTCCATCAGTTGTGTCCCACGAGGAACCAGGAGGAGATGCTGGCAAGGGAACTGGAGCTCCTTCCCTGTGGGGACAGGCTGGGAAAGCTGAACCTGGAGAAGAGAAGGTTGTGAGGAGACCTCAGAGCTCCTTCCCAGGGTGTGAAGGGGCTGCAGGGAAGTGGGAGAGTGACTCTTCCTCAGGAGCTGCAGTGACAGGACAAGGGGGAATGGGATCAAACTGAAAGAGGGGAAATTTAAGTCAGAAATACACAAGAAATTCTCCCCTGTGAGGGTGGGCAGGCCCTGGCACAGGGTGCCCAGAGCAGCTGGGGCTGCCCCTGGATCCCTGGAAGTGGCCAAGGCCAGGCTGGACAGGGTTTGGAGCAGCCTGGGATAGTGGGAGGTGTCCCTGCCCATGGCTGGGGGAGGAATGAGATGATCTCTAAGGTCCCTTCCAACCCAACCCATTCTGGGGGGGAATTTTACCTTCAGTGTATTTGCAAATTGCAATTTATTTTTGCATCTTTGTTTGAAAATTAATTTGTCTTAAAGATATTTTGTGTGTTTCTTGAGTTGTCCACATATTGCTGCTCTTCAATCAAGTATTTTCCATTTGCAGAGCTGGCCAAAGAATTAATTGTTCACTGAGAAGTTCCATAGAAAACCCCTTTATAAAAAAGCACAAGTGGATACTGTCTTTGTGGGGAAAATTGGTGAATGTTTGGGATATGACAGGAGAGAGAAAAAAGGAAAAGAAGCAAAGACAAGTCATAAAAAGGCTCAAAAGCGCAAGCTGTGACATCTTGGAGAGAAAAATGCTTGCTATACCTTGGAAAAGCTCGAAAACAAATCTCCAACTTAACTTAAAAATAGTTCTTCTCGTTCTGCAGGCACAAAGACTAATTGGAAGTGACACCATTTAAGAATGTCACTTCCAGTCGGTCTCATTGCCCTGGTGTTTGTGCCTCCCATCCTGTGCTGGGCTGGGATCGCTCCGTGAGCAGGGAGAGGGAATTTTGTCCCTCAGAAGAGACTGGGCTTGGTGGCCAGCTCCTTCTGGGCAAGCAGCTCCTGATCCCCATGGATGCACCCACAAGTGCAGGGATCTGGACTTGGCATCTCCAAGCCAGCATTTGCCTTTTTGATGGACACCTCTCACAGCCAGTGTGGTTGGGAAGGTGGTGACCTGACTATCCATTCTCTGGTGGTGGTCAAAAACTTATAAATACTGAGAGAATAAAGGACTCTGTTGCACCACACCTCGAGCTGTGTCCCTGTGACTCATTTTGTGTCCAGCAGTGACACCCATCCTGGTGCACTGAGTGAGGGGAGGATGGACAGGCCAGCAGCAGTTCTGGCTGGAGGATTCCTGCTGGGCTGAGGGCAGTGGCTGCGCCCATCCACTCAGGAAACATCAGTGTGTGTCCAACACCTCCTGAGGGAGCCCCTTAGGCACAGCTTCTGCCCAAGTTTTGCCAACATCTCCCTGGGCAAAGCATCCAGGGCAGTTCTTGCAAAGGCAGCACCTTTGAGGAACCCACAGTTGACAGCAAATTGCACACAATTACTCTGCAGTGCATAAGCAGTAAGTAATCAAGCATGCTAATGACCAGCAGCGTTAATTACTGGCCACTTCCCCCAGCTGTTCCTCACCTCTGGTCCCAGCTGCAAAACCAGCTCACAGTGTGCAACAGCTGCATTTGGAGGCCCAGAACAGCCCTGGCCTTTGGCTGACTGTGTAAAAGTTGGATGACAATTTGTAGCTCCACGTGGGAATTTTGGAGCTTCCCCAATTAACCCCTGAGTGCTGTGGGATTCTCTGCTGGAGGATCTGAGTGTGACAAGCTGCTGATATTGCCTGAGTTGGTGCTGGGGCATCACAAAGGAGCCTGGACACCTTCCCCTATCCCAGGCTGCTCCAAGCCCCATCCAGCCTGGCCTTGGACATTTCCAGGCATCCAGGGGCAGCCACAGGAAACCTGTGCCAGGGCCTCAGCAGCCTCACAGGGAAGAATTGACATAATTAATGTAACTAACATAGTTCCTTCTGAAGGTCCAATGGTGAAAAGCATCCCTGTAGCTTCAGCTGATGAATTTCAACACTGAAAGGCACAAAAAACCCCAGAAGAAATGGAGCTCAAGCTGGCCAGGACGAACATTTCCTCTCCTGCTGCCAATTATGGGGCAAGGATTACATCACAACGTGTTAGTAGAATTAAATATCTATTTGAACTTTGCTTCTCGTGTACTTTTTAATTTTAATATTATTTATTCTTTGACTTTCAATAATTCATCGAGATGCGTCCATATCAGTAATTAAAACATGTACAGTAAGAAACAGAGCTCACATAAATTATTCCACGGCATTCATTATTTATTTGGCCACTTACAGCTGTGCAAAATTTACAGAGAAAATATGTACATTAATTAACATGTACATTACAATTTCATGAGTGCACTTTTTCGGTGAGTAAAGATACTCAGATATGGGTGTGTGAGCAGCTAGAGAGGTCTTGCTTGTGCCTTTTAAATTATTTAGGTTTAAGAAGAGGTCTGTGGTTGGAATCCAGGAGGAGCTGCTCGGGGGAAGCCTTTCTGCTGGCCTTACACGTGTGGTGGCAAAGTGGTTTTTTCCAAAGCTGCCAGGATTCCTGAGTGTCGTGGTTTTAAACCACTAACTAAGAAAATTATTTACTTTTTGCTGTGAGATATGGATTAGAATAAGAGCAAAACAGGCATACAACTTAAAAGGGAAAAAAAAGAAAGTTTATTGACAAACCACAATAATAAGAACACCAGAATAAACTTTCAGAAAAACCTTTCCATCTCCTATCCACCCACTATTCTCTTGTTCACATGACAACAGAGACAAAAACTCTGGAACTCTGATGGTTAAAACAGTCCCAATTCTTGCTAGTATGTTCACCAGTCTTTATAGAGAAACAGAAGTTTCTTCCTGTTAATTTATGGAGTTTCTCACAAGAAAACTATTTTTGTTATAGTTTTCTATTGCCCTAATGTTAGCTGCTCAGAGCTGCTATTATTAGAGTTCACTCCTCCCATTTTCACATCACTCTGAAGTAAGTATGGGCCATGTGTCTAGAGATAACATTTTTAAGGATAAGTTATTCAAAGGCAAAAAAAAGTCTTCTTCATCTGTTTCTGTGAGCTTCACTAGAAAACAGTTTTCTCATGGCCTCTCAGGGCTTCAAATCTCTCAACAGTTTTCTCATGGCCTCTCAGGGCTTCAAATCTCTCAACAGTTTTCTCATGGCCTCTCAAGGCTTTTAATCTCTTAGTACTTCACTATACTATAATTACTCTTTACTCAAATTTACACTTTGAACACTATTCCTCTCTAGATCTTATATCATGAATTAAAGGAGTTCTTTTCAGGACTTCATTGTCCATCTCCATAGTTTTAACAGGGAGATATTTCAGCTTAATTAAAGCATCTTCTTAATTCTCTACCTTTCCTGAAGCTTCTTTTCCTTCTTGTCACTGGTAGTTTATAAAGTCTCTTTTCATGTTGATCTCTCTTTCTCTCTCTCTCTCTGGATAAAAAGATTAATCTGCAAGTCTCATCTGGGTAATGAAAGAGTTAAAATCTTGCCCAGGCTTTTGTAGATGGTTTAGAGATCTCTGCCGAACAGGAGCTGGAGCCGTCTGCGATGGAAGGTTCCTCATGGCTGCTCTGGAGCGTGTGGTCGCTGTTCCAACCCGCTGCAAGTCCAGGGCTTCTCTCTTTCTTCACTGGGCAGTTTCTAGTGAATGTAGTTACAGCAAAAACCTACAGCCGAGCCAGAGATCGGCTCGGCCCGGGCCCGAGAAAAACCTTCCCCAGGCCCCCCCATCTCCCGGGCAGGAGACGCGGCAGGCCCGGCCCCATCCCCGCTCGGCCGCATGGCCTGGGCAGGGACGGGAGGTCTGGAGCTCAGCCACCCTCCACAGCCAGAAAACAAAAAGAGCCCAGAGAGCTCTGCTTTTACATTTTTAAGGTAGGGTTCACAAGTTGATCCCACTTTTCAATGGCCTAAACTGCTGTCAATTCCCAGCAATGACCGATAATTGGTCAGGAGAAAAGACTCCAAGCACTTCCCAGCAACTCCAACTCCCTTAAAGGTAAAGTAACTCCATGACACTGAGCCAAGCTCAGGGATGGATGTTTGGCTGTGTTGTACAGCCACGGGCACTGAGTAGAGCAAGGGACAAGAGAAAATCTGATATTTCACACCCTCTGGTGTAATTTCCTGTGGTTGAGTCTATCAGGGAGCGCTGGTGCCATGGTGGTCCCACTGCATTTCTTGGCTGGTGTGTCCTGGAGGGTGAGGCTCAGGACAAGGCCCTGCAGAAGACTCTCAGAGGGGTTCTGGAGGCACCACTGTTGATTTTTACCCCCACAGATTCCAGCTGAGGCTGCTGCAAAGTGACTCCAGTTCTAAAACCAGCTCTGGAAAAGGTCCTGTGCATCAGCACTGAGGCACAGCTCAAACAACGAGGAGTTTCTTTGTGCCAAGCGGATTAAAAATACCCAAACCAACCCAACCAAACAACTCACGGATTCTATCGTCGTCTGAAAGGGAAAAGAAACATTTTTATTCAGTGCCACAAAATTTGCATCAATAACAAGTCCAGTAGCACACCAGGAAATTTCCACATGAGTAAACTCCACTCACTGCAAAAAGGCTTGTATCCACTCCTGGAATTTAATGGTTCAGCTGGCATGTGAAAGCTGTTATTTGGAGGTTTAATTATTAAGATCAAATTAAATTTCAGCTATTGCAGCAATGAGCAGATGCCAGCTGAGGGATTCCTTGCTGGGGAATGCTGGAGAGGATTTTGGTGTATCCACATGGGAGCCTCCCTGCTAGGAGGATGCTCAGAAGGCATTGTGCCTTGGATAATGAACTATTCAGGAGTTCTGGGAGTCCCAGGGATGCCTTTTCCTGGTTATGAATTACTCCTGCTGAAATCTGGCAATGAACTGCCTCACGGTGACCTGTGGAGTTCCTGGTCAATGAGGGGCTGCTGGAATGAAGGGAATGCTCCACTTCATGGCTATGGAGCTTTTCCTTCCCCCAGCAGGAGCTCTGGCTGGGACTTGTAATGGAAAGTGTGAAGACTTGTGCAGATGAAGAGCAAAGAGAACAAAGACCCTCCAAAACTCACTCTGTCTTTCCAACCAACCCCACAGAATTTGTCTGTGAGCTTTCATAGTTTTTGAATTGCCAGCCACAAAAAACTTTTAATTCTTTTTGGCCAGGCTGTGAGTGCACTCAGAGGGTGGAGCAGATGAGGAGACACAGGTTTGGGGAAGTAGAACACAGAACTATTTGCTTTCTGGAAGGCTGGAGTGAGGTCTTGGGGGAAATCTGCCTCACACAGAGACTTGACAAGAGCCATGAGGCTCTGGATCATCCTCCCCTGGACTGCCCAGGCATGGGAACTCCATCCCTCTGTCCCACAGGGCCAAACTGCAGACCCCCCAGCCTTCCCCAAACACCTGCATCCAGGGCATTTAGGAGCTGATTCCCCAGGGCAGGGCTGCCCTTGCCTCCACCCTGCCATCATTATTAGTATTATTAATATTATTATTATTATTATTAGTAGTAGTAGTATTAGTATTAGTATTATTATTATTAACTATTATAATATTATGTTTATGTTTATGATGTTTATTTTTACACCCAGGCAATTCATTGTTTTGCAGGAAATGTCAAGATTTTCCACACAGGCACCTCTTTCCCCTGTGCACCCATCTTGAGAGAGAGAAAATGGTCATGTGCCACTTGACCAAAGCAGGGGCTTTACAAACACACCAAACACTGGAAGTTTGGTAGAAAGAAGCAGCAAATCTCTTTTTTATCTTAGTTTTATCTTCACCAAACCTTCTCTGAACAACTCTGCACCTCCTTCTGCATTCATTTCCTCAAGCTGGGTGTCATGGAGTTACTTTACCTTTAAGGGAGTTGGAGTTGCTGGGAACTGCCTGGAGTCTTTTCTCCTGACCAATTATCGGTCATTGCTGAGAACTGACAGCAGTTTAGGCCATTGAAAAGTGGGATCAACTTGTGAACCCTACCTTAAAGTGTAAAAGCAGAGCTCTCTGGGTTCTCTTTGTTTCCTGGCTGGAAGGGTGGCGGAGCTCCAGGCCTCCCGTTCCCTGCCCAGGCCATGCGGCCGGGCGGGGCCGGGGCCGGGCCTGCCGCGTCTCCTGCCCGGGAGATGGGGGGGCCTGGGGAAGGTTTTCCTCGGGCCCGGGCCGGGCCAGGCCGATCTCTGGCTCGGCTGCAGGTTTTGCTGTAACTAAATTCACTAGAAACTGCTGAGTGAAGAAGGAGAGAGGCTCTGGACCTGCAGCAAGCAGAGACAGCAACCACACTCTCCAGAGCAGCTATGAAGAACTTCCCATCGCAGACGGCTCCAGCTCCTGTTCGGCAGAGATCACCGAACCATCTACAAAAGCCTGGGCAAGATTTTAACTCTTTCATTACCCAGATGAGACTTGCGGATTAATCTTTTTATCCAGAGAGAGAAAAAGAGAGTGATCAACATGAAAAGACACTTTATAAACTACCAGTGACAGGAAAGAAAAGAAGCTTCAGAAGAGGTAGAGAATTAAGAAGATGCTTTCATTAAGCTGAAATATCTTTCTGTTAAAACTAGGGAGATGGACAATGAAGTCCTGAAAAGAACTCCTTTAATTCATGATACAGTATCTAGGGAGGAATAATAGGGTTCAAAGTGTAAATTGGAGTAAAAAGTAGAGTAATTATGGTATAGTGAAGTGCTGGGAGATTTGAAGCCTTGAGAGGCAATGAGAAAACTGTTTTCTAGTGAAGCTCACAGAAACAGATGAAGAAGACTTTTTTGCCTTTGAATAACTGTCGTGGTTTTAAACCACTAACTAAGAAAATTACTTACTTCTTGCCGTGAGATATGGATTAGAATAAGAGCAAAACAGGCATACAACTTAAAAGGGGAAAAAAAAGAAAGTTTATTGACAAACTACAGTAATAAGAACACCAGAATAAACTTCCAGAAAAACCTTTCCATCCCCTATCTACCCACTATTCCCTTGTACACATGACAACAGAGACAAAAACTCTGGAACTCTGATGGTTAAAACAGTCCCAATTCTTGCTAGTCTTTTTACCAATCTTTATAGAGAAACAGAAGTTTCTTCCTGTTAATTTATGGAGTTTCTCACAAGAAAACTATTTTTTGTTATAGTTTTCTATTGCTCTAATGTTAGCTGTCCAGAG